>NC_143584.1:65605728-65969094 GCF_048544385.1 Mastigoproctus giganteus | reverse complement strand
TTTTTTTTTTTAATTTCAGATTAAACACAACAACAAGCATTAAACCAAATTCAAAAAGAGGAAAACGTTATCACAGTTATTGGTAAGCCCCACCTCCTTCCCGACTATAGAGATTAAGAGCCCAAGACACCTCCTCTAACCTGTGAATGTGCAATTCTAACTTTTATTCTTGTGGTGAGAATCAAAATGTCTAAGTTAATACTGGTAATTTCCACTTTAACATCACATCTTGTGTTAACAACTAAAACCACAAAATTAGAGAGAGAGAACCTGATGGTCGAACTGTACATTTATGGTTTTCATTGTAATGCGATTTCATAATGTCACAAAGAATTCCTTTCATAATAAGAAGAACCACATTTTGTCCTTTTTCTCTGATTTCAATGGTGTAGATTGAGCTTGAATTTATACGCGAGCAGAAAGCATACAAACTTTGCACACAAGAACAGTCGACAGAATGCAAGTTCACAGTGTTTTCTGAAATTTTAAAATTTCCAAACTTTGACAAATCACACTTAGTTTACTTTGTGAATCTCTTTAAACACTTAAGTTTATCTTCTTTAGC
Organism: Mastigoproctus giganteus; assembly: GCF_048544385.1. Taxonomy (NCBI): domain Eukaryota; kingdom Metazoa; phylum Arthropoda; class Arachnida; order Uropygi; family Thelyphonidae; genus Mastigoproctus; species Mastigoproctus giganteus. Next base: position 65,968,529 of record NC_143584.1, on the reverse strand, counting down.
AGCTAATTTGTAAAGTATTATTCTGTCAACGCTTCTTATTCTTAAAAATAAAAAATCAACAGAAAGTCCCTTTTTTAGTTATCTTTCAGTAAAAACACACAGTTCATAAAACAAGAAAATAATACGGAGTGTGTGAGAAGTCAACCTTTGCTGTTCCGACACATGGCCTGTGCTTTTGAACTATTGTTGTTTGCCACCGTTTGAATTTCTTCAAACTTCAACAGTCTGCATTCCATACACTCTTGTGTTGTTAAGAAACATATCCGATTTCAAAAGTAGAGAAAACCACAGATCGAACTTTTACGTTTTAATTTTGAACCTTTTTCAGTTTACACACAACAACAAGCATTAAACCAAATTCAAAAAGAGGAAAACATTTGCACAGATGTTGGCAAGCCCTAGCTCCTTCCCGACTATAGAGATTGAGAGTCCAAGACACCTCCTCTAACCTGTGAATGTGCAATTCTAACTTTTATTCTTGTATTGAAAACCAAAATGTCGAAGTTAATGCTGATAATTTCCACTTTAACATCACATCCTGTGTTAACAATTAAAAACCATAAAATTATAGAGAGAGAGAGAGAGAAAAAAAACCTGATGGTTCGAACTGTCCACTTATGATTTTCATCGTAATGCGATTTCACAATGTCACAAAGAATTTCTTTCATAGTAAGAAGAACCACATTTTGTTCTTTTTCTGATTTCAATGGTGTGGATTGAGCTTGAAATTATACGTGAGCAGGAAGCATAGAAACTTTGCAGACAAGAACAGTAAGTTCTTGTCGGAATCATACATGAAAATGTTTTCAATCACACACACAAGTTGGTAATTTTTCACTTAAACTCATTTAAACAAACATACTTGATGTCGCTAAATATACACTTTTATTGTAGTTGTGACAGCTAAAACGTCGAGCTTAAAGTTGGTAATTTTCTCATTAACGTCTTGTGCTAACAACTAAAACGGCAAAATTACAATCTAACTAGAAAAACTAACTGCAGTCAACTGAGAAATAGTTTGCGAAAAATGAACACAAACGGACGTGGGAAAAACAAAATAAATTTCATTCAGAAGAAGGGAAATAAATATGAGGTTTTATTTTCAACCAATCAGAAATCGTTTGCAGATACAGTGAATCAACAATTAAAACGTTTTTAGACACACACACACACATACTTCTTCTTGTACTTTTAAAACCTTTTCCCAATTTGGATCGATCAGAAATCGTATTCACGTCTTGAACATAAAACTGTTTGATAAAAGTTGAACATAAAACTTGAACATAAAACTGATTCTGTTCGCTTCGGACAGGAAATGTCTTCCCCAAATGGATTGGTATCTCCCCAAAGCGATGTTCAGTACTTCTGTTTTCAAGCGGAAACGGTCAGCTGCATTAAGTGGAGTTGGTGGCATGTACAGACGTGATTTATGAAGATGAAAGCTGATGATATTCAAAACCCCAGGGGCTCACATCTGGTGAGCATGGGCTTGGCACACCCAGGGTCCTGAGCTGGATATCATCATTCTTCTCTTCTTTGATGATTTCCTTCTACTACTTTCTCTCTCTCTCTCTCTCTCTCTCTCTCTCTCTCTCTCTCTCTCTCTCTCTCTCTCTCTCTCTCTCTCTCTCTCTTAGGGTAAATTAGAATTTTTTTTTTTTTTTTTTTTTGGCTGGTGCAGCAAAAGCCTCAGGCTTCCTTGCACCATATGGCTAATGATAATAATAATAAAAATAACCAGTGAAAATAAACAAGAAAAAAGAATTTACATTATGTCGTTTCAATACGTAAAAGCCTTGTGTTCCCCAAAAATTTTCTACTTTTGCTAACTGCAATTATCTCTTGTTACAGTGAAAATCAGTATTCTGTTTAAATGAAAATAATCTTTTGTGTGGTTCGTTCTGGAAAAAGTGTAAACAAGCACTTTCATTACACTTGAGAAGTGCATTTCCACTCAGCAATGAGAATAGGACAGAAATCTTGGAATGTTCTTTCCAACTCCGTTAGAATCAATAGGGGCTGATTCTTACAACTCGTCGGCTGTAGTTTTCGAACGCAGGCAAAAGTGTATCTCCGGGCAGATTGATTTATTTATGTTCTGCTGTTAATATGTAAGTAAACTCATTTACATTCAATCAACTGAAAAAGGACTAAAATCTTAGAGAGAATAATAACTTTTTAAGAGTTTAATTTTAAATCTTACCTTGGAATAGATTTCACACATCAAGTATATACAGAGGTTACAAAAAAAAAAAAAGTACAATCAGTGCAGAAAAACAAGACAAGACAAGACTTCAAGGAAGCAGAGAAATAACCTTTTAACAACTTCATCTTAAAATCTTAAATTTTACACACACCAACAACAACAGAGGTTACAAAAAATTACAATCATTGCTTTCAGACAAGACTTCAAGCGCGTGCACACACACACACACGCACGCACGCACGCACACACACACACACACACACACACACACACACACACACACACACACACACACACACACACACACACACACACACACACACACACAAGTTTCATTTTCAGCTTTTCAAGAACAGATGGTACTTTGGAATTTTATGTTCAGGTCTCAGCATCAGTTGGAAACAAGGAATTTAATCTTAGAGGGAAAAAGTTTTTCGTCCCGCACATAATGTGCCCCGGCGCGGAGCGGGCGGCGGTGGCAGCCCTCCCCACAACATAAACAACCCCAAAATACACCCTCCCAATTAACACCCACAATGCATTGCCACATAATTAACGTAGAAATTATTCACAAAAATTTACTATGACGTCACATTCGATACATTCAAAAGCTACATCTAACCCAAATCTAACGGGGGAAGCCGCACTAGGCGCGAGGTTACGTTTCCAATTGCCAATCATGGCTACTCGTGCTCGAGCCCTGACCAAAGGGGAAAAAACAAAAAATTTAAATTAAATTGTGAAATACAACTAACGCCATTTATCGAGAGAAAAACAAACTAACAGCAGAAAAATATAAATATTTTTAAAGGTGGGTGTACACATGGGGCCACCCCCATGTGTACACCCATCACTTCGCAAAGGAACCTGGTAAAATCGGTTAGTACCGTATCCCAGTACTACTTAAAACCTTTGCAACTCTTTTTTGATATTGATGCCTTCAGCTAGAATATCAATGATTCGTTTAGCAATTTTGCAGTTCTATTGAAATAGTGGAATTTAAGTTGATCAGTTCTGAATGGCTCTAGTGCCAGCATATTGTGTCTTCTCAAGGCTCTTGCAGGAAAGCTGAAATTGATTAGGTAGAGCAGCTCGGAGGTATCCAGCTTTCCAGCCACAAGATGCATTAGGAATTTTCAGTCTGCCTCAGCCCTTCTTTGGTAGACAGGTACCATCCCGAAGTGAATGCACCATTCATAATAGGATTTTGTGTTCATTTCCGACCTAGATTTGTAGGAATCTGACTATGGATTTCTGAATATGTTCCAGTTGTTTTTTAAGAATTTTGGTGTAAGGATTTCAGATCTGTGAGTCATATTCTAGAACTGGGTTAACTATCATTATGCAAGCTGTTTTTATGAGCTGTATATTGGTAAAGTCGAAGCAGGTTCTTTTAAGCAGTCCAAGGGATTTGGAGGCCTTTGCTGTAATCTTATTTACATGTGTGTTTAAGTTTCCTTTGTCAGAGAACCATACTCCCAAATCTGAAACCTCTTGTATTCTCAATAGCTCATGGTTATTAGTCTTATAGGGATAATTAATCTTGTGTTTTCTGTGATAGTCTGCAACAGAGATGGTGCAGCATTTGTTTAAGTTTAATGTTAGGCCATTGTTTGTAATCCATCGGGTGATAGTGTCTAATCTATTTTCCAGTGATTCGCAGTCTTGTGTTGTTTTGATGGTTTTGTATATTTTCAAGACATCTGAGTATGAGAGCACTTTGATGTCTACATGTTGCATACAATCTTGTATGTCGTTAATATATATATAGCAAAGAATAGTGGCCCGAGAGGAGAACCATGTGGGACTCGCCTTTGTATAGAAAAGTGGAGGAATAACTTCCTTCAAAAAGCTTTCCTGTTGTCGAAGTTAGACATAAGTGATAAAGAATTACTTGATAAACCTGTGCGCTTTAATTTGAAGCAAAGTAACTTGTGTGGTACCGAATCAAAGGCTTTTTGTATGTAGGTCCAGATATATAATGTCTATCTGATTGTTATTATCAAGACTATGTTTGATGTCGTGTTCTATGGAGAGTAGGCTGGTCACTGTTGATCTGCCCATAAGGAAGCCATGATGAATGTGGCTGAATTTGTTTTTCATAAAGCAGCAGAGCTGAGAGTATAAGAGGTTCTCAATGATCTTACTTAGGGGGTTATGGGTCGAAAGGAGGCAGGTCTGTCTGCGGTTATGTTCTGGCTGTTTGGCTGCAGGGCCACTAGTGGGACTTCACGCTGCCCGCCACCACGACTGGGAGGTAAGCCAGGCTGCTCTCCGTCAGGCTCTCCGCCTGAGCTTCCTGACGGAGAAAAAAAAAAAAAAACAGAGAGTGAGAGTGAATGAGCAAGATAGTAGTTAGTACGATGGGTGGAATTAAAATGGGAACAAGGAGGAGGATGAGGAAAGAAGGCATCCTCTGGTGGAGCAAATAAGTGGGAGGGAGAGAAGTGGGCATCACTCCTCGCACTGGAAGCCCGCTCATTGCCAGGGAAAAGATGATAGTTTACAGAAAAAGGGAGAAGTGCCATGTTGGCAATGGAGAGCTGGAAAAAGAGAGCGCTATGTTGGCATCCCCCATCTGGCTTTGCCAGATGTCAGCGGCACCCGACCAACCCAAAGGCTGGTCGGGTGCCGCTGGGAACACGGAAGGAAGTCAGGTGCGAAGAGTTAGTGTCGTCAAGGTTTTTATTTTATATTGTTTTTATTGCGGTCTCCAGAGTTTCCTCTATATGCCACTGTAGTACGTGAAAAGGCAAAAGCTTAGGCCGGCTAGTGTAATACATATAGGGTGCAAGTATATGTGTTGTTATGTTGAGTCTTGAGTGCCAGCACCTGGCGACATCGCAGCCAAGGAGCTAAGGACACCTGGTCCCTTGTCCCCTGACTCCCAACCTTGTCCACGAAGAGGTGCGCCAGGAACAACCCTTTAGCTGAAACTCTTTCTGGGGCTATCAGGCAAGCCTCGGTGGAAAGAAGACTATATTCTATTTAGGTTTTTAAAATCTAATCTTATGACTCTTAGGTAAATTTGATAATAAAACATAATAAAACCCGGGTTTGAAAAGAAAATGCTTAACAAGTTTTTTTGCTACCAATCTATCAATAGCTACTTTTTTTTTTGGCTGGTGCAGCATAAGCCATAGGCTTTCTTGCACCATGCGGCCGTTACTAATACTAATACTAATACTAACTATTCAAATACCAAAACCTAAACAATCTAATCATTCAATTCTTCCAATCAAACAGACAATTGATTTCAGCCACATTTTCATAATATACTATACATGGGTATCTATGGGTATCAATAGACCCAACGTATGCCAAGAAAACATTCCCCACACCATAACGCGGCCATCACCACCTTGCACAGTAGATTATATTCGCAAAAGTCAGCCACGCCAAAATGTCTGTTCAGCCCTGGAATAACAGCTATGAGAACTAAACAATCAAGTAGAACACACAGTAAGAACTACACTCTGCTGCCACTTTATTAGCTACACCTACCTAGTAGCATGTTGAGCCTCCTTTAGCCTTCCAAACAGCTTGAATTCGTCTAGGCATGGATGACGTAGCCGAGTGGTCAAGAGCGCGAGTGCAATAGCACACGCTCTTTGAGTGAACCGGGGTTTAAGCCCATGACTGCTAAATACGATTAACATTTGTATTGATTGATTGATTTATTGTAAACTCCACTGACCTGGTGGTCGTACCGGAGTATAAACAGCATGCTGAAAATGTTGTGCAGGAATGGAGTACCATGCAGCCATGAGTGTGTCACGCAGTTCCTTGAGATTCGATTGAGGTGTAGGCCTGCAGTGACCAGCCCTTTCCAGCTCATCCCAAAGATGTTCAATATGATTGACATCAGGAAAACTGAGCGGGCCACTGCAGCAAAGAAAAGTCATTGTCATGTTCCTGGAACCATTCTATAGTGATTCGGGCTTTGTGCACTGGCGCATTATCCTGCTGGAAGTAACCATCTAACTGAGGATAATCTGTCAACAAGAACATGAACGGATGCACTTGGTCAGCAACGATGTTTAGGTACAATGTGGCACTCATACGTGAATATATGGGTATCAATAGACCCAACATATGTCAAGAAAACATTCCCCACACCATAACGCGGCCACCACCACCTTGCACAGTAGTCGTCAGACATGACGGGTCCATGGATTCATGTTGTTTTCGCCAAATTCTGACCCTTCCATCAACATGATGCACCAGGAACTTTGACTCGTCAGACCAAGCAACTGTTTCCTAATCCTCGATAGTCCAGTGCTGGTGTTGCTGTGCCCACAGGAGGCGTGCTCTATTGTTCTTCGTTGATAACAAAGGTACGCCATGTGGCTGTCGGCTGTTGTAGCCCATTCGCGACAAAGTGCGACTAGTGGTCCGTTGCGATATTTTGTTCTGCGCACCAAGGTTGTATTCTGACGTGATATGCCACATTGTGGCATATCACGTGATATGCCACATTACTCTTAGTTACCCATGAACGAATAAATAGCACATGTATTCATTTGTTCCATGATGCCCCACAGCAGGGCCTGAAATCCCAGACGCCTTGCTTTCCAGACTGCTGAATGTACCAATTGTAGGAATGTTAGAATCACTTTCACCTCTGCATGCTGCTCTAGTTAAACTATTAGTCTGCGTATACCCCTAAGCTAGCAGTTTTCAGACTCACCCTATCACTGCCTCGATAGTATCAGTAAATATTCTTGCACTCCTTCTCTTCAAGTGTATCCCAACTCTGTAAAAACAGTCTCTTCTGTTAACAAGCACGGATCACGCTGAGAAAAATTCTACCCCATAAGCTTTGCGCATTCCCTCCAAGGCCGAGTTGATTGACAAAGCTCTCAAGATATACTCCCTCCTATCATGTCTGGGCAGAATTGCACACACTTTCAAATTTAATCCTAACTCACTTTGCCAACATTGTCCTGTACTTTTTAAGCAAGTCCTAATATCTCCTATTCATATTATGATTAGTGCCAACGTGTACAACAATATCATCTTTTGTACCCTTAAAAGATCATATCTGCCTAAAATATCATCTGATTTTTCCCTTGGTCCCTGGTCGTGTTCCATCTAACCTTATTGCACTGAATTTATTTCCCATTTTCCTGACTATTTACAGGAAAATGAGAAATACTCTGCTCGCTGCGCTCGCTGCTTTTGATAAAATAAAATAAAATACTTACAGAAGCTTTCGACACTGTGTGTACCTCTTCCTCAGCTATGAATACATAAATACCATACTATATCTACCGGGTGTCTCAAAAATATTGGTACAAACGTTTAGGGGAGGTAGGTAACATCTAAAGAATGTGAATCGCATAGGAAAGCACAAGAAGCAGAAATGACAAAAGACAGTAATTAGTGGCAAACATTTATTTGACATAATATTAACAATGGAGTACGCGATGGATGCATTTCATGATGTTACAACAGATGATCGAAGGTTCCACCATGAGACGCGATGCATGCGTGACACCGACGCAGAATGGATTGGCGGACACGGTCGAACACATCTGAAGTTTCTTTGAGAGTAGCAGCAGCGCAGACGAGTCTCGCCACGAGATCCATTTCCGTCTCCACAGGCGATTCATACACGATAGATTTGAAGGCCCCCCACAGAAAGAAACCCCCACACCATCCATAATGGTCAGGCGCCCCTCATGTTGAAACCAAATGCTGCGTCTCACATTTGCTGGAACATCGTCAAGTAACCCTGGTAGAACTTGTTAAAGAAAGATCCGATATTTAGCGGAGTTCATGTGGGATGGTAACAGGTATGGGCCGACTAAGCAGTCACCGACCATACCTGCCCACACATTTATTGCGAAGTGATGTTGTGCCGCATGGGGGCGCACAACGTTTGGGTTGTCGTGAGTCCACACATGAGCATTGTGCTGATTGAATAAGCCTTTCCGAGTGAAATAAGTCTCATCCGTAAACAAAACATAGGCTGGAAAATTCAATTCTTGAACACTTTCTTGGAGAAACAACTGCGCAAAAGCCACACGTGCAGGATGATCTTGGGGCAGCAGTAACTGAACCCTTTGGAGATGAAAGGGGTGTAAGGAATCGTCGTGCCAGACATGCCGTACACTGCAACGAGCCACTCCTAAGCCAGAGGCAACGGCAAGTGTGCTGGTAGTAGGATTATGCTGGACGGAATTCAACACACTTTCTTCCAAGGCAGGAGTTTGCGTCGAACGTGGTCTGCCCGGACTACTCCTGTTACCTCTAAATGGCCCATAATCGCACAAATTATGATGAACACGCGCAAACAAACGGTGGCCCGGTACATGTCTGTCTGAGAAGCGTTATCCATAAATTCGTTGAGCGGCTCGTCCATTGCCCTCTGCTAATCCATACACTAGATCCTTGTAAAGTGTTTTTAGGGTCAAACGGCACCAGAGGTTTTCCCCATCTCCGCGTAGTATACATTCTGGTGTGATACAGTTCACTGTAACGGCCAGAGATTTAAAAGTATATGGATCTTGAGGTGTGTGATGTCGTGTACTGTTGTTCTTCTGGCCATTTAGCCGCCAGACCCCTGCTGAGGTCCGATTTTGCCCACACTTCGCCCCGTGAAGGCAGACCAGGTACCCAGTAGTTGTAGTTTACTCTGGCAGGTCCTGCCACCTAGTTTCCTGAGATTTCAGTGGCTAGGACCTAAAAAAAAATTACGTTTGCGTGGGTTGATCGCTAGATTGAAAGACCGAAATGTGAGCGAACTTAATTTGGAACTATTAAATTTTGAGCTGTGGGGTATACGCTGGCGAGCAGATAGAGAGGGAGAGGAGACTAAAGACTGGGGCGAGAAAGACAGAAGAAATGGGGTCAATAGAGGAGACGACCCCATTATAAGTCAGTGGGGCATGCCCATGCCCCAGAAGGAGGAAATCTAGGTTGGCGAGTAGGGGAGGAGGCATGAGGGACAGCCTCCTGCCTCCTCCCCTACCGCCGAGGAAGGGGGAAAGAAAGATGGGTCCAGCAAGAGCGTTGGCACCCATTGCCATTATGGCTGGCATATACAGAAAGCTCTGCGGTCTCATTGGGCTGGTTGGAATTCAGCTGAGTAAAAAATCACTCATGAGGCTGCGTCCCATCCGGGGGAGGTCCACATATCCGGTGTGCACTTTTCGGGGTTAGGTCTGGTTCGTGTGATCCTCTTATCATGCTTTTTTTTTTTTTTTTTTTTTTCTGAGGCAGTTACACTAGGTGCATGTCTGCCAGCTCACAGTTTGTATATCGATGCATGCTCTTCGTGCGGCGACTACTGCTTGAATTAGTAAACTAGAAATTTTCTCTCTCGCGAACTGATGAACAGCGCCGTATACCGACTTTCGGTGACGTTTCCGGTTATGGGTTGCTATGCGATTCACATTCCTTTAGATGTTACTTATCTCCCCTCATACAGGGTGTCTCAAAATTATTGGTAAACGTTTGCACCAATAATTTTGAGACATCCTGTATATAATCATCCTGTTTTGAGGCATCCTGTTTTGAGGACGAGAGTTTTCTGTGCGGACGAGCCTTTCTCCCGCTCTTGGAACAGAGAAGTTTTTTCTGATTTATTTTCTGCTTTATTAGTTTAAATTGACATATTAACTTATTTCTAGAGTAGCTTTATATTCCTATTTACGGTACTTAAAGTTAAAGTAACTTAGATAGAGATTTGTAGGTATTACTTAGTATCGGAAAGGGTATCAAATCCACGTGTTTACCGTTCATAAACAGCCGCCATTGTTACGTGAAAATTAATCAGTAAAATGTATTCATCTTGTCGAACTTCATTGGCAATTAAATTGTACTTTTAACTATACATATAACCACTTAGGTTACGGAACATAAATAATTAGTAAAAATAAATAATTAATACATACCTTGATACGGAAGTTATATAAAGGGATTTCGTAGATAACACTCGTTACTGAAACGCGATACAGCATATCCGGAATTCGATAGCATTAGCTTTGTATAGTATAGTGCATAATATAATATTGTCAATTAATCAGTAGATCTATTAATCTTGTTAAACTTCATTGTCAATTAAATTGTACTTTTAACTATATATATATAACGACTTAGAGTACAAAAGCAACAAATAATTAATACATACTTGATACGGAAGTTATATAAAGGGAACTCGTAGATAACACTCGATACTGAAAAATAAATATAGCGTTATAACTGTGTTAAGATACAAGTTTAAGGTTTTAATTTTGTTCTGAAATTGTAATTTTATTGACAATTAAATCGAAATCATGACTCGACCAGAGCAGCAAAGCAAAAGGCTCAAGCTAATGGGAGTGCTGTGACTCAGGGGAGAACTGAGGGGGGAAGTTGCCCTCTGAATCACAGCCTTTTAAGATGCACTGTTTGCTTGATGTTTGCGGAGCAATCGGGTACGGGACATGATACTGCCATGGGGGATGTCTTTGTGTGTGCACGATGCAAGGAGTGCAAGGAAATTAGGCGACAACTCGGCGTTGTTATGGGCCTATATGAGACCTTGAAGGACAGGGTGGATGCCCTCGAAGGAAATAAATTGAGGGGCCCATCAAGCTCTCAGCTGCCCACATCAACGCCAGAGCTTGGTCATCTTGCAACACAGAGGCAGCCCCCAAGGCAGAATGCGCTGGTCCCACAGGAACTAGTAGTTGTTGGTGACTCTATTGTCAGGGAAACGGGGAACATGCTTTGTAAAAAGGATAGGTGGAACAGGACCAGGGTATGTCTGCCAGGGGCAAAGGTTGATGACGTTGTAGAGCAGATATCATCTTTTAAGGGCACAAAAGGTGATATAGTTGTACACGTTGGCACGAATGATATTAAGAGTAGTAGACCAGCTGAATTACTTAACAAGTACAGGTCACTGTTGAAAAAAAGCCGTGAAGTAGGGTTGAATTTGAAAGTGTCTGCAATTCTGCCCAGACACGATAGGAGGGAGTATATGATGAGAGCCTTGTCGATCAATTCGGCCCTGAAAAGATTGTGCAAGGCTCAAGGGGTAGAATTTTTTTCAGCCTGGAATGTACTTGTTAACAGGAGAGATTGCTTCTACAGGGATGGGATACACTTAAATAGAAAGGGTGCAAGAATATTTGCTGATGCTATCGAGGCAGTGCCGGAAAACTGCTAGCTTGGAGGGAGACAAAGACTAATGGATTAACAGTAGCCACTGGCAGAGGTGAAAGAGATTCTTACACTGCTTCTATTGGAATGAGCAGAAGCCTGAAAAACAAGATGCAGGATATTTCAGAGACTGCTGGAAGTCATTGCGGTACAAGTAAACACATGGGTTGTGTTAGGGTAGCTAAGAATAGAAACAGGTGCACGTGTACTTGCGTGTACACCAATGCTAGGAGTTTAGTAAATAAATTTGATGAATTTGAGGTATTGCTCAAAACTTCAAAGGCAGATATTGTTGGGATATCAGAGACGTGGTGTCACACATATAAGGAATGCAGAACTGGAATTTGGGGAGTACAATGTGTATAAAAAGGATAGACAGGACAGGAGGGGAGGAGGGGTTATGCTATTAGTTAAAAAACACATAAAATCCAAGGAAGTGAAGCCAGTCGACATTGATGGACAGGGCAGTGTCGAGTCAGATTGGTGTGACATAAGCATTGGGAGATCAAAATTGAGAGTAGGAGTGTGCTATAGGCCTAATGACTCTGATGAGTATAATAAGAAACTGTACAGGGAAATAGAGTGAGCCAGTATATCAGAGAGTCTTATAATGGTGGATTTTAATTTCCCAGATATTGACTGGAATTTGTGGGTTGGTCACTCACACACTAGCAAGACTTTTGTGGATTTATTGGATGATTGTTTTCTAAATCAGCATGTTCGGGAGGCAACTAGAGGGAGTAATACTCTTGATCTGATTATCAGTAGTGATTCTTCATGCATTAGGAATCTGCAGATAAAGGAACCACTGGGTGGCAGTGATAACAGTGTGCTGAAGTGGGATTTACTCAAGGAGGTAACTACCATCAGAGGTAAAGGGAAGGGTTTTTGCTTTCGTAAAGGCGACTATGATGGTCTGAGACAGTTTTTAAATTCTATACAGCGGGACCAACTGATGACCAACAGCAAATTCAAAATGGGAAGCATTCAAGGAACTAATCTTGGAAGCTACCAGGCTTTACATACCAACCAAAAAATATTGTTCATGGTTCAGGCCTAAATGGTTGTCAGATGAACTAATGAGACATATGGCAGAGACGAAAAATGCATGGGATACATACAAATTAATGGGTGACATGGAAGCCTTTGATAGATATAAGTTGGTCTGTAACCAAGTCACAAAGGAGATTAGGCAGGCAAAGGCAGATTATGAGAAATCCTTGGCAAAGGATGCAAAGAAAAACAGAAAAGAGTTCTTTTCTTTACCTATTTAAACTCAAGAAGGAAAGGGATGAATCAGATTGGTCCACTGGATGTTGATGGTTCAACAGTTGAGGATCCAGCTCAGGTGGCTAACAGTCTAAACGAGTATTTTGCATCTACATTCACACATGAGCAGTTATTCAGGAAGGGGAATGTCGTAGGTGAAGTATACATTGGCAGTGAGCTAAAGTGGAGGAGAAATGTTTGAGGATAAACATAAAAAAGGCACCCGGGGTGGATGGGATCTATCCAGTTATATTAAAGGAGGCAGCAAAGGAAGTAAGCAAACCCCTAGCCATAATTATGAGAGCTTCTTTGGACTCAGGGGAGGTACCCATGGACTGGAGATGTGCAAATGTAACCCCAATTCACAAAGGAGGATCAAAGGCTGACACAAGTAATTATAGACCTGTTAGTTTAACTTCGGTTCCAGGAAAATTAATGGAAGCACTGGTTAAAGAAGCACTGCAGGATCATCTGGACAAGAATTCAGTTATAGCTCAGACACAGCATGGTTTTGTTAAGGGCAGGTCTTGTCTGACCAATTTGATTGGATACTATGATGTAGTCAAAAAAGAACTGGATGCAGGGAATAACTTTGATATTATATATTTGGATCTTAGAAAGGCTTTTGATACTGTTGCGCATGGAAGACTGCTGCACAAATTGGAGAAGTGTGACATTGGAGGCAAATTGCTGCTATGGATAAAGGGATGGTTGAGTGGCAGAAGACAGAGAGTGGTAATCAATGGACACTGCTCAACGTGGAGTAATGTTATTAGTGGAGTTCCTCAGGGTTCAGTGTTGGGTCCATTGTTGTTTTCTGTATTTATAAATGATATTGATGATGGTGTATCAGGCTTATTGTCCAAGTTTCCAGACGATACCAAGGTTGGCAGGGTTGTTAAGGACACTACTGATACTATGCTGCTGCAACAGGATCTGGAAAGGTTGAGCAGATGGGCTGAGAGGTGGCAAGTGAAGTTTAACATTGACAAATGTAAAATACTACATAAGGGAAACAGTAACCCCAGATCAACGTATCAACTCTGTGGTACTACGCTGACAATGGTAGAGAATGAAAAGGACCTGGGGGTAATTGTGCAGGCAGATATGAAGTTCTCTGAGCAGTGCAGACGAGCTGCAAGAGTAGCTAATGGTGTCTTGTCAATGATATACAGGAATTTTTCTAGCAGGGACAGGGATGTGATTATTCCCTTGTATAAGGCATTGGTCAGGCCACACCTTGAGTACTGTATACAGGTCTGGAGGCCTCATTTCAAGAAGGATGTAGAGCTGCTGAAACCAGTACAGAGAAGGGCAACAAGATTAGTGAATGGAACAAAGGGTTGCTCTTACGAAGAAAGGCTTAAGTTTTGCAAATTACAGAGCCTAGAGACTAGGCATCGGCGAGGTGATCTGATAGAGGTGTATAAAGCTTTGAATGGCTTGAGCATGCTCAATGCCGATGGGATTCTTCCTCTTGCTCAGAATAATCGCCTGAGAGGGCATAAATTCAAATCGAGGAAGGACGGATGTCGGATAGATGTGCGGAAATTTGCCTTTAGCCAGCGGGCAGTTAGTTTGTGGAATAGACTCCCATCGCTTGTTGTTGAAGTTGATAGCCTAAACAAATTAAGGCTCAGCTGGACAGGTATTTCGAACGAACGGAGGGGTGATATGGGAGTAGTGGTTGTTTTTTTTTTTTTGGCTGATGCTGAATAAGCTTGCTTTCCTGCATCATATGCCTCTACTAATGCTAATGCTAATGCTAATATTGGTGTAGATACACCATCTTAAAGAAAAACTACTATCGTAGTGTGAAAGGCATCATTTCATCTGTATCTCATATTGTGCTGATCCTTCACAATGAGTTCCAAGTATTGCACTACCTCGAATAAATAACGCTTCACTAATAGATAAGACTATTGTTACTTATTCTGGATGGGCGCCACCACCCACACGGCACCGTTTAAAAGCTAGTTGGCTTTTCATCAGTGGGTGCCTTTCACACTACAATCGTAGTTTTTGTTTAAGAGTTGTCTATGGGCACCTCCGTAGCCAGGTGGGCAGGAGCAGCACACGCTTCTTGATTAGACCGGGGTTCGATCCCGTGACCACCAAATACGGAGGATGCGGAAAGTTCAGGGAATGACCACCGCATATCCTCGGAGCAATATGGCCTTAGTTGCTAATGCTCCTAAAAACCAAATAACAAACGACAATAACAAACAAGTTGTCTATGGGGTATCTACAACGATGTATAGATATAGAATCCTAAACTCTTAAAATATTATGCTTTGTTGAATTTAGTTTATTTAAATAAATACGTTACATATGGAAATCAAGAATGGTACCGCATGGTCATGTTAGAGAAACAGAGCGTGACCACCCTTAAACAAGCTTCTGTTATGTATTTTTGTATTTGTTACGTATTAGTTAGTTATTTGTTACGTTCAGTTTTTCGCTGTCTTCAAGGACACTGATAATCCTTTAAATCGCAAATACCTACGGTTTCTGCAGCCATGAGCAAACCTACTACTTGCACAGGGTGTGGTTATCAAGTTGACTATGTCCTCGTGTGCACTTCATCCAAAGCCGTTCGCCTCTGTGGGCCATGTAGCCCATACGCTGACCTGAAAAGACTCGCAAAGAACATTAAAAATTCTTGGAAATGTGAACTTTGCAAACAAGCAGAAAATGACTCGAGGAATGTCGACGACACTTCACCTAATTTACAAACTGATCCGGAGTGCGTATCCCGCCGTCATTTTATTCAGCTAAGAGATTCTGTAAACGAAATTCAGACGGCAATCTCTCAACTTTCTACTGAGTTCACACAGTTAAAGGACTCAGGGCAACAGAGAACCGACATCACAGGTGCGAAACCTGATGAACTTCTAGAACTGAGGATACCTGAACCCGGTGTGTCAAGTTCAGGAACCACGGACGCAGTTGTTGAGAGTACCAAGCGGTTGATCTCCAGAATTAATCAGCTTGAAAATGAATTATTAAACTTAAGGACACCCTCATCAGAAGCAATAGCGAAAATAGATCATGGAAATGAAATCTTAAAAGCACAACTGGCAGAGTTACAAGACGACATCACAGTGCTACACAAAGAAAACAAGGAGATGAAATTTAATCTCCTTGATATCTATAATAAGATCGAACTGAGTAAGCTAGCAGATCCGAGCAAACTCACTGACCTTCTGAACTCAGACGATCTTAGTAGATTACATAAAAATTACCCAAAGGCCATTACAGTATCAGTCTGCCACGAATGTAGCAAAAAATCAATCCCCAGTCCTCCATCAGAAGTTCCAGGTAGGAACGAATCTGAAAAATGGCCAAACACTGGACATCGTCGAGCGCCATCTCCTCGCTCCAGCCAGCTTCTAAAAACAGATGGGAAAGGGCAAAAACCACCCACAAAAGCCTATCATTCAAGTACGCTCAAGAAGAACCTGAAAAGGGCAACTGATGTTAATCACCACTCAACAAAAGAGAAGATTCCACAATTACAGAAGCAGGCTCCACCAACGGTCAACGGCACCGGATGTAGAAACTCTCTTACTTGCAATAATGAATTCTCTACCTCTATGCCAATGAGGCAAAAGTCATCATTTCCACCTTCATACCCAACGTCTCTTAATGCCTGTCCTGTCATACCTCACTCGCACTTCTCATCTTCACAAGGCCTGGGACTCAGTGTCGTAGCGAATACAATATTCGAGCCAGCGGATTCTTCCACACAACATTTTCCACTCCCAGTTCACCCCACGGCAAATCCATCCTATCCTATGCAACCAGAGGAAAGTATAAGTATGAACTTCAGAGTAAGCCAACGAACAAGTACAGCTTCACGTGAATGGCTCCGAATTGGCACATCGACCAACTCCAAACTGCAGCTTTCCCATACACCTCCCAGACGGCAGAAATACAGACCCTCTAGTGGACTTTTCATATCTGGCTTAGCCCCAAATACCACAGCAAATCATGTTGCCGAGGTTCTGCGTGATCAACTAAACCTTCGACTAAAGGGGCACCAACTTCACACCAGGAACCCTCGCTGCGCATCGTTCAGGGTTGAATGTGCAAAAGACCTCTTCAATTTAATTGGAACTGAATCTATCTGGCCTATTGGCACCATTATTCGACCCTTCTATAATAGGGGAACCAGTCACCTTCCCCAATCTCCACCTCTGCACCAAAAGGAAGTCTTCAACATCACCACCCACAGCTGACTGGACTCATTCCCGGACAACTTCCAAAGATCTCAGCAGACCTCCTTTCATACCACTGCTCTGCAAAGCCCCACAGTTAAAGCACCACCCCGCTATGATAAGAGTATCCTGAGTCTCCTATGTGATGGTCCCCATAAAATACCAGTCCATATGTCGTTAGGAAGTCGTGCCGTTCGCTCGCGAACATGCCAACTCAGGACATCTCAAATCAGGACGGCGGTTCGTCGAACACCTGTCATCAGGGTGTACTTCCAAAATATCAGGTCTATTAGGAACAAACTAGACTCAGCAGAACAGATCTTCCTCTCCCAGGTCGCTGACGTGGTATGACTCGCAGAAACGTGACTTCAATCTAATCAAGACACACTCTCCTGCTGAGCTATTGCTGGTTATCACATGCTGTCTGCCTCCAGGGAGCAAACTAGAGGCGATGGAGTAGCCATACTGTACAACATCTTCCTATTCTCATATGAGAATTCGACCTCAACTACAACTCAAGCTTTCGAAGCGATTATAGTCTCGCTACGCTTCCACTCCAGCCACATTGATATCGCATCTGTGTATATTCCCCCAGGGCCTACAATCGAAAAATGAATGAAGATCTAGGGAACTGGCTCTTAAACCATCTTCGTCCGTCTGCACAACGCCTTGTTTGTGATGATTTTAACCTGCCTCCAAACCGCCATCACCTCTTTATCAGGCTCTGTGACTTCTTAAAATCCATCGACATGACACGGGTCAATGAGAACCCCACCAGGGGATTGAACCTAGTGGATCTCGCTTTTGCTTCGACACCATGCACAGCTAAGGATGATCCCACCGCATTCTTCCTGTCCGATCACCAGCCTATAGTTTTGACATGGTCATTGCAGGTGCCAAACTTCAACATCCCTGACAACAAAATAGTCAAATAAGTTTCAGCACCTACATACCTTAATCCTCAACTCTGTGTAGAAGCAGCATCCTGCATTCCTTGGGATGTCCTCATTGACTGCGACCTCAGCCTCGCAGTGACACATCTTATCTAACTGGATTAAATCCGTCACCCACTATGCTTCCACCAAACGAGTAACAGCAATTCCCCGTTCCAGATCGGGGTGGACTGCTAACCTCAACAACAGCTTCAACATGAAACAAGTTCTAAATAAGAAATGGAAGCTTACGAATGGCAGTCAAGACAGCATTGCCTTTTCCCGCGCCTGGGACCACTTTAATCGAAAGAAAGCTGCTGCAATCCCAGTAAATCTTAACCGCACTCTGAGGAAAGGAAAGCAATTCTATGCTGCCCCACACGGTGGATTCAATCATATGCTTGATCCTCAAGAATGGCTCAAATACATCGCCATGTTTTCAAATACAACCACAGTCCCATCTACAGTTGTCCAGCCTGACTATAAAACCCCTTCAGATGTCCTAGGGACTATCCAGATCACAAAACAGGAGCTCATACGTGCCATCAATTCCCTTCCCACAATATATGTGATCCCCTGCTCGTAGCCGTGATGGGATATTGTGCTGTAACTCTACTTCACAATAAAGATTTATTTATTTATTTATTACACGTAACCCGCATCTGTCTTTTCTCATTGGCTGAATATCACTAGGAGGAAAATTGTTTTAATGTATAGAATAATAATAATAATAATAATAATAATAATAAAATGGGCAGAGAAGACACTCCATGGCAGACACTACAGGGATATTCAGGGATATTCATGTGTTGTTGTGGCGGATCCCAGGGTTTCCCCCATAAGCCGCTATTGTACTTCTTGTGTTGAAGCTTATGCCAAGACCGGCCAATTGTATGTAGTGTGTTGGACGTGTAAGTGTTATGATGTGTTCTGTTGTTATGTTATCGGCCGGTACCTGGCTCTTAGCAGGTAAGAAGCAGTAACACCTGGTCACTACGTCTCACCCCCCATCCCCGCCACGTGGAGGCGGCCAGGATCAATTATCTCCTGCTGGGCAAGCCCAGGGCATAACACCTGAGAGTGCCCGAAAAAGAGAATGAAGTGGAAAAAGAGGAATACAGAGGGAGAAGTTTGGGATCTGGGGAGGTAAATAGATAGAATAGAGGAGAATCAACAGAGGGACTCTCCAATAGTTAGAAGTGAGAAGAAGTTAAGCAAGAATAAAGTAGGGAGAAGTGGACTAACTTCTCTAACCATGGAGACCTATCTCATGGTAAATCCCATCCTAGGAACTAGGATCAGCAAAACATCTTAATTTACAGTTTGCCTAACCCCTTGTAGGCAGAACGTCTTCAGTTGTTGAAGAAATAATTGATCTTCTAACAAAAAACACAGTGAAAGCAAATCCACGAATTCTGAAAAGCTCCACAGAAAGACACTATGTGCAATATGTACAATATCCTCTTCTTCAGGAACACAGCAGAATATACACTATGTACAGATTCGTCCAATGTAATGCCAGGGTAATGCCATAACCTGGCCCAATAAATAAAATGTTTCAGGGTTAACGCAAAAGTAATATACATGTCCAAATCCTAGATGAGATCACATTAGGCAGGGTTCAAAATTATGTTTTAAAAAGTTCTTGCCTAAATACAAGCTCTAAGAGAGCCCAAAAAGTCTAAGATAATCATCCAAGATAGTTGATAACAGAGTTACTAGGAAAAGTCTGTAATATGAAAAGTCACAGTGGTCACATGTCACTCACAAAGAAATATTAATTCCAAAAACAATGAAACGCTAAAGGCCAAATAATATCTCGATGAGTAGAGCAAAATTCCTTATACAATAAATACCTATTCTGCTGAAAACAGTTCCACATCAAGAACAAGTCTATTATAAAATCCAGGAAAGTATAGTGTAGCACTTAATGATACTAATCAGTTGCAGATATAGAATCCAATCAAAAATGAGAGATATTTCTTTCCTAATCCAATAAAGGATCCAAGAAATCGCAGGAACAGTAAAACTAGGACCTAATTTCGGTTCTTCTTTTAAATGCACGAGAAGCAAACACATTCATAGCATTAAAAGCTGTCTGGGACTCAACCAGAATTTTATTGTTGCTGGAGTCCAAGTTAGGAACTACACTAAGTAGGTCACGTCGAAGATCGTTATAATAATGACATTGATGAAGAATATGGTTAACAGTTTCTTCCTGGCCACACAAACAAGATGTTGTTGGTGAAAGTCCCAGTTTGTGAAGTTTAGTATTTATACTTCCGTGGCCAGTTAATATAAACATACCATATAAGCCCGGCGAAAACCACTTTAACTCCTCCTTTTTAATTTCCCTTGCTACAGGCAGAAAGTCCCTTGTGACTGCACCAATATCAGATGAAGACCACTCCTGCTGCCATTTTGCAATAAAAATTTGCCTTAATCTTGTCTTCTCAGTCTTAATGGGAGCACTTAGATCTAATTGGATGTTATCATAGGTCAATGGTATTTTCTTCAAAAGGTGATACTTAAGGTAGCGGTACTGAACTTCAAAATGGACAGGTAGTTTCCCAAGCAAAACCTGAAGAGCCATCGTGGAGGTAGTTCGACAAGCTCTTGACATGGTTAGGAGGGCAGCCCTCTGTGCTTGTAACAGTTGCTTTACTACAGCAACTTTATTAGCTCTAAAGCCCCATGCACCAGCTCCATAAGAAATTATCGACAAAAACACACAATTATAGTGAAGTCGTAAGGTTTGACCTCTAAGACCCCAGTCTTGTCTTGTTATCTGTTTAATTCGGCTCAGGAACAATTTAGCCTTTTCTTTCACATACTGAACATGTGGTAGGAAACTGAGAGCATCATCAATATAAATGCCTAGGTATTTGGTCTTCGATAGGTACTTAATGGTTTGTTCCCTATATTTAATAACTGGAGGTCTTCCATGGTCAAGCTTTCCCTTAAGCAACATCTGAGACGTTTTTGCAATTGAAACCTGCAATTTATGTGTTGAAGACCAGTTGGAGAGTTCTAACAGCACAGCATTTGCTGATTCTTCAAGGCTTTTCCTAGAATTACCCTGGATTAATATTGTAAGATCGTCAGCGTATGCGATCATATGAATAGCTGGAAAACTCTTAACCAACCAGGAATCAAAAACCAGATTCCAACACAAGGGACCAAGTATTGACCCCTGTGGACATCCTCTTGTAACTCTGCGAGAGACCTCCTCCAGTCCAGATTTGACAGAAATGGTACGATCAGAAAAATAGCTCTTTAAAAGCTTATATATATTTATGGACACTTCGGCCTCCCGGAACCTCGCCAGGGCACTTTGCCACCAAAGGGTGTCAAAGGCCCCTTTGAAGTCCACAAAGAGGCCGAGCAAATACTTGGAATCTGTATCAGCCTGAATATCTAGAAGTCTAACTAATGCATCTTCTGTCCCTCGTCCTTTGGTGAACCCATACTGGTCTCCAGAAGCAAGTCTTTTGTCGGCATATGCTGCAATTAATCTGCTGGCAACAACCTTCTCTAGCGCCTTTCCCAGAACTGGGAGAAGGGCTATAGGCCTATATGATGATGGATCCTCAGCCGGTTTTTTGGGATTCTTAAGCAAGATTTTGAGCAAAGCTCTTTTCCACACTCTAGGGAATTCACCACTTCGTAGGCATGAATTAAACAAAATTAATATTGAAGCTGGTACAATTTTCCAGACTCTTTTAACAACATCAACTTCAATTTTATCATACCCAGGGGATTTACCTGAGCGCATGGATTTTATTGCGCATTCGACCTCTTCCAGAGAGAATGGAGGTTCTTCAGTCAATCCTGTGTAGTTAGAATTTAAATGTACGATGTCAATTTGTTCCGGTGACATATTAGTATCAGAATCTTGATGTATAATTACGTCTAATATTCTATCTATAGTAGAAGACCAAGATAGGGTACTTTGACCTTCTGCTGTTGTGACAGAAGTGAAAATCTCCCCTGGTGGAATCTTTTTGGTCACAAGCTTGTAAATAAGTCCCCAGGGATCACTATTTCCCTGGGTGCTAATTAAACTCTCCCAAGAAGTCCTTTTTTGTTTGCGAATCTCATTATGATAATTTCGTCTTGCTTGTTTGTATCTACTTTGTAAAACCGTCAATTCAAGTACCGTACGCGATGGATTTCTCTTCGCCCTCTGGAATTCACGTCTAGTCCTTCTAGTAAGCTGTTTTAAATCAGTTAATGTAGAAGACCACCAAGGAACGTGATATGGTTTGCGCTTTCTAAATTTCATTGAGGCTTCACAAGCCTGTATAATAGTGTTCTGTATAAATTCAACTTGATTATCCAAAGGAAGAGATTCCATAATACCCATCTGCTCAGGAGTAAACATTTCTTTTATTACCTTGTCAAAGACCTGCCACTTTGCAGACCTAGTGTGAAAACGAGGCACATCAAAAGGATCCGATCTAGAACGAGAAACAATATCTGTCATAGTAAACTTGATAACATTATGGTCACTTGTTACCCAATCAGTTTTAACCTGCCAATCCGAGATCCTTTGGGCCAAAGACAGTGTTGCCAAGGAGACATCTATAAATGATTGTCCACGTGTGGAAACAAAAGTCGGTGGATGTCCATGTGTGTTAAGAATTTTTAGACGATGTGTCATAATTACTTCCTCTAAAAGTTCCCCTTTTTCATTTGTTTGTTGAGCATTCCACAGTGTCGAATGGGCATTAGCATCCATTAACAGGAATATTTGTTCATTCTGTAAAGCTCTCACGGCGGAATCAATATAGTTCACAAATGGTTGAATAGAATCATTATGTTGGGCACATTGACAATAAATCGAGATAATATAAAATTTCCCGAACCAGCCTTCAATGCAGGCACAGACTGCGTGTGCAGAGCAAAGACTTGAAATCCGAGTAACAGTTAAATTAGGGTCAGCAATGACAATAGCTGCCCAAATTCTCCTTCTTGCATTTCCGCCAGTACCAGTAATGTCTGGGTCAGATTGTAAGACTCTAAATCGCATAGGTAAACCTTTTACTAATCCCTTATAGGAGTAAGGTTCCTGTAGGGCCATGATATGAATAGAGTGATCAAGAACGGTTGTGGTGAGGTCATGCATAACTGCAATCGCACGTTGACAGTTAAGTTGGAGAAAATTTAATTGTTTTAAATTTGTACTGCTTGTGTTGGAACTGATTGGAGGTGTATTATTCATAACTAGTTTTAGATCTGATAATTTCCAGCGCCTTTAAATATTCTTGGCATTTAGCATCTTTGTATGAGTGAGCATAGTTCTTTTTTCTCCGCTTACAGTTCGGACATTCAGGGGGTTTGTCTTTATTCTGGCAATCTGCAATATTATGACCTGAACAACCGCAGTGACCACATGTTTGAGCTTCTTGAGTACACGTCCTAACTGAATGGCCGTAGCCAAGGCATTTAAAGCATCGTGGTACTATAGTATAGTCCTTAACCGTGTGCGATGTCCACCCTATGTAAACTCTATGAGTTAAAAGCAAAGCTTTCCTAATATCACTGGAAACCTCGAATATCCAATTTACCGTTGACCGATTTGGTTTGGGACGTGTTGAAAACCTAGGTTTTACTTGCGCCTGTACCTCCTCTGAGGTAAATCGATAATCCTTTAGATTTTTGTGAAATAAATCATCTAATATATCTTCAATTTTAACCTCCTTGTGTATGTCATACATAACAATTGTGGGTCCTAGTTTCTTGGGTGTCTCAGATTTGAGACCACAATCTTGCAATTTTGAACACTTTCGTATCTTATCAAGATCCTGAGAAGTTGCAGTCTCAATAAGTATCCCATTAGATCGAATCTTTCTTATGTATTTAATTTTTACATCCTTGATGTCCGACGCCAATTTGGTTTTAACCTCCTGCCTAACCTCTTCGCTGGTAGAAAAGGCGCTGCCTTCCTGAGCCTTAATAAGTATAATGTGTGGCTCTGGCACAGGCTTCACTGATCCAGTCCTTGGCGTAGCAACATGTGATGGAGTGTAGATTTTTGCCGCTTGTCCATATGACAAATTAGAAGCAGCCAAAGTAGTTGGCAAAGACACTGGAGGTCCACCAATAGTTCCTTGTACCTTGCTAAGTTGGTATTCTCTTTCCTCAAGTTTGGCCTTTAGCCGCTCATTCTCCATGATAACTTTGGTCAATAATTGCTCCATTGCTGTCCAAGTTGTTTGAATGTCCGTGGTAACCGTCTTGGTCAATCTACCACCGTCAGAAATAACCTCAAACAAATGTGAATGCAATGAAAAAACCTGGTCTGTATATGATCCAAGATATTGCGATGATTGAGATTGGTCTAGTGTATCTACAGAGTCTCTGGCTGTTGTAGCATCCAGGGAATCCTGAGACCTAGTTGAAATCATGTTCGCGACCACTGGACTATCACTGGGTTCCAATCTGGGCAACTCCACCCTAACACCCAATTCTGAGGAACAATCTGTGTCTTCAGCTCTACCTTCAACAACTTGTGAAGGTAATGGTGGAAAACTGTTCACCAAGTTGACTAAATCATCGGAATCCATTGTTTTCTTATTATTCATCTAAATTTTAAGATTGTTAATTTTTTTTTTTTTTTTTTTTTGGATTTTTATTTCTAAGCTGAAAAACAATTACCTAAATCCTAGGTGGCGCTGTGTTCCAAACTGGCGACATTCAATTTTCCCTCCAACTCTTTTGGAGTGAAGACGCTATGGCAGCCATAATTTTCAACCTAAAAAGCAGACACTACAAAGATCTCCATCAAGATCACAGATAAAATTGCTTCCAATGGCTTACGGGCGGGACGCCCTTCCCCAAGACTTAAGGATTCATGCTCGCCATCCAAAACTTGGTAATCAACACCAGAAACTATAGAAAATACATCGCCAAGGAGCCCGGAGTGTCAGATGACACATGTCGACGATGCCACCTGGCCTCAGAAACGATCCAACACATCACCGCGGGGTGCAAGGTGATCAGCCACACTGAGTACACTCATAGACACGACCAGCTAGCCAGGATAATATATCAGAAGCTAGCAAGGAAATACTAGTTGATCGAAGAACGTATACCGTACTACAAGTACGAACCCCAGGCAGTACTAGAGACCCCAACCCACAAGCTGTACTGGGACCGCACCATAATATCGGACAGGACAATCCCGCGCAACAGGCCGTACGTAACCCTTGTAGATATTTAGGAAGGAAAAGGCTATCTATCTGATTAACATAGCGGTACCCAACACTTTCAACCTGCAGAAAACCCATGGGGAAAAAATCAGGAAGTACACGAACTTAAGACAGCAGATCAAAGAGATTTGGGGTATGCACCAAGTAACGATCATCCCAATCATCATGTCAACCACAGGTATGGTGCCAAGGACCCTATATAACAGCCTAGCAGCAATAGGTCTTCCAGCGAACACCTACAAGGAACTCCAGAAAGTCACAATCCTGAACACGTATAGGATAGTCAGAGAGTTCCTCGACCAACAGTAACACCAGACATAACAACAACTACCCTGGGTATTTGGTAGCAATACCCGTCACGAGGTGGAACCCCCAATCAGGAGAAATTATGTAAGAGCAATAATAATAATAATAACAGCAAACACAAAGGATAAAGAATATAGAACCAGAGTCGGAAGAACATACCACCACCGACCCAGAGGAGGAAGAGAAAGGAGAAATACAACCCACAGCAGCTGAAGTGTAAAAAGACGAGTTCATGATATCCAAAATAGAGGACGAGTGGAAGAAGGCCCTAACAGAATTCGAAGGAATGGACTCAACAAAGACTCACGTGATACCGAAGGAGAAGCCGAACAGAACCGTGTGGAGAGTCACAGACCACGTCAATCGGCAAATAATACCGCATTACCTCGATAACAATGGTGGAACGTT
This sequence comes from Mastigoproctus giganteus, assembly GCF_048544385.1. Classification (NCBI taxonomy): domain Eukaryota; kingdom Metazoa; phylum Arthropoda; class Arachnida; order Uropygi; family Thelyphonidae; genus Mastigoproctus; species Mastigoproctus giganteus. The sequence goes on along the minus strand of NC_143584.1, from coordinate 65,942,821 downwards.
GGAGGCGATCCACACAGCCGTGTATTTTTCTGCCGTAGCAGCCACTAGGATTAATGGAAGAGAAACGAGAGACCAGCAGCAGAAGACCCGAAAACAGAAGGAACCACCAGCTTGGGAAAGAAGACTTCAGCAGAAGACAGAAGAATTAAGAACGTTGGAGGCCATCCACGCAGCCGTGTATTTTCATGCCGTAGCAGCCACTAGGATTAATGGAAGAGAAACGAGAGCCCAGCAGCAGAAGAACCGAAAACAGAAGGAACCACCAGCTTGGGAAAGAAGACTTTAGCAGAAGATAGAAGAATTAAGAATCAAAATAGACCAATTGACCCAGTACCAACGGGCAGTAGGAGAAAGAAAGTAATTGGAAAAGTGAAGAGCATCCTCAAGAGAGACAGTGTCCACAGCAAACATGAAACAAAAAATCAGAGAATAGGAGAGTACTAGGACACATTGAAACAGAACCACCTTGCACTCAACAAGAGACTGCGCCGATACAAAGATAGCTCCCAGAGGAAAATAAACAACCCAATCTTCGATGAGGACCAAAGAGGCTTCTACTGGAGTCTCCGAGAAGACGGGAAAGAAGGGAACGAGCCACCCGAGCAGAAGACGATTGAGGAGTTCTGGGGGAAACATATGGAACAGGAAAGTAAGACATAACGGCCGTTCCCCCTGGATAGAACTAGAACGCAAGAAAATCAAGGACGTAAAAGAAGAAATGAGAAAGTGGGAGATTCGGGAAGAAGTAAAACAGACGAACAGGAACACTAACAATGGCGAACTCCAGGAATAGATAACGTCAACAACTACTGATACAAGAAGCTCACTTGTACACACACACAAGCACCTGCCAGAGAAGTTCACCCGAGTGATAAGGCACCTTTCTCACCCAGGAATCACATATCTGAAGCCAAAAGACGAAGAAACAAGAAACCCCACGAAATACAGGCGAATCACCTGCCTCCCAACAATGTACAAGTTCCTGACCCAACAATGTACAAGGAACCAGGAAGATATCAGACCACTTGGAGAGCCAGAACATAATGGCTGAACAGCAGAAAGGATGCAAGCGGCTGAGCAAAGGATGCAAGGAGCAATTAACCATTGATGCCACGGTTATGGTGTAAGCCTACAAAAAGCGCAGCAACATATACACAGCCTACATTGATTATCGCAAGGCCTTCGACTCCGTGCCACATAGCTGGCTAATAGTTGAACATCTACAAAACCAATCCGATAGTGACAAACTTCCTAGGAGAAACGATGGCGAAATGGAGTACCACCAATAAGGTCGAAAACATCACACCCACGCCAATCCCCAGCAGGAGAAGAATCTTACAGGCAGATGCCCTGAGTCCATTGTGGTTCTGTCTAGCACCTAATCCGCTATTCAGCATGCATAATAGTAACAAGTACGGATATAACCTGAAAGAAGGAAGGAAGAATCTGTACACACTCACTCACCTGATTACTGTACATGGATGATATAAATCTCTATGCGGGAGGCGAGAAGCAGCTCCAGTAACTACTCCAGATCACCGAGAATTCAAATTGATATTAGGATGGAATCTGGTCTAGACAAATGCAAGACCCACGGATTGCACCATGTAAAATTAATCAAACGAAACTACTAGCTGCAGACTGGTAAAGGGATCGAAGTCATGGCAGAGGGAGAGGCCTACAAATACTTTGGGATGATGCAGGCTCATCAGTCACAGCACAAGAAAATTAAGGCCTGCCTGACCGAAAAATACCATCAGACTCAGAAGCCTGCAGACAGCAAAGCTGAAAGGAGGGAACACAGTTAAAGCCATAATCACCTATGCAGTCCCAGCGCTAACATACTCCTTCGGGATCATAGATTGGACTAAAACCAAGCTGGAAGATATCATAAGAAAGACAAGGACAATGATGACCAACAGCCGCCAACACCCTCCGAAATCAGCTGTGGAGAGGCTGACAATTGCACGGAAAGAAGGAGGAAGGGGCATGATAGACCTCATCGAGCAACAGAAGACAGCGATTGTTACCCTCCAGAATTACTTCCAGAAACAGCAGACCTCCAGCAGGCCATAAGGAAGATAGACAAGCGGTATATCCCGCTCAACTAAGCGTGGAGTTCCCTCCCAGACAGGAGGCACAAACGAAGCTAGAAAGATGGGCAGAGAAGACACTCCATGGCAGACACTACAATGATCGCCATTAAGATCCCATATATAAAATTGCTTCCAATGCATGGCTCACGAACGGGACGCCCTTCCCCGAGACTGAAGGATTCTTGCTCGCCATCCAAGACCAGGTAATCAGTACCAGGAACTATAGAAAATACATCGCCAAGGACCCGGAGTGTCCGATGACACATGTAGACGATGCCACCTGGGCTCAGAAACGATCCAACATATCATCGCGGGATGCAAGGAGATCACCCAGACTGAGTACACTAATAGACACGACCAGGTAGCCAGGATCGAAGAAAGTGTACCGTACTACAAGTACGAACCCCGGGCAGTAGTAGAGACCCGAACCCACAAGCTGTACTGGAACCGCGCCGTAATAACGGATTGAACAACCACGCACAACAGACCGAACATAACTCTTGTGGACAAGAAGGAAAAGGCTACCTATCTGATTGACATAGCGGTACCCAACACTGGCAACCTGCAGAAAACCCATTGGGGAGAAATCAGAAAGTACATGAACATAAGACAGGAGATCAAATGCAACAAGTAATGACCAACCTGATCATTGTCAACTACAGGAATGGTGCCAATGATCCTACATAACAGTCTAGCAGCAATAGGTCTTCCAGCGAACACCTACAAGGAACTCCAAAAAGTCGGAATCCTGAAGACTTGTAGGATAGTCAGAGAGTTCCTCGACAAACAGTAACACCAAACATAACAACAATCACCCTGTGTAGCAATACCCGTCACGAGGTGATTCCACCTCGTGACGGGTATTGCTACACAATCAGGGAGAAATTTTTTTGTAATTTGTTTCGGCATCCAGGGTTTCTCCTATACGCCGAAATCAGGGAGAAATAATACAAGAGCAATAATAATAATAATAATAAATCGATATATCAGTGATGTGGTAATAGAAAATTGTATATCGATTCAAGCAATATATCGCAACCAATATATCGATATACTGAAAATTTTTGTGTTTATGCTTTTCGCTAACATTAATTACAAATTAGAAAGCATAAAAAATAAATATATTTCAACTGTTTCTTTTATATACTTTGATATTAAATGTTTTTTTCATAAATTCGATATTACGATTCGTTAAATTTCAGTTAAAGATTGTAATTTAATAGAAGTTATTCTTACACTCTATATGAGAATTTAATAATTACAGAAACAAATTTTAATTATTCATCTTAATAGCCTTAAGAGCCGAGAATAATATTTGAATATTGATATTAACTGATTCACGAAAGAACTGTAAGCTTAGGCTTACTTTAAAAAAAAAATAGTAATAATTGTTTTTATAAAAAGATAAATTAAGATATTAATAATAAAATATACTGACGAAATAAATTAACATGGGAACATCCAGTATAATTAGAAAAATTCAGTGAACAACAGTTATCCACGCAAGCAACGAACAGTTGTAATGGGATTAGGAATAATCACTAGGAAAATATTTAAGGGCGAGACCAAATTATCAGAAGTACAGTGAACTTCGACTTACTGAAGGGAGGTCAGGTCGAAATTCAGAGCAATTTAGATAAAAGTTCGGATATATAAGGACTGGTTCGGTTGCGAAAAAGCGGGAGAGTTTTGTTGGAGTTAGCAAATTGTGAAGCAGTGAGTAGTAGAAGAAGAGAGAAGTCGTGGTTGGGAGTTGTAGTTAGGTGCAGATATGTACCTAACAACAACTCAAATCAAAGACATTAGATAAATTTACAGTAAGTGGGCCGTTTAGTATGAATAGGCCACATTAAGGTGAGTTTGGTCGAAGAGAATCTTGGATAATAACAAGGGATCTATGTGTAAGCTATTAAAGAAAGTGCCGGAAGATCAAGGAGCTGGTCCAAAAAACTCGGAGAAATGAAAATTATTGTAAGTGCCGTTTCGTATTATTATTCCTAGTCAAGGAAATAATCCAGAAAAGGGGAGAAAGGCATTCTGAAATCCTAAATGTGATAAATTTGACTAGCATAGGAGGTAGCTGGATAATCAAATTGGATGTCGTAAAAGAACTATATATAATTCAATTTCTTGAGATATAGAACGGACTTGTTGTAATTGTCTATCCCAGTGGGGGAACATCTGTAATATGGAAAAGGTTTCTTGTGATAAATTTTGTATGTGTTTAAGTCAGTTTCTATAATTAAACATGCTAAATTTTTCATGTGTATCGTCAATTGTCTCACTCAATTTGCTAGCTAAATAAATAAATTGCCTGGAATTTTGCTAACGCAGTCAGAGGCCCCAGGATAACTTGTAGTTACCAGATAAAATTAATGTAGGTAAAAAAAAATTGTGTATAAATAAGTAACTAATTATTTATATATAATAGTACACGGAAGGAGGAGTGTACGCCTACAGTTGACATGCCTATTAAGAAAGGAAGTCATAGAGAACCCATAGGTTCATATAATTTTCTGATTACAAATTCACATTTTGCTCTGTTGCAACGAGATTTGTTTTGGAAACGTTTATATAAACTATTAGTCTTAAGTGGTGCCTAATGTGAAATGTAATTTTCTATTAGTTTGCATTTGATGTCTTTTAAAAAGTTATATGAATTCTGGACTTACTCTTTGATTGTTCTCGTGCTTATATTATTTTTTGGCTCTCCTAACAGCCATGGAATTTTAAACCAGTCATCATAAGCCTTTATTCCGCAACACTTGTATTCAGTCTGTAAATTGTCAATTTCCTTCTTGATTGTATGATTTTTTTTGTAGAGCAAAAGTGCACCTTTGAGGCCTGCATGAAAGGCATCCTCTAATACCCATATTTGCACCGGAGTAGCGATTGCTCCAATAAAGGTCAATACCACGGCAGCAATTGTAAAAATTAAATACATACGCATAATATTCGTTTCCTTCTTAAGAATCGTATCACTATACTCTATTTCTTCGTCCTCGTAATAACTTGCTCTGAATCCAATAAAGAAACCCAAAATACAAGATATCAACATAAACAGTCCAGATAATCCTAGAATATAAGGAACAAGTCCTCTTCTGTAGTAACTATCTAAAAAGGCAATCATTATCTCTAGTGTCGTTCTCACATATAAGGCTACAGCAATTGACACAAGACTGATTGTTATCCCTAACAGATTCATAACTAGTAGCAACATAATCAAATTTCGTTTTTTTTTTAAACTAATCTTAATAGGAAACATATAACCCATGGTTATTGTTCACCTTTGACAGCAAGTTTCTTGTTGCTTACTGTCGGTCATAATATGCTTACGATATGCTTAAAATTTCATTAAGCCGTTTAATTTGAAAATTTAAACAATGCAAGTCAAGAATGAACACAATTTTGACTTGCATTGTTTCAATAACGAGATATATGCAAAAATAAAAAAAGTGAGAAATAGTGTAACAATGCTGTTCACGAATAGCAGTTTGACAGTGATCATCTCGTATCGGGCCCAGAGTGCTGGTTTAAGAAGCTCATCAAGTGATCAAGCGTTACAGAGTGATCTTATACAGTGCGTCAAATTTATGTTTAGTTCTTTCCATTTACCGAGATCTTTTTATTTACTTGTACTTGTAGCAAAGGTACTTGTACCTTTGCTACAAGTACTCAGAAGAGTCTTAAAAAGTAAAGTTACCTTTCTTATTATTCGAATAACCCAATCACCTATACTAATTGTCTCTTGGTCACATAGTAGCACTGCTACTATGTGACCCTTTAGTTCTGAAACCTGGATGTCAAAGTTAACCTGCAGGACAAAAAGTGTTATTAAATTCCCATCACTTAAACCTGCGGGTTCAACTGTCCACATCCCCATAATCACTGTCTCAGGCGTCGGGAGCAAGTTTTTCCTTCTTGTATTTCGTCCAGCATAAGGGGCAAATCGAGCCGAGAACACCAGCAATGGGCAAAGCAGCATTATGAAAATTACTAGACTGGTCAAGCACCCATAAATTAGCCGTTTCACAGGAAAATACAAAGACTGTCCTATTGAAACATAAATTAGGCATGACCACCATCCTCCCCTATCAAGGTTGTTGCAACTTCAACAGGCGTGGTGAAAGAGCTAAAGTATTTGGGTGTGGTATTTGATACCAAGTTAAGCTTCCTCCCTCATTTAACATAGCTGGCTAAAAGAAGTATGGAGTTATACAACAATTATATCCAGGATCAGCATAAATTGTTGAGCAGGCTTCCATCCTGCAGTGGGTTGATAATGGCTACAGTTCACCTTTATATACAGTATAACGAAGTTAGATTGGGGATTAAAGAGAAGAACCCTAACGTGATTTACAAAGCCATGTTCCTCCCCGTGAATTATGTGGTGCCATTCGCGGTAGTAGACTCACAATTTTACAAAACAATACTAAGTTGTACAATTCATCAAATAATAATAACTAGGGGACTTGCTCGCTGCGCTTGCTTCTTTGGATAAAATAAAATACAAAGCTTTCGACACTGTGTGTGTCTCTCTTTCTCTGCTATGAAATACCTCTGAAATACGTAAAATACCTCGGAATCGTATTGGATAAAAACTTATCATTTACCCCACACCTCGTATATCTCCAGAGAAAGATCAGGAACTACTCAGCCCTCATAGCAACAGACACACGAAAAGATTGGGGACTAAGGAAAAGGACCCTGTCTTCTTTTACAAGGCTTTTTTCATTCCGGCCGTCTCATAAGCTGCAAGGATCTGGTACAACAAAGCAACCACGGCTGTCAACAAAAGGAAATTGGAATCAATACAGCGTAACATCTTGCTCACCATCACAAGAGCGTGCTGCACTGTCAGCTCACACGCGCTGCAGGCACTAGCGGGATCACTCCCCCTGGACTTGGAAATTGTCCGCTGCGGCATGCTCTTTCAACTATCATGGGGAAAAAGCCCTGCATCGGCTTCACTACCGATCCACTCAACAACAGCAATATAGAGAAAAAACGCCTTATGAACCATCTCCGGCAAACCAGGCAGTCCCGATGGACAGAATCAACTAAAGGCGCCATAGCACACTCCTACTCTCAATTTTGATCTCCCAATGCTTATGTCACACCAAACTGACTCGACACTGCACTGTCCAATGATGTCGACTGGCTTCACTTCCTTGGATTTTGTGTTTCTTAACTAATAGCATAACTCCTCCTCCCTTCCTATCTTGTCTATCCTTTCTGTACACATTGTACTCCTCAAATTCAGTTCTGCATTCCTTATATCTGTGTGACACCACGTCTCTGATATCCCAACAATATCTGCCTTTGATGTTTTGAGCAATACCTCAAATTCATCAAATTTATTTATCAAACTCCTAGCATTGGTGTACACGCAAGTATACATGCACCTGTTCCTATTCTTAGCTACTCTAACACAACCCGTGTGTTTACTTGTACCGCAAAGGCTCCCAGCAGTCTCTGAAATATCCTGCATCTTGTTTTCCAGGCTGCTGCTCATTCCAATAGAAGCAGTGCAAGAATCACTTTCACCTCTGCAGTGGCTACTGTTAATCTATTAGTCCTTGTATCCCCCCAAGCTAGCAGTTTTCCGACCCACCTAACACTGCCTCGATCAAACATGAGCATGAAGAGTCCCAACAGCACAGCAGTTGGGACTCTTCATGTACATGCCTGATGAATACTGCAATCAGGCTCCACATATAGTCCCAGGAACCACTGTAACACAACAGTATCACAGGTCATGCATCGAAGAAGTAGCCACAATTCTATCGTACAGGCTGACCGTGGTAGAATTTACCCCGCTGGCGCCCCAATTTCACCGGTACAAGTCTTCCCGAAAAGAATTAGCGGTCTCCTCAACAGGTGCTCTGAATCACCAGTCAGTGGAAGAAACAACTGCAGGATGTATCATGATGTTCTTTAGAAGCTGTAGCGTTCACAGGGTGGACTCCCATCCTGTATACCACAAGAATATTCTGTTCTAATGTAGCGTGTCATGGCCTTTTCAAGCCCATTGTAAAAAATCTTTCGCACATTGAGTCATTCAGTATCTGGCTCATGCCCCTCCAAATGCAGCAAGATCCTCCTCCTTCTGAATAGTTGGACTGAAAAATTTCGAAGTGCATATAAATCTTCTTTTGTACTAACTAACATCCAGGAGTAAGGGACTGAAGATTAAGAGATTCTTCAATTATTTGTCCACTCAAGTCACAATACTCAACACTTTCATGGAAAAGATGGTTGTAATCTGTTGGGAATCAAATTCCCTTAACTCTGCAAAAAAGAATCATGTCCAGTGAAAAGATAAGTTGTATGAATATTGTGATTAAACCAAGTTTCCCACTGTTTACCATTATCATCTACTATAAAAAAAAAATTTTCGTTATCATTCAATTCACACAATTCCTCCAACATTCTTGCCATCGTTTTACCAATTCTGAACACAGATACTTCCTTTCATCTTTATAACTCGCATCGCAATCTCTTTCAAATGAAAAACAGTTATATGGCAGTCCCTTTCTTAGATGATAACTCATTGATATAAAAACCAAGTCCTGTGGTAGGCGACCTCTCAAAACTTGAAGTGCATCAGTAGACACAGTTTGATAGGTTATGCATATCGTCAGTAGAATAGATCGCTGAATTAAAAGATCTTTCGCACATTTAATTTCTAAACAGCAGATCTCAGCCATGCATATTATACATATGGATCGAGGTCTCAGAGTGAAACGGGTGCAGTAATAGTACTCGTTGACACTGTCATTTCTGTATCACTTCTCCTCGACATGGGGATCTGCCAGTGACGCTGCTGGACCGCCATATTGACATCACTAGGATCCAATGCCCAAAGCCTAACATCAAAGGCTAACATCATGGGAATCCGGTATGTTTGCCGTGGTACATTTATTGTGATAAATCAAATAGTTATAATATAATGCAAGGAAGCTTCTGCTGCTGTGTTCGAGAAAAAAGTAAATAAATAAAAACGAGTCGATAAGAAAATACAAATTACTTGCTTTCCTTCTTACATAAGTAACTGTCCTTTAGTATTGTTACCAAAGGTCATATAGTTAACTGGATAGTTACCTACGTGACCTTTGAATTTTGAATTTATTAAAACCTTTGACCTTTGAATTTATTCAAACTTTTGACCTTTGAATTCATTGAAAAAGTTCTCAATTACCTGCGAAAACAATCTGTTCCAGCAATCAACGACTCGCTAGCTGATTCTCTAACCCTGTAATTTTAATTGATGTCCCCGATATAACAGTGAAAATTCCGCCTTCCTTCATTTTACTAACCCCTCTTAGAGCCTAAAAAGCCTCAATCAGGTTATCTCTGAGGTTTCTCGTTGCCAAGCTCTGCAGCTCACATGTACGGAGTATATATCCTCATATGTTCGCCCTTTTGTCGATCTTACCATGAGAAATGCCCCTCCTTGGAACCTTTCAACAAGCTCGATGTCTGTTTTCAGATGAAGTCTGCATACTTGAACTCAGCCTTTCAAATGTGGTCTTACAATTGCCTTATACAATGGTACGATGACCTCCATATCTCTACAGGATAATGTTCTGTTCGATAAATTATCAATAGGACACCATGAGCATTCCTGGCTGCCAGTTTACACTGCTCAGAAAACTTTATATCCTGCCTGTATTATAACTCCCAGATCCCTTAATTGCTCTTCTTTTTTTTAATTCAACTCCATCATAAATATCATATTATTTATTTTTTAGGGTTGCTGTTCTCCAAGTGTAAAACATGATAAACACCCGACCAGCCTCTTCCGTGCCAACTTTATTGGGGGAATGCCAATTACCGTAACTCCCCACAAGATAGTGAACGCATTCAGAGGTGTTATTTATGAGTAGGATCTTCTGGAACTGTTGGAAGAGGAGATCTGTTAAAAAATTAAAATCGCAAGGAGTAATAGTTGCAAATCGAATATTCGTACTTATGGATGGAAATCTAGTTGATACCAGAAAACTCATCCTTAATTTTAAGCACTGATATCACTTAACAAGATTAAAGCTGGCTATCTGAAGTGCACGGTACGTCCATATGTTTCAAATCCGCGAAGGTGCTTCAAGTGGCAGAAATATTCACAAATGGCCTGCCATGGTGCTTCTGCGTGCGCTCGATGTCGTTGAAAGGACCATGAAATTATATCGTGCAAAGCTGCAAAACCCACCTGCATAAATGGCCAAGGTGAGAGCACCTTGCATACTTTCCAGCATGCCAGTGGTGAAAGAAAAAAAACAGAAATACCACGACTAAAGGCAGGCAGAGTTGAACATCTCATACAAGGAAGCCATAAAATTAATTAAACGAGTAAATATCAACAAGGCAACATATGGCTGAACAGGTTGCCAAGAAAATGTTCTACTGGAACTCAAACTGAAATTACTGTACCACCAAAAGAGTAATTTACACCAATAGCCCTGAGCTCAGCAAAGCCAGCACAGAAAATGCAGTCATTTTCCACTCCAATATCGGCACCTTCTTCTGCCCCAGCAGTACAAAAGTCGAGCGAAGTAACAGAACAGAAAACAAAAGTGCCGACGGCAGTACAGGAAAAGATGAATATCGAACCAAGGAGGTACCTTGGATCTCTTTACAGAAGAAGATATAGACACAGTACAGCGCCCATTCCCTAAAAAAGATAAATCAAAGACTGGTAAAAGTAAGCCCTCAGCACTTCGGAACCTCGCCGACTGAAATACCAAGCGCAAGTAGCGGCTAAATTCCTATAGTGGAATTGTCGTAGATTCCGACGAAATGCAGAAGACAATTAAGGCACTCTTGCAAAAGCTTGAACCGCATGACCCAACCTGCTTTTGCTTACAGGAAACTTATCTAAAGGTAAATATGGAACCCCAAGTATAACATCAAGGGTATTTGTAAGGATAGAATTGCAAGTGTGTTTAGGGTCAAGCGGCACCAGGGGTTTCCCCCATCTCCGCGTAATTTACATTGTGGTGTGTTACAGTATGCTGTAAATGCCAGAGATTTAAGTGTGTGGGTCTTGGGATCGTTTAATGTCATGTACTGTCGTTCTTCTGGTCGTTTAGCCGCTAAACCCCAAATGGGGCCCAACGTTGCCCCACTTACGCCCCGTGGAGGCAGACCAGGAACCCAGTAGCTTATATGCACTCTGGCAGGTCCTGCCATCTAATTTCCTGAGATTTCGGTGGCTAGGACATTTAAAAAAAAAAAAAAAAAACGGGGGCACTTAAGTTTAGAAAAGCCAGGAGAGGTTGATATGGTTCAGTTTTCAGTTTAGAAATCGTTAATTTTGATTAGTTATGTGGGGTTTACGCTTTTTGTTTTTTTTTTTTTTTATGGTAGTTGTTGGCGCATAGGCTTCTGTGGCCATAATGCACCTCCCAAGGTTTTTGCAGTACTTTGATCCAAGCGCGAGGCGGGAATCGAACCCGCGACCTTTGGGTTTCTAGGCAGGCACTTTACCCACCTGGCTAGCCCGGTCGGCCCGGGGTTTACACTGGCGTATTAGTCAGAGTAGGGGGAAGAGACTGAAGACTGGGGGGAAAGACAGAAGTATGGGGTCGATAGAGGAGGCAACCCCAGATGGTCAGTAAGGCATACCCATGCCTCACCAGACGAAATATATGGGGTGGTAGGGGGGGGAGGAAACAGGAAGACCATCTCCTCCTCCCCCCCTGCCAGGGATAGGAAAAAAAGGTACCAGGCAAGGGAGCTGGTAGAGATTGCCATTTGGCTACATGGCAGTGAGGCTGCATCAGTCGTAGTGTAGTCATAAGTCCGGTAGTAGAGTCACTCGTGGGATAGTGTCCCCTCCAAGTTGAATGTCTTTGTTTTTGGTTCTCTATCTTCATTCAGTATATTTGTCAGTTTCACTTAGGTCTCATATTTGTTGGTACATAGGCAGGGTTTCTTGGTAGACAGCTAGCAGCTTCCACATAATTTTCATTCTGGGGTGTGTCCTAAAGGATGTTTTGATTTGTTATCTGGCTGGTCGTCTTTCACTCCTGGTGTATTGCATCTAGTGTTCTCCTTCTTGAGAAGAGTTCTTGAGCGAAGTTGGTCAGGGCTCTGTATTCCTCCTCTGAATCCAGTAGGTGAAACTCTTGAACTCTGGGGAGGTATCTTATACTCGTGATTAGAATGCACCTGTGATCCTCGTATTGCGGACAGTCGTACATGAGGTGTTCCCAGGTTTCGATCTCTCCACATGTACAGCATGGGTCCTCTACGAGGGCGAAGTCCATTAACTTTGCGTTAAAGGGGCCGTGTCCACTTAGCAAGTATGTTGTTTGCAACCCCGGAAAGAACCAAGTAGGCGATTTTGGATAGATTTTTTTCAAGTTGCGGTAAGAACTTGTGGGTGATTGCTCCTTTGGTTGTTTCTGCCCACCTGTCCTGCCACACCTGCAACAGATGAGACTGAAGCCGGATCTTTTCTGCCTTATGGTTGTTTGTTGGGTATATTGCAAATTCCAAGAAAGTGGTGGTTATTCCCTTAGATAAGTAGTAGAGGAATCCTGTTCTTGCGATTTCAAGATCAAGTGGAAGTACTGCTGCAATCACCTGAAGAGCTGGGTTACTCACCGTTCTGCAGGCGCGGGTGGTAGTGAGGAGGATGGTGCGTTGAATTGCATCCAGGGTTCTCTTATTTACGACCAAGGTAGTTTTGTCATACCAGACTGCTGAAGCGTATGTAATTATTGGGAGGAAGGTTGTCTTATAGTATAAGGCTAGGGTAGGCTTTTTGAGACCCCAGTCTCGCCTTGTGACCCTAGCTACCATGGCAGAGTAGTTTCTGATCTTTTGTCTTAGGAATTTGAGATGTGGTTGGAAGGATAAGTTATTATCTAGTATGACACCCAGGTGTTTTAGTTGACTATCAAACTTTACAGTTGTCCCATCAATCTTAATCTGGGGCGGTCGTCTCAGTTGCAGGGTTCCTTTGAGCAGTGCCGACAATGTCTTTGTCGGTGAAATTGTTAAGATATTCTTCTTGGCCCACTGTTGGAGTATCTGCAGTGCTTGATTAGCTAGGATTTCCAATTGGGCTCTGGAGTTTGCTTGCACTGTCAAAATCAGGTCATCTGCGAAGGCTTGCACCCCCACTGCGCCTAGGTCCAGTCTCAAGAACTCATCAAATACCAAGTTCCAGAGGAGTGGGCCCAATACAGACCCCTGTGGACATCCTCTGTGTACTCTTCTTGCGATCTTTTTGTATGGAGTATTTATCTCAATTTTTCTTTGTGAGAGATAGGTTTCTATGACTTTATAGAGGTTAATGGGTACTTTAGCTTTCCTGAGTCTGCCCAAGACGCTCGGCCACCAGAGTGAGTCGAACGCCCCAGCAAAATCAATCGCTATTACGAGGAAATATTTGTGGTTCCATTCTTTGACCTTGTTAGTTAGGTTTCTGAGGGCTTCTGTTGTGGAGGATCCCGGTTTATATCCAAACTGATTCCCAGCTAGGAGGCGAGCTGCTTCGTAGTGTTGGAGGATTCGTTTGTGCAGTAGCCTTTCAAATATTTTGCTAACTACTGAAAGAAGTGCGATGGGCCTGTAGGATTTCGGGCACTCTGATTTCTTAGTCGGACTCTTGATGATAAGTTTGATGTTGGCCGTTTTCCATTTTGTTGGAAATTTCCCTACCTCTAGGCATCTGTTGAACAGGGTCAATAGAAGTTGTGGTGTATATTCTATTACTTTTTTAAGTATTTCGTGTTCTATCATGTCTAGGCCGGGACGTTTTCTCTTTCTTATCCGGGCGGATGCAGTACTGAGTTCCTCCATGGTGAAGGGGGGCTCCATGATTTGTGTATTGTAGTTCAGGTTTTCTTGACAGAGATGATTTTGTTCCTGTAGAGTTGGGACTGCCGGTTCCTTGAATATGGCATTCAAGATGTTGTCCACCGATTGTTCCCAAGTTGTTGTCATTTGACCTTGTGGGGTTCGTGTGGTAGTCACTACCTCCCCCCTAGGGAGTTTGTTGGTACAACTGGAAATAATGACCCTTGGGGTCATTATTTCCAGTTGTTGTCACTAAGCATTCCCAAGTTCGTTCCTTACTTTTCCGGATGCCGTCCGTGTATCGGTTTCTGGCTTCCCTATAATGTTGCCTGAGGGCTTCTACTTCGTCTTCTGGCCACGTCCTGCGCGCTCGTTGAAACTCCTTTCTTCTTTTGGTTACCACTTTGCGGAGGGCAGTGATTTCCGGAGTCCACCAGGGGTTGGCTCTAGGTTTCGGGTTCTTCTTTTTGATAGCTTCGTTGCTTATATCTGTGATTATTTTAGTTGTCATATCTTGCAGTACGTCCGGGTCGGCTTGCGGGTCTAAACTTCCTGGATTGTGTTCCACCGCTTCATTCAGTAGGTTTCTGAAGAGCTCCCAGTTGGCACTGGTGATAGCGTATCTGTTTGTCATCTGCTTGGCTAGTGGTATTCTTGTTAGGACTCTTGTTATCTTGTAGGTTATGACCCGGTGGTCCGAAGTGGTCCACGAATCTTCGACCCTCCAATCAGTCACGAACCCAGCAAGATTTCTTGTTGCCAGAGAGATAGAATAAGATAAGGATAGAATTAGTGTATAGTGTATAGTGTGTTCGTGTCTAACGGAACCAGGGGTTCCCCCCATCTCCGCGTTGCTTTCATTGTAGGTGTACCAGTTCACTGGGTAAGGCCAGAGATTTAAAAGTGTATGGATTTTGTAAGTGTAGTGTTGTGTTTCGTTGTTCTTCTGGCCATTTAGCCGCTAGACCCCTGCTGGGGCCCAACGTTGTCCACACTATGCCTCGTGGAGGCAGACCAGGTACCAAGTAATTTTAAGTTTTCACTCTGGCAGGTCCTGCCACCTAATTTCCTGAGATTTCAATGGCAAGGACCTAAAAAAAAATAAAAATAATAAAAAAAAAAATTATTAAAAAAAAATAATAATAATAAATAAATAAAATAAAATAAAAAAATAAAAATAAATAAATAAAATAATTTAATAATATTGGGAAGTAGTCACTGAAAGGTAGGCCGAAAGGGGTTTTCGTACGCATTTGGAATTTTGACATTTTTTTTTTTTTTTTTTTTTTAATTTTGACATCGTATGGGGCATTCGCTAGTGTTTAGGCAGAGTAGGGGGGAAGACTGAAGACAGGGGGGAAAGCCAGAAATATGGAGCCAATAGGGAAGGTGACCCCAGGTCAAAGATTTAAATTTAGACTATGTGGGGTTACGCTGTGAAAGTGAACAGAGTAGGGAAGAGACTGAAGGCTAGGGGGAGGAAATAGGAAGTAAGGAGTCGATAGAGGAGGTGACCCCTGTGGTCAGTGGGGCAGGCCCATGTCCTACCAGGAAGAAAAGGAGGGCGAGGAGGGAAAGAGACAGTGAAACCATCTCCTTCCCTCCCCAGGGAAGTGGAAAGAAAGTACCGTGCAAGAGAGCACAGGTATAGCCTGTGGCGTTGGCAGCAGAGTTGCAATGAGGTCAAGTCCATGGTAGGTCTTCTATTTGAGTTCTACTTCTTCTAAAGAGATGTCAACTTCTAGGGTTGTAGGTTATTCCTGGGACAAGTCCTGTATTTGCAGTTCAGGTTGTTGAGGTTGTGCTTGCATCAAGTCTATCATCAAGTTTTTCGGATTTAACCTTCTTTCATTTAAAGAGGAGAAATGCTGGTTGGTGATAAATTTTGTATTTGCGTTGTCATGGTTGAGTGGCATTTCCTCTTTTCCTCAGTGAATGGCAATTTGCACCTTTCTTCTCGCGAAGAGGTCCTAGGCGAATTGTGACAATGCTTTATAATCCTCTTCAGTTTCAAGGAGGAGAAATTCTTGTCCTCTTGGAAGATATCTCACTTTTGCAATTAGAATACATCTTAGGTCTTCATATATGGGACAGTCAAACATAACATGGTTCCAGTCTTCTATTTCTCCACAAGTGCAATTTGGGTTGTCTGTGAGTCTGAAGCCAGTGAGCTTTGCATTGAAGGGGCCATGCCCTGTTATTAAGTACGTTGTACGAAGTCCTGGGAAGAACCATGATGGTGATTTCGGGTATACTCTATTTGTGTGTGGAAAAAATTTGCGGGTGATCTCTCCTTTGGTGGTACCAGCCCATCTGTTTTGCCACTCCTGTAGCAGGTGGTTCTGTAAGCGTACTTTTTCTGCCTTCCTATTATTAGTTTTTTTTTTTTTTTTTTTTTTTGATTTGGTAGTTGTTGGCGCATCGGCTTCTGTGGCCATATTGCACCTCCCAAGGTTTTTGCAGTACTTTGATCCAAGCCTAAGGCGGGAATCGAACCCGCGACCTTTGGGTTGCCGGGCAGGTACTTTACCCACTCGGCTATTATTAGTGGGATCAGTTGTAAAATTCAGGAAGGTAACTGGGACTCCTTTGGAAAGGTAATAGAGCATTCCAGTTCTAACGATTTCTAGGTCTAATGGGAGCGTTCCTGCTATTACTTGTAAGGCTGGTGTACTCACTGTACTGCAGGCGCGGGTTATGGCGCGGAGGATGGATCGCTGGGTAGAATCCAGCATTCTTCTATTCACTACTAGTGTGGTCTTATCGTACCATATGGCCGAAGCATATGAGATTGCTGGGATGAAAACTGTCTTGTAATAGAGTGCCAGCGTTCTCTTATTGAGACAGAATTGTAGAGGAGTCGCTCTCCTCGTGGACACCCAGACCCTGTTTCAGCCTTTGCAAATTACAACCATCATAGATTCTGTTAAAATTTGCCGTGCAATGGTGTTTTTATTAACAGCTATATATCTGCTCTATTTATTTGTTACCTGGGACTGACATCCCCCTGAATGACCTTGATGATGTTTTGATGCTATTATCCCCCCCCCCTTACTTCTTGGGGATTTTAATGGACATAACACCCTGTGGGGCAGTGCTGACATTAAGTGCTGGAAGGGGGCAAGCCATAGATCATATGCTCACTGACAATGACCTTTCCGTTCTGAATGTGGGGAGAAACACTTCCTTCCACACCTACCGTAGGTTTTCGCCATTGATCTTTCTGTCTGCTCCCCTTCTCTCCTCCCTTCACTTACCTGGGAGATTGAGGAAAAGTCGTATGGAAGTGATCGCTTCCCCGTGATAATTACCCTAATTAGCGAGAGAGCATGTCTTCCATTACGTCACCGCTGTAGAAGATTGATCAGACTGACTGGAATGCCTTTCAACATCTGGCAAATCTTGACATTGCCATAATCAGTAACAAGCTAATGAATTATGCAGTCACCTATTTCACCAAAAGTATCATCCATACAGCTGCAATTGCAATTCCAAAAACATCCAGCCGGTTTCTGTCATTTCCAAATCTTTGGTGGAATTCAGAACGGACAACAGCAAAAAAGGCACAAAACAAAGCCTGGGGGACATTCCACCAATATCCCACCATAAAAAATGTAATATCATTTAAACGTGCACGTGAGAATGCCTGCTATATCCCACATCAGATCCAAAGGGAATATTCGATTCGTTTTATCTCCTCCATAATCGGAACCTACCGTACACCTACTGCTAACTCAAAAGTAGACTGGGATAAGATTCGGAAAATGAAGGCGAAATATCCGATATGCCCTTTTGTGATCCTCGAACACAATAGATGTCCAATTGCAGATCCAACTTCAGTAGCACATACTCTGGGGGAAAGCATTTGAAAAAATCATAGCAATAGCATCATTCCCCCTTAGTTTTTGGCCTGAAAGAGAAAAAGAGAGAAATTTCCATTAAACTTCTCTTCAAAAGGGCGAGCTTGAATCAATACAAATTAAATGGGCTTAAATCATAAATGGTTAAAATCATAAGTCATAAATCATATTTGAATCATACATGCCCGTTATGCAGGAAGAGTTAAGTGCAAATGCGTCTCTTTATTACATGAGCCAGTGCAAGTGTGTTAAAATGTGTTAGTCGTCTGACATCACCAGGGGTTCCCCATCTCTGCGTATTATTTCTAAGTGACACAGAACTCTGTGGAGGCCAGAGATTTAAAAAGTGTGTGTGGGGGGGGGGGGTGAGTGGTCTGTCGTGTAGCGTTATGTTCTGTTGTTTCTCTGACCATTTAGCCGTTGGGCCCTATTTGGGACCCATCGTTGCCCACACTTTGCCATGAGGAGGCAGGTCATGCACCCAGTAGATTATTTAAGTACTCTGGCAGGTTTCACCACCTAATCTCCAAGGATTTTTGTGACAAGGCCTAAAAAAAAAAAAAGAGTTGATTAGAATTTGGCGGCATTGTTAAGGGGTGTACTCGATCGGTATAGTGAGGGGGGGGGAGACTGAAGCCTGGGGGGAGAAACTGATAGAAGAATAGGGACGATAGAGTAGGCATCCCCAAAGAGGTCAGCGCGGAGACGATCAGGCGAAGTATGGGGGTAGGCAGGGAGGTGTCAAGGTGTGTTTGTTTCTTTTGCGGCCTCCAGGGTTTCCCCTATATGCCGCTGTAGCATCTGAAAAGGTGAAGGCCGGCAGTGTATGTATGTAGGTGTGTAAGTATGTGTCTTGTTGTGATGAGTGTTGAGTGCCGTCACTGGCGACTTTGCAGCGAGGGGGAGACACCTGGTCCCCTGCCCTCTGACTCCCAACCTTGGCCACGAGGAGGCGCGCCAGGTTCACTTTCTAGTTGAGACTCTTACTGGGGCCATCCGGCAAGCCTGGGAGCCCCAAGGGAAAGGAAGTGGGGATAAGAATTGAGGTATGGGGAGGTTGCATAGAAGATAAGGGGGAGATAGACCTCACATGAAATAGAAGAGAGAAGTTTACAATAGTGGATAGAGTAAAAAAAAAGAAAAAAAAACATATATATATATATATATATAAATAAAATAAATAATAATAAAAAATTAAAAAAACTATATACAATGTTTACTCTTAGCTAAGTGAGTATGATCACCACTCCTGAGGGACTTAATCAGACAACCAAAACTATGAATAACACTTCATTACATTAATTAACACCATTTGAAAAGTATTAGGCCACAGCAACCAGACACACTTGTTCAGTCGTTTTACAGGACTCAACCACTTTACCTCAACTTTTTTTTGTCTTTTTTTCCTTTTTTTTTTTTTGTTCTGGCTGGTGCTATGATTTTTTGATCCGACACTACCAGATTTCACCGTTAAACTCAGAAGGCAAATAGCGAGGCGCTATCCATGAACAAACATAAGTAGCACCCTGTCAGCGTTTTACAATTCAATGTCATATATTTACAACATGCACAGCCAGCTTTTCCACTGTACACAAAATCGCTATTAATATCGTGATAGTCTTTACAAGTCACATTTTGACAGAAACCACACTGCTCAAGATCGCTAACACAATCAACAGACAACCTCTGTTAATTCTACTAAATCCAATTTTATATTTATGGCAAATAATCTACAAAACACAATATCATTACCATCGTGGAATCAACATAGTTACTTAAGAAAAGAGAACTAAGGACTTATTTACAGAAAACATATTTTAAGGAAAAAAAAAAGTTCTTGTCCTTGAACACGGACTCTGGATTACTTGGCATCACTGTTTACAGATCGACTCCAATCGACTCCAAAATTACAAAAAGCTAGGAAATTTTCTTTATCATTGACAAAACATGGTAGGTCATCTTCATTGTACACTTTTGTAAGCAGCTGTAGATTATTTCTTAAGTCTGTATAGAGATAGCAGTTAAATATTAAATGCTCCATGGTCTCAGGAGCACCACACTTACATAATGGAGAGGCAGCCAACCCCAGAGAGAACAATTTGGAGTTCAAGCTGCCATGCCCTGTTAGAAGAAAAGATACATTCAGACCTGGGCAGAACCAGGCCAACCGTTGCTTGGTAAATTTTAATATGTTGGGAAGGTATCTAAAAGTAACTCTACCAACTTCTGCATTGGACCAAGTTAATTGCCAACTATTAACAAACTCTCTTCTAATTCTACAATTATCATCCTTAGTTGGTATGTCTAAATTAATTGAATAGTTGCTCACCCTTGCAGGCAGAGCTTTTCGACGATAATATTGTAAGTAGTGATAAATAACTTCATATTGAATGGGAAGTTTTCCACTCAGTACTTGGAGTGCCATTGTTGACACTGTTCTGCAATTTCGTGTGATTGCAAGAAGAAAGAAACGTTGTGCTTGAGTCAAATACTTCAAGACTAAACAGTTATTAACACGATAACCCCATGCACCTGCAGCATAACAAATTATTGGTATAAAAATACACTCGTAGTATAACTTTAAAGTTGCGGGTTTAATTCCCCAGACATTTTTAGTTATTCTAATGATTTTACCAGTTAAGACTTTTATTTTGTTCAGCATATTTTTTGCGTGGGCTACGTAATTAAATCTATAGTCCATCGTTATTCCAAGATATTTATACGTTCTTACAATTTTAATGGATTGATTATTAATTTTTATACTGGGGGGACTATTCAGCTTCAAATAACCTTTCAAAAGCATTTGTTTAGTTTTGTCAATAGAAATCTGTAGTTTGTGCATACTACACCAACCATGAAGGTCTCCCAAGATTTCGTTCGCACGTTCTTCAAGTTCCCTACGAGACTCTCCAAAACCAATATGGTCAAGTCATCTGCATATGCCGCCTTCAAAATTTTGTCGCGCTGTACCCCAAGCCACCCATCAAGAACCACATTCCAGCAGACCGGTCCTAGGACTGATCCCTGAGGGCAACCCCGAGTAACAGCACGAGTAAGCGAACAGACACCAGAATACACCACTAGGCTACGACCATGGAAATAATCAGAAACTAGTCGATAAAGGGGAGCAGACACCTCGGCCTCCCGGAACCTCGCCAAGACACTTTGCCACCACAAGGTGTCAAAGGCCCCTTTGAAGCCCACAAAAAGGCCGAGGACATACTTGGAATCCGCATTCGAGACCGAATCCATTACAAACTTTATAGCATGAACAGCCTTTTGTAAAGCCAAATTGAGTGTTTACTTGTAGATTTTTAGCCTTATAATATTTCATAAATCTAGTTACAATAACCTTTTCTAAAACCTTGCCTAGCACTGGTAGTAATGCAATAGGACGATAGGTGGATGGAACATTGAGGGGTTTGTTAGGATTTTTAACCAGAATTTTAAGATTGGCTTGCTTCCAGGGAGATGGAAAACGCCCGTCAGCCAAACAGGAATTAAGAAGATTAACAATTAGTTGTGGTTTGATTGTCCAGATTCTTTTTAATATTGCATCTTCAAGTAAATCTAAGCCTGGACATTTGTTATCCTTCAAAGAGTCAATAGCTGCGCCAATTTCAAGATTAGTAAACGGGTCCTCATCAGTTAATCCAAAATACATCAAGTGCTCCATCCTTAAATTTGTTTGTTCCGTACTCTCTGGTACACAAATGTCTTGGCAAATAATGCCATCCAGTATTGCATTCATCGACTCTGTCCAAGAAAGAGTCTCTTGCCCGTCAGCCACGATAGACGAAACGATCTCACCAGGGTGCAATTTCTCCGCCACAATTTTGTAAGCAAGTCCCCACGGTTCATCCTTTAGTGTCGATTTAACCAGTTGTTCCCAAGCATTCTTCTTTTCTCTATAAATTTGATTAAAGTAGGTCTGCCTGACCAGCTTGTAAAGGTCTCCCAGACGGTCCACCTCAACCCTTGCCCTATTATTTTCAATTTCTCTTGGCACGCTGATAGTTCGCCGAGCACTTTTCAGTTCATTTCTCAGGTTTGTGAGATCCTGAGACCACCAGGGCACATGATTCTGTTTTTTCTTTTTCTTTGCGAGAGAGGCATCACAGACCAACCTTATTAGGTCGTTTACGGCTCCCACCTGCTCCATTGCCGGCATCTGCCCAATTCTCTCAATGTTATCAGCCGTGGCTTCTGCGCACAGCCTGTTCTCAAAAGTTTCCCCATTTGCACCCTGAGTCCTGTACCTTGGAAAATCGTATGAGTTCCTTCTTGCCATACAGCCTGAGTCCATAATAACTTCAAACGTTATGGGGTTATGGTCACTTGCTGACCATGCAGTTCTAACTTGCCAGTTTCTTATGTTTTGTCCAAATGTAGAGTTGGACACCGTAATATCTATGAAGGATTGACCAGATGCTGAGACAAAAGTAGGGGGTGCCCTACGGTGTTCCAAAGATGTAAGTTCTTAGTTAGGATTAACTCCTCTAATAATTCGCCTTTGTGATCTGTGAAGTGACTGTTCCATAATGTAGATGCAGCATTTGCATCCATACACATGATAACTCTTCTACCCGCCAATCTGTGGAGAATATCCTCTACATAATTTATGTAAGGCTCGATCTGTTGATGTTGTTGAGAGCATTGAAAATACAATGAAACAAAATACACCTGCCCAAACGTACCCTCCAGGCAGGCACAGGCAGAATGTGTGGAGTACAAGCTTGTTATCTTTGTGACAATAATGCCTGGATCAACTATAACCACGGCTGCCCAAACCCTGGCCACAGCGTTCCTGCCACTTCCAGTAGTTTCAGTATTAGATTGTACAATTTTTGATGATAATGGTAATCCCTTTACAACTCCTTTATATGAATACACTTCCTGAAGGGCTAGATTTGGATATCGTGGTCAGAGATTATTCTAGTTAAGTCATTAGAGACCGCGATCGACCTTTGACAGTTCAATTGCAAAACTTTAATTGGTTCGCTAGTATTATGATTTATATTACGCATTTTACAGTTGTGACAAGTTGCAGGAGAAGCCTTGTCAGGACAAGACTCAATCTGGTGCCCCTGATTGCCACAGTGCCCACAAGTATATTCAGTTTGATGGCAATTACGTGCAGAGTGCCCGTAGCCGAGGCATTTAAAGCATCGTGATGCTATAATAAAATCCTTTACTCCATGTGATGCCCATCCAATGTATACACGATTACCAGTATTCAATAGAATTTTCCTAATGTTGTCAGGGGTTTCAATGACCCAATGAAAGTTATTCTTAATTTTAGACTTAATTTTAAATCTAACCTTGACACATTTTTTGAATTCGTCACCAGTTATACTGTAATCGGCAAGGTTCTTATCGTATAAATCCTCAAGAAGATCATTATCAGTGATCTCTTTATTAACGTCATATATTATAAGAGTGGGATTCAATTTCTTAGGAAGGTCCACATTTAAATTGTGATCCTTAAACTTACTACACTTCTTTAGTTTCTCAAGATCATTGTTAGAGGCAGCCTCAATTACAATACCTCTATCTCTAACCTTTCTTATTGATTTTATCTTAATTCTCTTCAATTCTGATTTAAACTCCTTTGTCACCATTTGTTTTATCTCGTCACTTGTTTTGAGTTCACTTTTGTCATCAGCACGCACTAATACCGCGTGTCTGGTTTGTGTCCCAGAGGGGATCGCACTCACATTAACCTGTTTGCCTACACCATAAGCAGCTACACCAGCATAGCTAGCTGCTGAAATTTGAGCAGGCAATGTTTTACATGCAATTTCAGTTTTTAGCTTTCCATTCTCAATGGTTAGTTCAAGTAACATGCGTTCCATGGAATTCCATACTTTCCCAACCTCGGCAATCATGGAAGGCGTAACCTTAGTCCCATTCTTAAGAAAGTCAAATAAACTATTCTTCAGAGCAAAAACGTAATCAAGAACAGCAGAGTCATCTAAATGGACTGTAGTCATCTAAGCGGGATGGGCAGAGTCAATCTGCCCATCCCGCTCCGGGGGTGGGATATGTTAGTTGGCAGTGGGGAACCCACCAGGAGAAGGGGTGGGAGAGACACACATTTACGTCATTCATAATCTACATTCTCACTCTATTTGCATTCCATTTTTATACTTTTTTTATACTTTTTTCTTATATTTTATATATTTCTTTTTCTTTCAAGTTGCCAATCATCTAAATAATAACATGAATCACTATTACTATTGAGGAATAAGACTGTCTCATTATTCTGACCATTATCGGTTACTTTTGTCCTTTCTTGGACCAGTGCAAGTGGGGGAAAATGTTGCCCTAAAATATCAACAATATTGATAGCAGGGTCCTGGAGATCGGCCAGTCCAGCCTCCACCAGTTCCAGGGCAACGGTCAAGTCCCCTGGCA
Source organism: Mastigoproctus giganteus (assembly GCF_048544385.1). Classification (NCBI taxonomy): domain Eukaryota; kingdom Metazoa; phylum Arthropoda; class Arachnida; order Uropygi; family Thelyphonidae; genus Mastigoproctus; species Mastigoproctus giganteus. Next base: position 65,918,640 of record NC_143584.1, on the reverse strand, counting down.
TGGAAGATGAGCAATTTTCGTCAGACATAATTACTAAAGTTATTGAGATATACAGTAATTATACATAAGTTAGACAACTCTTAATACATCTTCAATAGACAATACTACAGCTCATTCCAATTATATATCATTTGAGACATTTATGCTATAATTATTGTATTTATGATGCCATTAGTTAGATCACAACAATATTGTGTCCAATTGTTATTTGAGATTAGAGTTGGTAATAAAGTGGCTACTGCATCAAGGCCGGTGTCACCAATCAGAGACAGTCGCGGTGGTCACGTGTTCAACGATGGCAAACAGAGGCTTTATTTACTACCACGGGGGAGAAGCAATGGCTGCCTCCATAGGTACATAATTATAGGACACTAAATTTACAGCTACGCAGAGACTAGTTTGTAGTGAGCCAATCATCTAAATAATAACATGAATCACTATTACTATTGAGGAATAGTTCACTGCACCACTCAGGTTTTAAAATAAGCAATATCAAGATGATCCACAACAGCCAAACCTATATGGCATTTCAGCGCTGTGTCCTGTTGAAAGCAACGACGCACAGCCCGAAGTTAAAATTACTCATATTTTCGAAATGCCTTAGAAGTTGGGCACAAATAAACCATCAACAGACTCAGGTAGGCAGGGAGGAGAGGAGACAGAGACCCATCTCCTCCCTCCTCTGCCCGGGGATGGGGTTTTAAAGGGAACCGGGTAGAGTACCCACTTCAGATCGCCAATGGCGTGTCGGCAACAAAGCCGCAGAATGTCTTCGTTGGTGATGGTTGTCAAGTCCAAGCAGTGTCGAATCCGGTAGGAAGGTCAATCTGCCCATCCCGCTCCGGGGGTCGGATATGTTAGTTGGCAGTGGGGAACCCACCAGGAGAAGGGGTGGGAGAGACACACATTTACGTCATTCATAATCTACATTCTCACTCTATTTGCATTCCATTTTTATACTTTTTTTATACTTTTTTCTTATATTTTATATATTTCTTTTTCTTTCAAGTTTCATATATATATATTTTTTTTTTTCACTCACACTCATTCATCTTTTTTCTTACACACCAGGAGGGAATGAAATAATGTGTAATATAAATTTATACAGTATACTAATTAAAACTAGGGTTAGTGTGTACTTAACTGTAGCATTTATGGTTTGTGTTATTTTCTCACACATTCATTTATTCTTCTGGCTTTCATTTCATTTATTTGACTCTTGATTTCTGCACTGCACTCTCTGGGCACCTCAACTTGCTGTTTTTCTTCAGTTGTGGTGCAGGCCAAGTCGCAAATGTTTTGCAGGCCAGGGGAGAATGCAGTGATAGTGTTTGTGTTTTTAGTTTGTGTGTTAGTTTGTTAGTATATATAAAGTAATGTAAATTATTTTTAACTTTGTACTCTTTCGGCCAATTACATTTGCTTTTCCACTCATTCCCATTCATTCTCTCTTTCCGTCATGCTAGGTCACTCTTTCTTTCACCAAAACTGCCATTTATTCCCTTTTATCATAATTCCTAGCTCACTCATGCCCAGCCTATTCATTCTACCTTTCATTCTCATTCATTCGTACTACATTGCATCCCTTTGCTACTAGCTTACTGATATTTTTCAGCTAATCTACTTCCCTGGCTGCCTGTACATCTCCCTCCCCTACGTGGTTGCTTATTTGGCATGGGGCCCCAGGTTCCTATATATGGCAGGGTAGTCCTGGGGAGTTTTGTCATTTCGGGTTTCTGTCAGGGCGCAGAATACTGCTATCCAGACAGTTTTTAAGTCATCGTCTGGGCGTTGAGGGAGACTTGGGAAATTTTAACTATTGGTTATTTTTCAATTTCTGGGGGCTGAATGGATAGTTTTTTGGATCCAGTCTTTGGATAGTTCTGCGCATTTCAAATACTTTCTGTGTGAGAGATGTAAAGGCTTTATAATTTTCCTCTTCTATGATGAACAAATGTTCTTCTCCCCTGGGAAGGGGATCAATCTGTGCTATTAGCTCTGTCTGGGGATGTCATATATTATACATTCATACAGAATGTGTGCCCAGTCTTCACTCTCGCCACAGATGCAGTTTGGGTCATCATTCAGGCTTAAGGAGGTTAGTTTCGCCTATAGGGAGTCGTGACCTGTCAATATAAATGTTGCAAAAAGTCCAGGGGCATACTACTTAGGTGGGTTTTGGCTAACAATTGCCACCCATGGCAGAAACCTTTTGGTAACCAGACCTCTGGTTTCCTGCTCCCACTTTGTTTGCCATAGCTCATTGAGCTTTGTGGCTATTCTGTTTTTTTCAGCATTGAAGGTGTTGGTTGTATCAAGGGCTATCCCCAGAAATTCTGTGGGCATGCCCTTTTTAAATCTATAATATAAGCCTCTTTTCACTACTTCCAGGAAAAGTGGGTGAGCTCCGGCCAGCAACTGTAGCGCAGGTGTGCTTACTGTGCGACATGCTCTGGTAATAGTGAGTATTGTCCTTTGTATCGATTCAAATTTATTCCTAATTTTTACTATGGCTGAGCGGGTGAACCACGCACCGGCTCCATAGGTGACCACAGGTAGGAATATAGCACTTTATATTATTATTATTATTACTAGCCATATAGTGCAAGGAAGCCTGAGGCTTATGCTGCACAAGCCAAAAATAATTTCCGAGTTACCCAGAGAGAGAGAGAGAGAGAGAGAGAAGTAGAAGGGAATCACCAAGAAACAGAAAAATGGTGATATCCAGCTCAGGACCCTGGGTGTGCCAAGCCCATACTCACCAGATGTGAGTCCCTGGGGTTAAATGTGATTGCCAGGGGTCTTTCTTTTAAAGTCCCAGTCTTCTCGACTGATCCTGGCAATCATACCTACATAATTAATTTCTCATTTTCTTTGCCAAATGGAGGGTAAAAAGTTAATTTTAAATCAAAGACCACTCCAAGATATTTTAGTTCTGTTACCATTTTTATAGTGGTTGTGTTAATTTTGATTTGTAGACGTCTTCGTATGTCCAAATTGCCTTTTAGAAGTATTTGTTTGGTTTTTTCAGGCGATATTTTGAGCATGTTCATTTGTGCCTGCCCACTCCTGCAGCTGCAAGAGGGCAGCATTTGATCTTTGCTCTACAACCACTCGGGTGTTACCTTTTACAAGGAAAATCATGTCATCTGCAAAGGCCTGGCTTTCTACAGGGCCCAGATCCAAGGCAAGAAGAAGAGGCCAAGGATTGAACCCTGCGGGCAGCCGCTATTCACAGGGCGTGTCAATTCCTTGTAAGTTGTGCTTATTGAGACACTTCTGTCTGTAAGGTAGCTGTTTATTACCATATAGAGCAGTGATCTCAAACTCAAATTGCATGCGGGCCGAATGCACGATCTGAAAGCAGCTGACGGGCCGGAATTTTTTTTTTAACAAAATGAGAGTGAATATAAGCACCGTATTTACAACAAATACATAATTGAAATATATTTGCGGGCTCTGTAAAATTGCTTCGGGGGGCCGGATGCAGCCCGCAGGCCGCCAGTTTGAGACCACTGATATGGAGGTTTTGTGGGGCAGTTGCCTGGCGGAGTCTCCTAAGGACACTAGGTCACAGAGTAAGTCAAATGCCCCAGCAAAATCAATGGAGATTGCCAGCATATATTTCTCCTCAGAGTTTTTAACTGTTGTCAGTAGGCGGTGCATGGCATCCTTCGTAGAGTTGCCCTGCTTAAAACCATACTGATTGTTGCAATGTAAACCTGCTTCCGTGTAGTATTGAGCTAATCTACTATGTATGTCTTTGATATTTTTTCCCTAGTACAGGGAGTAGGGCTATTGGTCTATATGATTTGGGACCAGTAGGCGGTTTCTCGGGGTTTTTGAGAATTAATCTGAACACAGCCTTTTTTCCATATTTTTGGGAATATACCTTCTGTGATACAGTTATTATATAGTGCTATTAATTTTTCTGGTGCTATTTCTGCTAATTTTTTGATAATCTCAACCTCTAAGCGGTCAAAACCTGGGCATTTATTGATTTTGGTTTTGGACAGTGCTATTTCTAAGTCTTGTGAAGCAAACAGAGGTTCAATATTGACACTGTCATATTCGGTGTTTTCTTTTATAATGTCTAGCTGGGTGGAGGAATGTTTCCCAATTTCAGTCTGAGTAATACTGTCTAGGATGTTATTTACAGAATCCGCCCAACACAGAGTTGGATTTGACAGTAGTTTCCAAGACATCTCCTCTTGGCAGCTTGTTAGTCACCATTCTGTAAACAACTCCCCAAGGGTAATGGTTTTCAGTAGTTCCCACGAAGTGCCTCCAGCATTCCTTTTCTTTTCTCTTATGAGAGCTGTATACTGATTCCTGAGAATTCTATAAGAATCTTTCAGTGCATCCGCCTCATTTTGTGGCCAAGATGTTCTGGCTCTTTGAAAATTTCTCCTCGCCTGATGCACCCTTCTCCTGAGCATAGTCAGTTCAGGGTATCACCAGGGGACTGCTTGCTTTCTCGGCTTTTTCCGTGGGATAGACGGGTTTGCTGTTTTTGTTAAAATGTTTGTCATAGACAGTGATTGCTCGTCCAGGCTACAGTTGCCTGATCTAGACCACTCATTTTCCTGTTTTTGCAGCTCAGCTGTTGTATGTTCTGCGAAAATCTGCAGTTTTGCCTTTTAAGGTTATACCTTTTGGTATCCAACAAGGAGTGCTGGGTTTTTGTAATTGCCTGTTTAGTTTGAAGGTGATGGCTCAATGATCTGATGTGGTCCAGGCTAGGCTGGCTGGACACACCCGTCCGTAATTTTATAGGCTATTGAATTGGTGGCAAGAGTGACATCAATGCCACTCTCCCACATAGTACTGCTAAAAGTTGGTAAGTTATTAGGTTGATTTATCACTTGAAAGGGTGAGGTGTCTATAAAATCTAACAATACCTGGTCATTGTATGTGCCTGCTCTGTCTTCTGTACGGCTATGCCATAAGGCTGACCGGCAGTTGACATCTACACGCACTATGATATTTGCTGTAGGTAGCAAGTCTGTGACTGCTTTTAAATATTCTATTGTATGATTTATATCTTCGCCAGGTCTGGAATAAAGTGAGATAACATAGAGCTGTCCCACAGCACTAGTGATATGAGCACACACACTGCTATTGGGACAGCTCTATGTTCCACATAGAGCTGTCCCAATAGCAGAGGTGATCCACCTTTTTGACTATAAGTTCAGTGTTTTTAACTATTATTGCTGTAGAAGGGACACCGCAGGTGCATTCTATGATTTTGTAGTTTTTTGGGTGCACTCTTCTCCAGAGTACAGTCAGTTCTCATACGCGTGTATGGTTCTTGGAGTACCAAGATGTCTATGTCATTTTCTTCTAATTTGAGCTTGGTCTGATCTACAACAGTTCTTGCTCTTTGAGCATTCAATTGGACAAGATTTAGAGTCCCAGTCACGTTTATATTTTAAATCTGGCCCATAATTGGTCCTAGGTTGTATAAATTTTACCATTTTTTTATAGCATGGGCATTTGTCATCCCTGATGCTGTGCGCATAATCAGTCAGCCGTGCTGCCTTGTTGTACGGCTGACTGACCTTTGGGCTGCCGAGACTTATTTTTGCCGCTTTTGTAATCGTGGCAAGTGACTGCACAGTGACCACAGACAGGTTCTTTTTTGACTGCAGTCCCTGGCAGTATGATCATACTTATGACATTTAAAACACTTTTGTATGGGGAAATGTGTTCCCTGAATATGTCAGGGAACAACAGACAATCTATGCTGGTCCAGCCAGCATAGATTGTCTGTTGTTCCTGCAGTGCCTTCCATATTTTAGGTAATTTCTGCTATTATGTCAAATAATCCATTTCTTTTGCTTTCCATTCCCCTTTTTAGAAGGAATTCAGCAGCAAATTCATCTATTGTCATTATGGAACACAGAGCTGCTTTCCAGGACACACAGCTGCTTCTGAAGAAACAGAAGCAGATCCACTTTAGATCATCTAATCCGATTCGAAACATACATTCCTGATGCTTTTATTAAATTCGAGCATCTGGTAGCAGTGGCGATTTGGCATATTTCAAGACCTTCATAACTTTGGTCTTATGAATATCTTGTTTCTTTAAGAGTTTATGGCGCATCAACGTCCGAGGCTAAAATGCGCCAATTTATGGGTTGTTTTTATTAAGAACTTTATATCCGATCGCAGATTTCAAGTTCATTTGAGATCCACAGTCTCTCAAGTGTTTTTCGAAGAGAAGGGGTCGATCTAAATTTCACGCTTTTCGCAATCAAAATAAACTATATCACAAAACAACTTCCAACAATGATAAGCAATGCCATCTATGTTGACGATTTTATTACATTTTGTCAGTCATGCAATGTGAGGATAATTGAAAGGCAACTGCATCTTGGTCTTTGGAAAATGGGTTCAGGTTTTCGTCAGAGAAGACTGTCTGTGTGCATTTTTGCCTCAAACGTAATGCTCATCATGACCAGGAATTGACGCTTGCACAAACCAAAATCCCAGTGGTAGCAGAAGCTGAATTCCTAAACTTATTTTTGACAAAAAAAGCTAACATGTCTATAACATATTCATCAATACGGACAAGATGCACCAAGGTTCTTTGTAGTAAGCAGCTCGCTGTACTTCAACTCTATTGGACTGTTGTCCTTTCTAAACTTGATTATGATTCTCAAGTTTATGCTTCTGCTGGAGACAGGGCACTCTGATAGTTATATCCAGTCCTCCACCAGGCCATCTGGACTGCTACTGGACCATTTTGGACCTATCCTGTCCATATCCTCTACATTGAAGCAAACGGGCCACCTTTTTTCAAGTAGTTTTCAGTATGCTTTCAAATTCAAATTCAAATTTAATTTCAAATTCCTTCCCGATCACTCCACATGGACATCAGACTTTGAGCCACGATGGGAAAATCTTTGTTGCCCAGTCACCAAGACAATTCCTTCCACCTAGTATGCCCATATAAGACACAGAAATACCAGGGTGGAAGGAATATGCTATGTGTAGCTATGTGTAGACTGGCAGAAAATCATCTCCTGACAGGAGATGATTTTCCTGCATCATTTCCAATCAGGAGAAAATCATGCGAATTCTCCTTTAAGATCTAGAAGAAGCCTGTCGCACCACCAGCTGTCTACCATAAACTCTTTGCTATGTGTAGACTGGCAGAAAATCATCTCCTGACAGGAGATGATTTTCCTGCCAGTCTACACAGATGGATCAAAGCATGTGTGGGATCAGCTCTGGTCCTTCCACACAAAACAGTATATAACAGCAACTCTGCAGTATATACGCTACACTAGTTTCTTGTGGAAGAAGAAGAACTCTTTACAGAGTTCTTCTTCTTCCACAATAAACTAGTGTAGCATATATACTGCAGAGTTGCATGCAATAGAATTGCTCTTGAGCACATTAAAAACAGCCATTACAAAAATATATTATATCTACTGCCTTGTCAAACTTGTTACAGGCTCTATTATCTGTGAGGTCTGGCACAGACTGGATTCTCATCCAGATTTGGCAGATGCTTTTTTCCTTACTTGAGTCGCAATTAGACATACAGTTCTGCTGGCCTCTCAAGCCGATCAGGAAAAATGAATTAGCAGATTCCACTGAGAAATCAGCCACTGTCCTGGAAAATCATCTCCTGTCAGTCCCCTATGCAGACTGCTGGCAAATAATACGCACGAGATTATATTCCCAATGGCAGACTGTTGGCATAGACAGGCCATAAATAAATTAGTTTGTTTTTTATGGCACAGGCATATAAGACACATAAATATTTATTTATGACACAAAATTTATTTATAGCACAGACAGGCCATAAATAAATTATATCAGGTTAAGCTAGTATTCATGCAGTGGCAGCCCACTCTGTGCAGGATCCGAAGAGAGAGAGAGTTGTTCTGCTCGGCTCCGCATAGGTCATAGCCATCTGATACACTTCTATTTGCCGAGGATTCATTACCCACCTATATGCTAGAAGGGTAAACCTGTTTTTATCATTATTCATATTTTTATTAAATATCCGCATTTTACCACTGTACATCGTTTATATCTGACAGATTTTATTAATCTGGCTGAACCGTTTACACTCAGCCAGATTTTAAATGACAGAGATAATATGTCTAACGCTTTTAACACTTTGCAGGTCGTTAATTTACATGCTTATTTGCATTTACACTTTTTTATTTTGATATACATTTCCATCTTTTGACGTGATAACCTGTTCAGGTTAATCTGTAGATTAACACGTAAACTACAGGTAATGTTGTAGATTACCACGTAACCTGTTAAGTTATGAAATATATATATATATATTTTTTAACTTGGCGCGTTTATTTCCCAATGCACCAGACCAAAACAGCAATAGACCAAACACAAACCAAATCTATATCGCCTCCCATAGATGTAGCGTATAGGGAAACCCTGGGGACCGCAACAAGAACAAATTACATTCTATGCGAAGTGTAACTTTTTTTCTTTTGTATTTTTCTGAAAATTATCAGTTAAAAATAGTAATTGTACTTTGGAGTTCAGATTTAAAGATGATGCCGATAGGGGGAGTGGTATATTTACAATCAAACCTGGTAAAAACGTAGCGCTGTCATTCCATAGCTAGGCATTGAACTGTTGGAACGACCGCATGGAGGGGAAGTTCAAAAGAGGAGACCCAGAGCTAATTTTCCGTAATATTTTTCTAAAAAGTCGGTCACTCGGCTTCGGTCCAAGGCAGTTAGATCGGCTAGAAGCAGTTCAGAAGTTAAGAACCAACTACAACCGGTCACGTGCATATGCTTGAAAGGTAGTGCAATGATTGCTGCTATATTAACTAGCTTAGTTATTTATAATGGCCTCTTCACAATAGAAGTTTTAAGCAAGATGCGATTTTATTGGGAGCATGTCGACCAGCACAAGGAGCAGTGTACTTTGTTAATGCCACCGGAAATTCAGAACGCTTTTATGCCGCCTGTGGATTGCTCGATATGTCGGAACTACTCACGTGAAGCGTTTTGCTGGTATAACGTCAACAGAGTTCGAAGAAAAGTAAGAGCTCCGTTTTCTGTATTTACACGAAAACTAAGAAACTTCACTGAACCATATTTAGTAAGAATGTAAATAATTGTTTAAGGGGAATAAGTTATAGAGAATTTATTGCTATTTTTATAGAAAAATTCTAAAAATAGGAGCAGTCTGCAAAAATTAATTTCAAACACTTGATCCCAGTTATAATTTAAAACCTAGATTTAAAATCTGTGTTCTTGCATATCCCCAATTGCAACAAATCATTAATATTTATTTAAAACTGGAAAAAAAAAATTAAAATGATACCTGTTGGAAACTTTCAGAAATCTTGTTGGTTGATGCTTCTGATAAATAAGCCGTAGGCTCGAAATATGTCAAAGTTCACCTGGAAACGCCTTTGAAAATTACGAAAATATCTACGAAGTTTCCACCATTTCCTGAACCTTGGTGAAAGACTCAAAGTGCCAAGCGTTTCTCACCCAGGCGATATTTATAGTGAACAGAATACTATATATCATTAGGATTCAAAGTTATCAGTGAATTATGTCCACCTAACAAATACCGTGTTGGCCCACCACGCATAGGAATCGTCTGGGGATGTGCAGCCAGGCTGCCTGTAAGGCTTTCCGCAGTGTCAGAATAGATGACGGTTGCGTGTCCATATGCCTCACTTCTGGTTTTCCAAACCACCCCACAGGTGTTCAATGGAATTGAGATCAGGCGAATTTGGAGTCCAATCAAGATGGATGATACCGTATCTTCACTGTGTCCGTCAACCACTTGTGCACAGTGCAGGCCCAATGAAACGGCGCATTATCGTCTTGGAAGATGCCGTTTCTGTTAGGGAAAATGTGCAACATGGCAGGGTACACATGGTCTCCTAAGAAATGCTGGTAGATCTCACTGGTCAGTCTGGGTGAGTAGATAGTGGGATCGTGACCGTTCCTCCACACCGGGTGGAAAAGGGCGGGTTCGAATCCAGTCGATGACGTGAGGAAATGTATGGGCTTTTTCCCTCCGTGGCCGAGTTATTCGTTATTCGCTCTCAGGTGTAGATAGCAAGGCCCCCCCCCCGGTAAAACTGGGGGTTTTCGTCCAGCAAAGCAGGAAAATCAGCCAGGGAACACACGCAATAATTCTTCTTCTCTGTGTGCCACTCCTAACGGAGGTCGGCGACCAGCACAGCAAATGTCTCCTGTCTCTGGTAGCTCTGAACAGCTGCTAAGTGTTCAGTCCTGTCCAATTCGTAATGGGATCAAGCCGTTTTTCTTTTCTTTTCTTTTCTTTATGTCCCTTAGCACACACAATAATTAAAACACAAGACATATGGGTAGTTGAAAGTTACATTCCAGGTGACCCTAATACAATAGTTTGTTTTTTAGATCTCACCAATGAAACATTGATCGATATGTACCAGGGGTCCAAGTTCTTTCCATAAAAACATGCCCCATATTAACCAACCACCACCACTTTTTGGACAGTGGGCACACCATGCAGGATGGTTGTTTTCTAAGTAGAATTTTAGGAGCATCAGCAACTATTGCTCCCTGTATACTGTCTATAAATTGCATGCGTTCTGTTACATATTTTCTGTTTTGTGGACAAAAATCACGAGTTTCCGGGAGAAAAAACCATGCTACCCTCGCTGAGACCACGTTGTGAAAAGGACCCGTAAAATTCCTGAAATCATTGACAGGACTCGAACTCAGGTCTTTTCCAACCGGTGTGGGGAGGACGGTAATTCCAGCAACTGTGCTACCCACGAGGGCCATCGACTTGTGTTGCCTGAATCATATACGTAGGCATCCGTGGGTGTGGTGTAAAGTTTAAAGTCTTTCGGGTCTAACGGCACCAGTGGTTTCCCCCATCTTAGTGTTATGTACTCTGTTTGCAGCACAAAACTAAGGCCAGAGATTTTTCTGGCAACAGGGCATTGTTCTATTGTGTAATGCCGTGGTATGTTGTTTCTCTGACCTTTTAGCCTTTGGACCCCTAGTGGGACTCCCAGTTGCCCATACTTTGCCCCGAGGAGGCAGGTCAGCAACCCACTAAATTATTTCAGTACTTTGGCAGGCCCAGGCCAGCCGCTAAGTTTCCCAGGATTTCAGTGGCAAGGGCCTATGCAATTTAAAAAAAAAAAAAAAAAAAATTAGGTGGAGGAGAGACTGATGGCTGGGGAGAAAAATAGAAGTACATTTTTTTTTCATTCATTTATTTATATACACAATTTTATGTACATTTTCAAGATTTATATATTAATTTATATACAGGATTTATATACAGTTTTAAATATACATTCGCATGTGGAAACATCTCTATGTGTGTGTGCGTGTATTTGGTTCCTAGACTAAAAGCCCATCTCCAACTTGTCCTCTGTGTTGGTAACAGGAACTCTGTATAGCGCGCATGGAAAAGTGCAACTGTTTGGGTGTGAGATGGAGATGTTAGTGTTAGGCCACTTTTCCAGCAGGGAACAGCCAACAGCTGGGCAGCTGCTTCTTGGTGCCCAGTACTGGCACTAGGATCCAGGCCTGAGTCTATTGTTACCTGTGATGTGCGAATAAGCACTAAATCCCGTACCCACTGGAGGTAGTGCAATACCAGAGGGTGCTCGCAATCGTGCACCCCTCAAAAAAATAAATAAAATAAAACTAAAATAGTTTTAAAAAATAATAATAAAATCCTTACTGAAAAAAAAAAGAGTGAGAGAAAAGGAGAGAAAGAAGTTGAGATCACTTGATTACATTCAGGGATCTTAGTTGAAGACGCTTCTTGAAAACATTCGTAGGCTTTAAAGGCTTTAAAGTTACTGGCACACTCAACAAAAATACTGACGTTTTCTTCTGATAACTCTGGAACAAGACCAACTATTCTTTCCTAGAGATCGTGACCACTAAGGCAGTAAAATTTCGAATTTTGTTCTTCAATTTTGAAACATGCGACTGAAAACTTAATCTGTCATCTAATATAATCAATTAATATAACTCCTAAATATTTAGGTTCAGAGACATAAAGTGCAAAGTGTGTTGATGTCTAGCTGCACCAGGGTTCCCCCCATCTCCGCGTTGCTTACATTGTGGGTGTGCCAGTTTGCTGGGAAAGCCAGAGATTTAAAAGTGTGTGGGTATTGGATTTGTGTTATGTCGTGTACCGTTGTTCATCTGGTCGTTTAGCCGCTATACCTCTCCTGAGGCCCAACCAACCTAATAGACAATTTTTACTCTGGCAGGTCTTGCCGCCTATTTTTTTTTTTTTTTTTTTTTTTTTATTACTCCAAAACAGCCGAAGCCTTACAGATTTCCTGAGATTTCAGCGGATAGGACCTAAAAAAAAAAAATTATAGATATAAAAATATATACATATTCACACGCACATATAAAATATATATATGTATGTGTGTAATATGTACATATGTGCGTGTCTTCAATTGCGTGGGAAAATATCGCTTAGATGTAAAAAGGCCCAAAGTGGGCGTAGTTAATTTGGAGTTGTTTAAGGTTTTGGTGTGGGGCATATGCTTGCGTAAAGATAGAAGGGGAGGAGAATGTAGACTGGGGAGAGTAAGGCAGAAATATGGGGATAATAGAGTAGGCGACCCCAGTAGATCAGTGAGGCATGCACATGCCTCACCAGAAGGAAAGAAGGGGTGGGCCCCTCCCCCCCTCCCCTCTCCCACCCCAGGATTTAAAGAAAGTCGAGCTAGGTTGCCCGGCTCAGATCGCCATGCGACGTCGGCAGCTGGGCTGCGTGTCACACACGTCAACTCCGTCCGAATTGTCGGTCCGGTATTTGTCCTGGAAGAGGAGCAAGGATCCCTTTGTTCTAGCTACGTGGATGTCTTCAGGTTTCGCTTGTGGTTGTAGGCGACTAGTCGTGTACCTCGTGGGTTTTCGTTATTAAGTTCACTTCTTGTTCCTCCTTCTTCGTTGTCACAATCGATTTACCTATGGTCCAGTCCGGTTTGTTTTTAGTCGGGGTCTCGTCCTTGCGGGCAATCCCCGAGTGTTTATCTGTTTTTTGTTGTATTTATAGTAGAAATCTGTTCGCCTACTTTGTGAATTGACATTTGTCCTTACTCCTTGGGATCCAAGACGACCCCACCTGTGTTTGCGGAGGATTAGAGAGCTGGCAGCACTTCATGTATGACTGCCAGCTCTATGCCGACCTACGCAACACCCTAATCACTAAGATCAGATACCTACCAAGAGGCCTTGAACAACACCTCCTGGATATCAAAGATAAGTACATAGCGTTCACTGATTTTGCCCAGAAAAAAGCCACTACGCCATCGCTCACAACACTCCCAGGATAAATTCAGTCCTGGCTAAAGTAACTGGATCAGGATAAATCTAAGCCCCAAGGCACTGTTTAAAAATATGGACAGTAACCAACAAGAAAAGCGTGGAACTAATCAGGTGAAATGATTAGTTCCCCAGTGTTCTATCACAGACGAGACCCTGACTGAGTCTCAGAGACATGTGTTATCTGTATGTTATTAAGAAGGATCCTAGCAGGTCTGTTGTAGTTGAAGAAGTACATAGTGCGCACAGTGTTAGAGTCAGGTGCCACCTGTAATTTCTCACATGTGCGCCCTATGTACTTTGTGAAGAAATACAGTACTACTGTAAATGCCAGAAAAGTGTTGTCTGTTGTATATAACATATTGCGTTAAGTTCTGTTGGGTGTCCTGGCATTTGACTTCAGCGCCCCTGATGAGACTCTACGTTGCCCATACACACCACCAGGAGGTAGCGAGGCTGCTCTTTATTCTCTGTCTGATCTCCGCCAAGATCGCCTGAGCGTCCTGAACCAAGTTAAAAAAATGAAGAGGAGGCCTGGGGAACGAGAGGAAGAGAGGTCTGAACGTGGGGAAAAGGTTAAGGTGGACAGATAGAGAAGGTAGTCCACCCAAGTAAGGCGAAACAGAGTTTGAGTAGAGAGAACAAATGTGACAGGGGCAGACGCACACTGTGTCAGTGTCAAAGGCCAAGCTTTCTCTGGTAGTCGGCATTCAAGGAGTGCCAACCATGATGATGCCAGCATAGTATTTTAATCTTCAGTACAATCTTTTGTCTTAATCTTTTATCAGTTGGGAAAATGCTATCCGACCCTAGTTGATGTTTGCACTTGAGGGCCGTTGTTCTGAGCAGCTCTAAGTTCAGCATGCTTTGCCCGTCTGATGGTAACGACAACTTGCGTGTAACTCGTTAGGGCTTTCTATGTTGTTTCATCCTGAAGCAAGGGGTTCCCCTGGATTTCAGTAAAAAATTTGAGCTTACAATTATCGTAAGCAGGGCACTCATACATGAGATGCCCCCCCTTGCTCCTCTTTGCCACAGTGGCAGAACAGATTTATTTCAATTCTAATTGCTGTCGATTTCTGTTGAAAGGGTCCATGTCCTGTGGTGAGGATTGTAACTTTCAGACCAGGTGAAAACCAGGAACGGGACTTTAGGAAATTCATTTCAAGTAGAAATCTTAGGGTAATTTCTCCTTTTTGGCGTGCTTTCCCATGAATGCTGCCAAAGTCCTTGAAGGTGTTTGAAAATACGTTTTCTTTTTGTTTCAGATCATTGGTAAGCTCCAGTTGAAGATTTAACAACTGCATCGGAATTCCCTTCTTTAATCAATGGAAAAGGCCACTTTTAAGCACCTCAAGATAGAGCGGCAAGCATCCACGTGTAGGGTAGGGATGGGGTCAGTGCAGCATGCTTTGCAGATAGACAACAGCATGAATCTCTGTATTGACTCAAGTTTATGCTTGTTCTTTTCCAGGGTGGTCTTTGTACACCAAAGGCTCCATAACACACATTTGGGAGAAACACCGCTTTAGAAGCGAAGTATATAGTGACATAGTGGCATAGAATTTTGGGTCAGGCGCCACCGGTGGTTTCTCACATCTGTGTCGTATGTACTCTGTGATGGAATGCAGGACAACTGCAAAGGCCAGAAAAAGTGTAATGTCTGGTTTATGAAGTATTGTGTTTCATTCTGTTGTTATGTCTCTGGCTGCTTGGCCGCAGGGCCCCTAGTGGGATCCTACGTTGCTTGCCACCGCCACTGGAAGGTGAGCCAGGCTTCCCGTTATACTCTGGCTGGTCTCTGCCAGGGTTGCCTGAATTTCCTGACAGAGAACAAGTAAAAAAAAAAAAATTTTTTTGTTGAAGAGAACACACAAGGAATTAGAGTAAGAGTGGGTCAGACTGTAAGCTAAGGAACAAAGATGGACCAAGGTGAAGAGCACACCCAGTGATTCAAGGCGAAGTGGGGAGAATGTATAGGGAATTGAAGTCACAGCGCCAGGTGCCCCCGTGTGAGCGCGAATGGCCTTGCCCTCTGAAGGGATATCCCACACTCAGCAAAGTGCCAGCAGCATAGATCCCGCACCCACAAGAGGGTACCAGCATAATCCATCCCCAGAGTGGGATTTGCATGGTAGTTTGGTTGCTATAATTTCCTGCACTTTGTGGGGTAATACATTTATTCTACCCCTGTTGAGTTTACAATGATGGTGGAACGTTCCGATCAGGCCTGTCATGGGTGTGACCTGTCTGGTGGTAACAACTGCCCGTGCAAATCGTGCGAAGGCTGCATAAGATGTTTCATCGTTTATGAGGATGTGCTCCTGTTGGCGGGGGTTGGATCTCGGTGAAGAGTCGTAGGCGGTATCATCATATGAGGGGTACTCGTACTTGACGTGGACCCAGAACTCCTCATCTCCACAGTGGTAGTAAGGATTGTTTTCGATACCGAGCGCTGTTAACTTTTGCTGGAATGGGCCGTGCCCAGTAAGCAGAAAGGTTGCCTGCAGTCCAGGTGAATACCAGGGCGGAGATGTGGGATAGGTAAGGGCGATTGTGGGGAACAACTTAGTTACTTCTGCTTTATTTGTTGCATTCCAGGACTCAACAAAATGCAAGGTATTACATCTGGGAAACAGTAATCCCAAAATAACTTATTCACTTGTGGAGTTCAACTAAACCCAGTACTGGAGGAAAGGGACTTGGTTGTTACGATATGGTCAGACATGAAATTCTCTGAGTATTGTAAACAGGTTGCAAGGAAGGCCCGTGGTGTCCTATCGAACTTTTGCAAGCAGAGATAGGGACGTGATAATCTCATTATATAAGGCTTTTGTTAGACCAGACTTGGAATGCTGTGTTCAAGAATGGAGACCGCACCTAAAGAAAGACATCGAGCTTCTTGAAAGGGTACAAAGACGGGTAACTCGCCTGGTGAGGTCGGCAAAAGGGCGTCCTTATGAAGAAAGACTTCGAATATGTGGGTTGCAGAGTTTGTAAACTAGACACCTTAGAGGAGATTTGATTGAAGTGTTTAAGGCTCTGAGAGGCATCAGTAAAATGAATGAGGACGAAATTTTCAAGATTATAAATGATGCTAGAACTAGGGGACATAAATTCAAGTTACGGGGGGAGGGATGTTTAGACTGGACTGCAAGAAGTTTTATATTGACCAGCGAGTTATAAATTACTGGAATAAGTTACCTACATGGGTGGTAGAGGCTGACTCAATGATCCAGTTAACATTTGCTGGTACTTTTGCCCTGCTACTATATTTCGTGCTGCGAGCTCTTCCTGATTCCCCTCTGTTAGGCCGATACTGAGATTCCTGCTATAGATCTCATCATTTAATTCCTGATGGGTTAGGTTTTCATCGATGTTAAACAGGACTATAGATGGGCCTTTCCGCTTCGGTGCCTCCACCGCAGTCAAAAAAAAAAAAACTTTTTTTT
The DNA here is from genome assembly GCF_048544385.1 of Mastigoproctus giganteus. NCBI lineage: Eukaryota > Metazoa > Arthropoda > Arachnida > Uropygi > Thelyphonidae > Mastigoproctus > Mastigoproctus giganteus. Next base: position 65,901,869 of record NC_143584.1, on the reverse strand, counting down.
TGTTCTTCATTTATTCTTTCATGTTTTCTGTGAGTGCCTCTTTGACCTCCTCACTCGTTTCCAGTCTTGCACCTTCGGTAGGCTTAACTAATATAACGTGAGCCTCCGTTTGTTTTTCGGATCCTTTGTCAGGATCCTTTGCATTCTCTCGTCAACGTTGAGGATAACATGCTCCATCTTGCTGAAAAGCTGGATGATGTCTGTTCTGATGGCCGCAATGATTATAGATTGCTTGGCCATATATTTTTCGAGTGAATCCAGTAACTTGCTCAACAGGAGTACCAGTCGTGGGGGGGGGGGGGATCCTGACTTTTGGGGTACTCATTTTCAGAATCACTGGAGGTATTATTTTCTCCTTCCTCAGGTACCTCTTTAAGGGTTGGAGAGTCGGCTACTGACCGTCCCCTCCTTCGATTTTTTCGATGTTCCTTGTTCTTGGTAGTCTTATTTAGGTCATCTTCTGGGTTAGAAACCTCGCTTGTCGAGTGGGTAGATGTTCTGATCCATCTTTTTCCATCACTCTGCGGTTATTTGGAAAAAAAAAACGAAAAATCGGGTGTATTCGGATTAGCAAGTTCCGTTGCTGAAGGCAAAATAAGCTGAATGCTGTTTACCACAAGTAGGCACAGTACATCAGAGAATCTTGTGTTAAATTTAGGGTAAGAAAAAAAGTTTTGAAGCTTTCTTCAGGGCCAAGTTAGTCAGTTCAAGTGATCACCGTGTCTCCTGTGGCTTGGAAATGTGACGTCGAGCTAGAGGTAGCAGTGAGAAAAGCGCTTAGTAGCAGGTGGAGAACAATAGCCCAGGTGGATGAGTAATCGCCTTTAGGCGCTCAACGGTCAGCATTGTTTGTGTCTTTGTCTGATAATAGGCGGTGAGAGAAGTTATTCGTTGAGTATCGCTGTGCTTAAGAAAGTTATACTAAAAATTTAAAATAAAATGTACTTCACTCAGGAGTCTTGATTCCATTGTCATCTCGATAGCTTTTCCAGACTTTGGATAGCTGCTGTGATGTATTAATATGTTGGCGGGTTCCAATAAACCGCTATTTTACACAATAAAACACAGAGAACAAAATCACACAACTAACTCTTGTAGAGGTTGCATTGAATTCCGCCGCGATAGTACAGTGAATATACACCGATGAGAAGCGAAGTAGTGGCATAATAGTGTTTAGGGTAAGGCGCCACCTGTGGTCTCCCACAACTGCACCATATGTACTCTTGTGAAGTATACAGGACTCTATAAATGCCAGAAATGCGTGTGGCATGTTGTTTGTGTATGGTATTGTGTTGGATTCTGTTGTTTCTCTGGCTTCTTGGCCGCAGGCCCCCTAATGGGACCCTACGTTGCCCGCGCTGTGGTGAGCCAGGCTGCCCATCATATTCTGGCTGGCCTCTGCCAGGGTCGCTTGAGCTTCCTGACAGAGGTTACAAAAAAAAAAAAAAAAAAAATTTGTTGAAGAGAGTTCACAGGGAATAAGAAAGAAAGAGGTCAGACTCTGGGGTGAATGAAAGTTGGACTAATAGCGAGGACAGTCGAAGTAGGGGTAGGAAAAGGGACGATTAAAAGTCGTAAGAGCAGGTGCCCTTGTGTCTTGATCTAGCACCCAGTTGACTGCCAGCACTGCTCCTGTACCCTAAATTGGGTGCCAACATGAATCCTACCCATAAAGGGTTTGCAGTATTGTTTCTGTAGCACAGATTTGCATTTATCCTACCTCCGAAAGGGTCAGTCCAGAATACTCCCCACCCCGAAAGGGGGTGGCGAGTATTCTGGACTGTCCTAGCAGCGGTGAGCTTAGCACGCCTTTTGGTGAAGATACATTGTGATGGGCAAATCGAGTGAACGCTATATATTTATTTCCGTCATTTAGTAGATCTTGCTCCTGATTGCAGGGAGTTCCTCGAATTACTATAAACAGTTGTAACCAGTGGTTTTCATAGGAGGGGCACTCATACGTAACGTGGACACAGGACTCTACATCTCCATAATGGCAAAAGGGATGTGGTTCGATACCCACTGAGTCGAGTTTTTGCTGGAATGATCCATGTCCTGTTAATAAAAAGAGTGCTTGCAATCCAGGTGAGTACCAGGAAAGAGGCTTGGGAAAGGTGAAGCTGACTGAGGTGAAGAACTTCTTTGTTATTTTTCCTTTGTGGATTGAATTCCAGGATTCCTATCAGAGGCTTTGCAAGTGATCTGAGTTTCGTCTTTTTTCTTGTTTGTGGTCGCTTGTCAGGTCCAGTTGGAGATTAAGTAGCTGTGTAGCCAAGTAGCCTTTTTTCAGACGATGGGAAATATCCATCGTCTGAAAAAAGGTATATCTATTTTGGCAACTTCAAGGTATAGGGGCATATAATATACCCTGCGATGACTTGGAATGCAGGGGTGTTGACAGTGCGGCACGCCCTGATTACTGATAGAAACATAAATCGCTGTATGGAGTCCACCTTGCATTTGTTTGGTGCAACTTTGGTGCACCAGACTGAAGCACCGTACCTGACAATCTGAACAGGAACTGCTTTGTAAATTAGGGAGAGAGTTTTGTGTTTTTGGCCCCAATCTGCTCTATTGATTCTTCTAATCGTAGCTACATATTTCTGTATCTTGATTGCCTGATATTTCAAGTGAGATTAGAAGGTTAGCTTGGTATCAGTGTAGAGGCCTAGGTAGTTAACTTCCTCATAGAGGCGAATTGGAATATTATTAATCTTCATAGCTAGTGGTCTGCGTATCTACGATAAGGTGACATGCAAATTCAGCTCTGGGTCCTACTATAGGAAGGGATTTGCGATCCCGGGCGTACCCGAGCTGCAACTTATATCTTGCATTTTTTTTAAGCTGTCCTACACTCTTTGTTCTTATTTCTCCCAAATTACTAGGGTAATCCGAGGATGTAGGAGAAACTACTTTTTTATTTGTACTACTACATATTCGTCTTCATGGAGTTCAGGTTCTATTATTCCTACTCTATTAGTTTTTATTCATCTTACTATCTGCATGTTTCTCTTTGAATTAACTTAATTTTAATTAATTAATTATTTATTTTTACTATATCCATCACATAGTGGTCACTACATGATATATTAACTCACTAGAGGGATTGTTATTTCATGACGACTATCGTTGTTACTTCCTTATGTCTTGGATACGGTAGATATGACTTATACTTTACGTTTATTCTTATTTTAATTATTAAATTACGTTCTCTGGCACATATTGAACATCGGGTCAACGATGTTCAATATGTGCTTGCATTTATGCTATATTTTTTTGATTCTAAAAATTTTTAACTACCTTTAATTGGTTTAGATTCAAATTACTTAATCTCCGAATTCATATATCTTAGCAGATAAAGAACTCCTTGTCATTTTTTGCCTGCAGTCTGGGTGGTTGGCCCCAGTTGAAGTCATCTAGATTGTGGGTAGACAACGATAAGTTTTATGTATATATTTGATTTTTTTTGTATTTATATATCATATTTTATTAACCTTATTTTATCCCTTGCGTGTCTTTAAATCCATCTTAGTATTGTCTGCTTGAATTATCTTCAATATTATACATATTTTGTACACATTATAGTCGTAATGCATAATTGCTCTAATAAGTGCATTGTTTTGTCCATAAGTATTAGTTACAGTTTGTTACAATTTACTAACTTTCTTTCTTTCCATATATTATATATATGGAAAGCTTAACTTAAGGTGCAAAACTTAAGGACCAACACTATTTCTATGTCAAACTGAGCTTCTTGAGAGAGACCTAGATAGACTTCAGGAATGGTCAGAAAAATGGCAGCTCTGCTTTAATCCAACAAAGTGTAAGGTATTACACCTGGGAAACAGTAATCCCAAAATAGCTTATTCACTTGGTGGAGTTCAACTAAACCCAGTACTGGAGGAAAGGGACTTGGGTGTTACAATACGGTCTGACATGAAATTCTCTGAACATTGTAAACAGGTTGCAAGGAAGGCCCATGGTGTCCTATCCAGCTTTTGAAAGTAGAGATAGGGACGTGATAATCCCATTATATAAGGCTTTTGTTAGACCACACTTGGAATACTGTGTTCAAGTATGCAGACTGCACCTAAAGAAAGACATCGAGCTTCTTGAAAGGGTGCAAAGACGGATAACTCGCCTGGTGAGATCGGCAAAAGGGCGTCCTTATGAAGAAAGACTTCGAATATGTGGGTTGCAGAGTTTGGAAACTAAACCTTAGAGGAGATTTGATTAAGGTGTTTAAGGCTCTGAGAGGCATCAGTAAAATGAATGAGAACGAAATTTTTAAGATTATAAATGATGCTAGAACTAGGGGTCATAAATTCAAGTTACGGGAGGAAATGTTTAGATTGGACTGCAGTGAGTTTTATTTTAGCTAGCGAGTTATAAATTACTGGAAAAAGTTGCCTACATGGGTGGTAGAGGCTGACAGTTTGGGGAAATTCAAAGGTCATCTGGATAGTACCTTCGGGTCAGGGAAGCGCATAGGATGATAGGTTTAATTTCCTTTTCTTTTATTAATTATTATTTTTTTTTTCTCATTGATTTATTCGGGTTTTTTATTTCTATTTATTTATTATTATTATTTATTTTTATTTTTTTGGCTGGTGTAGCATAAGCCATAGGCTTTCTTGCACCATGCGGCCATTACTAATACTAAAGGTTACAACCACAAAATCAAACGAAACAGCCTGTGGCGATTTGCATAACTGTGGCCGTTCAGTAGAAAGCTGGTGCACATGAAAAATTTGAATCGTGACTCACATAAACAGATAAAAGCAGCAGTTCAGCAGTTAAGTGCAAATTACTGAATTGTAATCACAATTGTTACAGACGTTCGATTGGTTTCATACAGTGCTACAGACAACGAAATGGCTAGAAGACAACATCTCGATGATTACCAGGGGCCAATAATGAATAATTGGGAAGCTCGAGGAAGGTCGAAGTGCGAGGCGTGTGGCTGCAGAGTTCGGTATCGCCATAGCATCGTCTCACGTGCGTGGTCGTCATTCAGAACGACATGTACAGCTGTTCGAAGGACCAGTGGTGGTCGTCCACGAAAAACAACGCCCAATAATGACCGCTGTATAATAATGACTCCTACAGGCCAAGAACAATATAATAATGACTCCTACAGGCCAAGAAGGACCGACACCAGACAGCGGGATCAGTTGCAGACCAGCTGCACAGGAGCAGAGCACGCAGGATAATCGCGGTTTACTGGGCCAGGCGACTCCACAAAGGTGGACTGTTTGTTGGACGGCCAGTGCACTGTGTCCCTTTAACACCTGCCCATGGGAGACACCGTTTACATTGGTGCATCGAACACAGCGACTGGGCAGCAGCGCAATGGAATAAGGTACTCTTTACTGATGAGAGTAGATTCAGTCTCAGCAGCAGTTCTGGACGTCAGCTAATCTGACGAAAGGTTGGCGCACAGTATCACCCCGCAAACATCACTGAAAGGGATCGATATGGCGGTCGGGTGTTCTCGTCTGGGGAGGCGTTATTCTGTTTGTCGTACACAACTCCAGATATTGGAAGGCGGTACTATAACCGGTGCACGCTAGTGTACTGAGGTAATCCTTCCCCATGTGCGTCTGTTCCGAAGTGTCAATGCCTCCCCCCGTGTTCGAGTTTATAGATGGATGATAACGCCACACCCCATCGCAATGCAGCTGTTGATATGCTTTTGGAAAGTGAGGATATTGTTCGTATGGATTGGCCTGCCCTCTCCTCGATCTAAATCCCATCGAACACATATGACGCTCTGGGGATACACCTAGCGGCACGTCCACATCCACAAGAAAATGTTCTCCAACTGAAAATGGCGCTGACAGAGGAATGGACGACGTTACTGCAAGAACTTATCAACAACATTGTTTTAAGTACGGACAGGCAGTGCAAAGCCTGCATCGACATTAGAGGTGAACATAACTCCTACTGAAGACAACCTCTTCCCTTTGTTCCATCTTTAGCAGTAATGCGTCTGTATCATGGCAGCCAGTGCTATGTTGCCATTTTTGAATAATGTCCCTCTGTACCGTTTTGTTTCCGTTGTTGTGTCGGTGTTGTTTCCTTCACCATTTCTGTACCTCATGAGGTTCCTTTGGTATGCTTTTCCCATATCCAGGCCACTCCTGTGAGAAGTTAAAAGTGAAAACTTGACTGGTCCTTAAGTTTTTCACACCAGTATATATATATATAATGATATATATATACAGAGTCCAGTTACAATATTATGACCACCCCCCAATGCAGACATCATGCAGCCCACCTGTCAAGTTCACATACCGCAAGCATATAAGGCTTGATGTTCGGCATCCGTGAACATAGTAACAGCCTCTGTCATGGGCAAAGCATGTGGCCTATCAGACCTGGAAAAAGGCATGATCATATGCTATAGGGCCAGGGGTGCCAGACTTCCGAAACAACGGACTTTGTGAAATGCTCACGTGCTGCAGTGGTGAAAGTGTATCAAGATTGGACGAATGGGGCAGTTTTGACGACGACGTGCCGATTGTGGAGCCCCATGCACTATTGATCCCAAAGGTGAAACGGTTGGTGAGGACCGATCGGCGCGCTACTGTTGCTGAACAGGCCATCCAAATGAACAGTGGGGCCACCAGAAAGGTCCCCAACGAAAGGTCTCCAGTGCAGCGAACCCTGTTGCGAATTGGGCTCTGGAGCAGATGCTTGGTGACAGCACCCATGCTGACGGCCATTCATCGTCAAACAACACCAATACCGACACGGGACCTCACCCTGGCCGAGTGGCAACGGGTGGCCTTCTCAGATGAATTACGGTTTCTGCTCCACCGAGTGGATAGACGGTGGCGTATTAAACGTGAAACATCCGAGAACAGACAATTCAAATTATTATATTAGGGTCTTCCGTAAATGATTATATATACCCTTTTCTGTATTATGTCTGTAAATTGCGTGTGTCCTCTGATCGATTTGCCTGTTTTCTGGACGAAAGAAACTCCAGTTTCTGGAGAAGAAACCTTGCTGTCTACTCCTGAGACCGACTAACTCAACCACGGAGTGAAACGAAGCCCACTAAAGTTCTTCGCGTCATCGACGGGATTCGAACCCGGGACTTTTTCACCCAGTGTGGGGAGGACGGTGACGACACCACTGAGCTACACGCCCAGACTCCGAGACCAGACACTTGGACACGATTGTTAGCAGAAAGCTGGCTGGTGGAGGCGCCGTTATGGCCTGAGGAATGTTTTCATGGCATTGGGTCCACTGATACCTCTGGAGGTCACCCTGAACGCAAATGGTTACCTATCGATCGTCGCCGATCAGGTGCATTCTTATATATTGACCGTGTTCCCTGGGGGGCGATGGTATCTATCAGCAAGACAATGCACCATGCCATGTGGCCAGAATTGTCCGTGAGTGGTTTGAGGAGGACGACGAAGAATTCAAGCTACTCCCTTTGGCCACCGAATTCCCTGGATCTTAACCCAATTGAAAATCATTGGGACCACTTCGATCGACACATCAGACTGGTGGATCCTCCACCAAGCAACTTACAGGAATCGGGGTGCACTGCTGTTTGCATGGTCACAGATACCCGTAACAAACTTCCGCGGACTTATTGAGTCCATCCCATGGCGGCTGGCTTCGGTGCATGCTACGAAAGACACATTTTCTGGATATTAGGTAGGTTGCCGTAATAAGGTGACTGGACCCTGTATATACATATATATGGATACACACAGTGTCATATATAATCTATTTTTATTTATTATAATTAATCTGCTTTATGCTGACATAAAACAGGTTTAGTATACGGGGAGGATGCTGACATCCTCCCCAGATGTTAACATCTATATAAAAGAAAAATATACTGTTTCTAGATTTCTAATTAATTTGATTGCTGGAATCTCTGTCTTTCTATATCGTACGGATACATGCACGGGAAGACAGCTTTGGCTTGTAGTGTTTCAGTTCTCGAGCTTTGTAAACACGTGGTCGGCTGTGATAAGAACAAAGTAAACAGTGTGGTTGCCGTGTTTAGATTTATTCCACAGCCCAGAATATAAAGCAGGACACTTTAATTGTAAGTTATATACTTTGATGTTTGATGTACGGTGGAATAACAGAAAAGAATGAAAGTTAAACAGAACAACATGTTATATGAATATCATTAGAATCCAGAACGTACTTCGCAGAAGTAGACGAATGATGCGTATTTATGTGCCTTGGAAATAGTTTCTTCTTCTTTTAGTGAAAAGAGCGACAGGAAATTTTATTGCAAACATCGAAATAGAATAGACTCTGAATAAAATCAACGTCAATTTATAATAAATGCAATAAAATCAATGTAAATTTTAGATTTCACTGAGATATACAACACGATTAATACCAACATTTTTCAAATATCATATTTATCGGACCATAAGACGCACTGTTAAGACCCATTTTTCCTGGAAAACGTCATATAACATTTCCTTGCATATTATGGTCGTAACGTATACTACATGTATGCAATAAGCATTTAAGGCTTCTGTGATTAATGTTTAAAGGAATACCATAATTCAATTGTATTCACTCTCTGTGAGATAGTTAATTGAGGCCAGGTAGCATATTAAGCCGTCGTAATTTCCTTTCCTGAAATCATAACCCATTCCTTTGCCTTTAACTACTGCTACTTCTCTCTTCATTGGATACCATAGAACTTCGTAATCACTTCCTACTATTGGTTCCTCACTGCCAACCCTATTATGTCATTTGGTTCATGGGTGATGTAGTCTAGAATATTCTTTTCCCTAGTACTTTCCCTGACATGTTGAGATAAATAACAATCATCTAGTTGCTTTTTATCTCCACATTTGATATTCATCTAACCAAAAATTTTGTCCTCCATGTAGTTTCCTTCCCAGTTGCTCCAATCAATTAGAGGTGAATTAAAATCGCCCATAATAAGATATTGATGCTTAGGTTCCCATTCCATTTGCATGTAGAGGTTCTCATCATAATCTACACAATCATCTGGCCTGTAGATTATTCCCACTCTCATTATACCTTTGCTTCATACATTGTATGGTGTGTGATAGTTGCATCACACACCATACAATGTATGGTGTGATGCATATTCGCATGCATATTCTATTGCACGCGAAACGTCTGAAAACCGGGAAAGATTGCGTCGTGTTCAGACTGCTTTTGATAAGAAGCATGACTCCACCACTCCTTCTATCTTTCCTATCCTTCCTGAATACATTGTACTCAGGTCCCGACACACTCCTTAAAAGTATTTAAGCTCGTTTCGCTGGCATTTGAACCCGCTAATTTGAAACATTTCTGCCCTTAGAATATCTTGCTGTAACAAACAACAACTATTGAAGTATGTGCAAGCGTTTCTTTGACCAGTATTATCAGATAAACGCGTAACTATATTACGTTTGTCCCCCCCCCAAATTATCAGTTTCGTTGGACCTTTAAGGTATTCTCAATAATATCGGCAAAAACCCTTGCACCACCTTTGTTTATATGTATCCCGTCTCTACAAAACAGATTCCTTCTAACAGATTCTTCTAAACAGATTGCTATTAATTGATAGCAATTTACCCCCTCCAAAAAAAAACTACTGTATTAGGCCACCCGAATATTTAAATTCATATGCCATGCTGTGTGTCATGTGTCTGTTAATTGCGTGGGTTCTATGATCGATTTGTCTGTTTTGCTGGACGAAAAATTCCATTTTCTGAGGATTAACCTTGCTATCTACGCCTGAGACCGACTAACTCAGCCACTGAGTGAAAAAAGCCCATTAAAGTTCCTCACGTCATTGACGGGATTCGAACCGGGGCGTTTTCCACCCGGTGTGGGGAGAAGGGTAACGATACCACTATTCTACCCGCGCAGACTTCTTTCAAGTCTTCAGTTAATCCACAAGGCTTTCAGCATATAATCCCTCTTATCATGTTTGGGCCGAATTGCAGACGCATAGATACTGTGACCTAATTCGCGGCATTTATTATTTATTTATTTATTCAAGTAAAGGAAAAGGATCTACCACTAGACAGCAAACATTTGCTAGGAGGGTAAGCATAACTATAACAGATAAACAATATATACATTAATATAAAGGATACAGATCAAATTTATTACAGCAGGCTAAGACGTTTTCCACCCGGTGTGGGGAAAAGGGTAACGATACCACTATTCTACCCGCGCAGACTTCTTTCAAGTCTTCAGTTAATCCACAAGGCTTTCAGCATGTTCAGGTGCCGGAGAGCAGGCAAGTTGTAGACGGCTGTCCGGAACAAGAGGTTGTTTTGTTTGTTTATTTGGTTTTTAGGAGCATTAGCAACTAAGGCCATATTGCTCCGGGATATGCGGTGGTCATTCCCTGACCTTTCCGCATCCTCCGTATTTGGTGGTGACGGGCTCGAACCCCGGTCTAATCAAGAAGCGTGTGCTACGCACTGCCGCTCCTTCCCACCTGGCTACTGAGGCGCCTTGGAACAAGAGGGGAGTGCAGTTTGTATCCAAACACAGAAGCCTACGGAGAGCGGAGGAGACTTCAAACATCTAAAATTGCAGTATTGCGTAGGTATCCGCAAAGACTTTGGATCTGTAAGTCTCGTCCACGCAAATCGCCTGGGGGTTAATATTTAGGTCGTTCAGGAGCCCAATCGTGTTTGCTGGAAACATATGACTGAGCGAGCTGATTTGGTTGAGGGCAGGTCGAATCATAGATGTTCGGTGATTAGGTGCTCTTCTGTCATCTTTGGGTGATGAGCCTATTGATGATGGCAGCATCTAATCAACCCGAAATAAGTTTGGAGAGGGTCATTATATTGCGAGTAGTGATTTTTTCCAAGGGGTCAATTCCATGCAGTGAGTGCAATATAGCCCTAGAGACAGTAAGGGGATGTCCTGAAGACGTATTCAGGGATAGCAGTAGCCAATAGTCAAGCCCCAAGAATTGCTGCAGGTAAGTTGGATGAGCGGAGGACCAGATTTCCGACATGGAAAGAGCCACGGGTACAACACAAGTTTCGATGAATCTAGATATTAGTTTCTTATTGCCATAACCAACCAGTTCCTGACTAGCAGACTAAAGGGCTGCATAGAATTTGTTTCTATATTTTTTGAAATGCTCCAGAAAAGAGATTTGAAACCCAGACCAAACCGAGGTGCCTGTGAGAGTTTACAAACTGGATTTGACGTCCATTTGGGCATCAAATATGGAGATACAATAGAAAGAGTCAAGCCCTATGATAAGATGAGTGCACAGAACCCATAGGGCATTCACTTTGGTGGTAGTAATGTGTTGGTTCCTTAAAATAACTGCAGCCTTGGGGTTATCACCAGTGGCCTTCACGATTTTGTATGAAATGGGTATCTTTATACTTTTCCTGTATTAACATAGGGCTCTTGAATCTGCTGCACATCTGTTGATCCCATCAGCTTTCTTTTTGAGCTGATTTACGACAACGTGAGCTCGTTAGGAATTATGTTGTACGAATTTCATCGCCTGGCCAGGATACTGTTTTTGTGTGCAGTCATAGTAATTTTTTCCCTTGAAGAATCGCTTGGCCCTTTGATATGTGGGGCAGCTTGCATCTCTAACTGAATTGTCATGCTTTAGTTTGTTAGTTTTACAATTGCCACAAACAGGCGGTTGTGGCTTCTTCTGACAATCGTTGAATGTATGCCTACGTTCGGCACAGTGGCCACAGGTAGAGTCCTTCTTGGCGCAAGTATGTGCACAGTACACAGCGGAAGCATTTGGGGACGGGCAAGTGCTCTCTGAATTCGTTGCGAGGTCCATCTAATAGATAACTTGGTCTGATTTCACATGGTATTCCTGACTTTGGAAAATAGGTCAAAGACCCAGTTTATGAGTGCACCAGCAATTTCTTCAACAGTGCACTGCTGAAGACTTCAACAGTGCACCAGCAATTTCAAATCATTGCTGGTGCACTGCCCCTTGACTTAGAGGTAGTACGAACTGGATTAATGTATTACAAAAAGGCAATACCAATCACAACTAACGGCTTAACCCTCAATGTTACCAATGATTGGAAGCAGGAGCAAAAAAGAATTGATGCACACCTAACTCACATTTGGCAGACAAGGTGGAATGAAACCACCAAAGGAGCAATAACCCAAAATTTCTTCCCCTTGTAACAAAAATGTACCCAAAAGCACCAGCATGGATATACCCGGGCCTCAACACTACCTACTTATTAACAGGCCACGGCCCGTTCAGAGATAAACTAAACACAATGGGCATAATAGAAGACAGGAATTGTCCATGTGGAGAACCAGAGACGTGGAGTCACGTTATGCATGACTGCGACCACTATGAAGATATAAGAGCAAGACTTATTGTAAGAATCCAGTATAACCCAATTCACCAAGAGTCTCGACTATTGGACACTCAAGAAGAGTACACAGCACTAACTAACTTCGCAATACAATTATTCACAAGAAGGAAAACAATTATCTCAATGCAACCTGATCCTCCGGAGGACAATAACACCCAATAAATATATCAAAAAACCAAATGTCATGGACGAAGTAAAAATAAAGGAGAGACACAGAAGAGTCAAAGCAAGAGCAAAAGAATAAAATTTCAGCATGAAGAAACAGACACGCCATTTGAAACTGAAGAGACCTGCGCAGGGCTGCTTCTCCTGGGAGAGACCAAAGCAAGAATCCTGCGGCCAACCATCTCTGACTTGATACAAGCGCGCCACAACAAAGTTCCTGAAAATGATGAAAAATGGAATGACATCAGAACTAGAGTGCCATCTGGCTATCAAATCTCGCACCTGCGAGATTTCTTTAAAACCCTAATCCCTGGTGGGGGGGAGAGACACACGCTCCCTTCCCCCTTGCCAACCCTATTTCCCTCTGGTGAGGCATGGGCATGCCCCACTGAAAAACGGGGGGTCACCTTCCCTATCGACCCCTCTGCTTCCTATTTCACCCCCCCAGCCTTTTGTCTCCCCACCCAAATCTGTCATTCAGCCAGCCATTAGCCCTACATCAAAATTCTAAGCACACCAAAATTCTTGCCCGACTCAATTAGGCTTTATCAAGACCTCCAGTGTAAAACCCCAAACAGTGCTCCTAAAGCAAAACCCCAAATACGCAATAAAACATCCTCGCGACTATTTATTTTTCTAACTTTTATTTTATTAATTTTGGTCCTAGCCACTGAAATCCCAGGAAAGTAAGTGGCAGGACCTGCCAGAGTACTGTTTCAATCACTGGTAACACCCGGCTGGCCTCCTCGTCGCTGGTATTGGTAACGTCGGGCCCCACTAGGGGCCCGGCGGCTAACAGGCCGGATGAACAATGGGCACAACATACTACATAGTACATATTCCACACACTTTTAAATCTCTGGCTTGACCGATACAGAGAACATACGCGGAGATGGGAGAAATCCCAGGAACCGTTAGACCCTCAACATACCTAATACCTAATTGCAATGGGACGATACTTGGATGGAAGAGATTTGTCACCCTTTTGAGGAACTGGCTGGATATGAGCAAATTGCCAAGCAGTAGGAAAAACACCTTTGGCATAAGAAAATAAAAACAGGCGGCAAAGAACAGGAGTAAGTTTAGGAGCACAGGTTTTGAGAACAAGTGGAGAAATGATATCGGGACCTGGAGCTTTCCTAGCATCAAGATTCGTCGAAATCCTTCTAATATAGTTTTAACGGAAGAGCAGAGGAGGCTTTGAATGGTGCGTGTTGGGAGTAGTGGGTGGTGTTTTACAAAGATCATTAATATATGAGTTTTGGAAGAAAAATGGAATGCTAGCAGGTCAGCTTTAACCTAGGCTGAAGTGACAACAGAGCCATTTGGTTTTGACAGAGGTTAGAGCAGAGATGGCAAAAGTTGCGACCAATATATTTGGCGAGAGACCAGAATGCTCGGCTACCAATAGGCAAGAAGCAAAATTACTGCTCTTTGCCTGTTCAAAATCTAGTTTGGACTGATTAATGACTGCTTTACAATTGTGAACTTTGCTGTAGGCATAAAATGAGACTAAAGAATTGGAAACAAGCCCATATTCAAAATTCTTCTCTTGAACAGCCTTAGAACAATTATTAGAAAACCAAAGTTTGGATAAAAGACGAGATTTTAACGTGCAGTGTGGAATAAAGGATTCCATTCCTACAAGAAAAATTTCACTGACAAGATCTGAGCAAACGTTGACATCAAAAATTTTTGAAACAGTAATCCGACCAAGGAAAAGAAAAAAGAAATTTCGTAGGTCATCCCGTTTTTCATTCTTGTATAGTTAGGATTGTTCGGTATTCTGGTAGATAAATGAACAATCTGTGCGAGGTCATTAGTAATTGTAAAATCTCAGCATCTCGACCAGATGGGTCTGTGTGAGTAGAGAACGGAAGCCAGCTAGAGTTGTGAACATTAAAATCACCAAGGAAAATTACTTTCTCCAGTCCAACTTTCCTAAAGGTTTAACTGGAGAAAGTAAAGTTTCAAAGAGACGAAGTTAAAGAGCTCCAAGTGTTGGGAAAACGGTAGAGACAACAGATGAATTGACCAGAATGAGGTAGAGAGATCTTAAGCCAGAGAAGATCGAAAAGGGAAGATTCCAAATTACTAATTCTCTGATAGGGAATATCGTAACGGACATATGCACAAGTACCACCTTGGAGGCCAAAGGAATCATACATCGAATAATTTGGACAACTGAGATGAGCAGTGGTTGAATCAACCCATAACTGAGATTCTGTCAGGAAAAGTATATGGGGCTTGGCAGAATATAAGTGAAAATGGACATCGTTGAGATTAGAACTGAGTCCACGTATATTTGTGAAATGAACTAGAAGTGTTTAGGAGTTTAAATCTTCTCCGAGCTAAGCTTGCTCTATTAGTTTGATAATTCATGGTGTATTCAATAGTTAGAAAAAAATCGGATCAGTGAATTTTCATGTAATTTTTCATGTTAAATGAAAAAATACAATTTAAGCTTAATAAAATCAGTTTTATTTTATTCGGTATTTTCATTTACAATCAACAATAAAGGTCTGTAGGATACATAGTTAAAACAAATCAAACTATTAACATTGTGATTGAAGACCAAATCGATACATGATTGATCACGCGTAGTTGATTTCGTAGGATCTGATGCGAGTTATTATTATTATTATTAATAGCCATATGGTGCAAGGAAGCCTGAGGCTTATGCTGCACCAGCCTAAAAAAAAAAAAAAAATTCCGAATTACCCTGAGAGAGCAAGAGAGAAGGAGCGAGAGAGAGAGAGAGAGAAAACAAGAGTCAGGACTACTAGAAACGAATCACCAAGAAAGATAAGAATGATGAAATCCAGCTCAGGACCCTGGGTGTGCCAAGCCCACACTCACCAGATGTGGACTCCCTGGTTAAAGATCGAATGTTGATTCCATGAAGTCGAGGAATGTGCTTGCTTTTCAACGTTAGATTTGTGTTTTTGTCGAAATCTTTGAGCACGTTTAGTTCACAACTCGTTGAACAACTCGATACTTTAACGTGTGAGCGAAAACTAAAAACCCGATTTGAAATCTATTTATATATCCTTGTAGAGCTCTCAAAGGGCGACAATTTTGTTGCTCAATTGTACGCAACTTGTTGCGTACAATTGAGTTTTCTTGGGCGCGTGTGTTGTGCTTGTTGCGTCATTGCTATTGATAGTGAAAGTAACCAAGGCGCAACGGCAAATGATGAAAATGTGAACTTTTTAGTTTTTTCGAAACAATGATGTTAAATTTCAAAATTCCTAATTTTTTCTTACACATTCGTCGACGGCATTATATACCCGACAAAATAAGTATAAATTTTTTATTCTATTATCTATTAGTTTCGAAGATATTACAGCGGTTAGACGTTTCACTTTTCGTGACAGCCTGACCAGCATAGACATTATTCACGTCAAAAGTGAGTGTGTGAAAATGCTGTATGAAGTAATGAAATTTTTGGATACGCCGTACACACGGTACGAATATACCCAGATCCTTGACACGTGGCCTCGACAATGCCCCCCCCCCCGCATACACACTACGAGGACTACCTCCAGTCACTATCAGAGTAGAAGTAGCAAGATTATACACTAGCTAATCCGGAAGTCTCCTAGAGAGATACCAATAGGTTCAGTCCGGTGTGCTAACTGGCGGTCGGCCTGCGAACACCGTTTTAGAGCTGAAACCTCGAAATGTAAGGAAGTTTGGATCTCGCCATGATGTTCATCTTAATCTCAAAAGACATCAATCATACTCCATGACGGAAGGGATGGGGGAGGGTTGACTGGAACTTAGCTCTGGAGACTAAACATGGGTTCCACCACTTCAAGCCTTCAATAAGCAAATTTATCAGCCAGGTTTTTCGTTTTAGTAGTAAGTTTCTCATTTTTGAATATGTAAGTCAATCAGGACTTGTTCCATATTTGTCCATGTTTGGACAATCTGTGTACGCACAGCGGATTGATTCCATTTAAACGCTAAGACTTCCTCGAGTTTCAATCTTTCCGCCAGGATGATGTCTATGGGATTTGAGTCGACTTGCGTGTCTATGCTGGTGGCGTTGTCATTAGGCTGACTTTTTTTATGTTGAGGGTTTGCATCTCGTGGTGGAGATTCTGTGCTAGATCGGGGTATTACTTTACGTGGTTTATTTTATGAGGCCGGGTAGGTCAGTAGATCCAATGGGTTCTTATCAGAGTCGTTCTGGTAATACGTACTGAAACTGACATTCTGGTAAAAATCGAATAATCGAGACTTTAGATTAGCAAATGGTGTGTTAACAGTTTTCTAGATGAGCTAAAGACTGATCCGACAAGGTGCCACACTCCAAGATTGGTCAATTAGGAGGCAAAGTTATCTTTTGTCGCCGGGTTGGGCTGAAAAGCAACATGGAAGAGAAAGCGGGAAAGCAGGTTTGGTCCAAGGAACGCTGGTAAAATTTATTCTTGGGGGTAAACACAGGCACTAAGAATGCTGGTGCTATTTTAAGAAATTTTAAGAAAAGAAGGCTATAAAAACATTCATGACATAATGCAATATCCTCTGGACGTTTTGGAAGAAATTTTATATTACGACAAGAAAACGACCCGAAGCACAGTTTTAAGCTGTGCAGGGACTTTCTAGCATCCACGGCAATTGCCTAACTTAAACCCAACAGAGCTTTTATGGGATCATCTAAACCGTCAAGTTGTTGTTGTAAAGAGTTTCAGGACCATCAGCGACTAAGATCATATTGCTCCTTTTATATTGTCTGCAAATTGTGTGTGTTCTGAGGTCGATTTTCTGTTTGCTGGACAAAACACCCGTGTTTCCCATCTGAAAGCACTATGCTGATCTCGCCTGAGACCCACTAACTCAACTACGTTATGAAAGAAGTCTCATAAAATTTCCTCCCGTCATCGACTCGAACTCAGGTAATTTCCATCAGGAACCGTCAAGTCTGTGAAGACTGATCATCTTCACAAAATTTTTGGAAACCTTGCAGATCGCTTGGAATAATATTAATCAATACACTGTTATAAAATTAGTCGCGAGAATATCAGATCTAAATTAGTGATAAAATGTTGTGGGGAATATTTTGATGAAAATCAGTATATTTGCTAATATTAATTATTTAAATTTTTTTCCATAAGTTTTTCAATGCCAAGTACAAATCTTTAAAAAAATTTGAAAAAACTATTTAAAAAATACTTTTCAGTGTGTTATTTTTTTTATATTAAACCTTACGTTCAGCGTTACCAACTCTTAATAATGCTAGCCGCATGCTCAAAATCCGCTATTTTTAAAGCTTAACCCGCCAACTTTTTAAATTTTCATTTGGGTTAAATCCTATTAATGGGCGCCATAAAAATTTTAAGACCCTACATTATGTCCAGACAAAAACCCCCAAATTGCATATCAAATGCAGTTTATTCTGAGGAAGAAGTCAAAAATAGCAACTACCGTTTAACGGAGTTGATGAATTTATGCAGTGGCAATATTAATCACTTGATTTCTTGGTTGGCGAAAAATCACATTTTGCAAAGTACAGCTTTTGGTGAAGTTTGCAAACTTGAAATGTGGCTAACAAAAAATAAATGTAAAACTGATATGTTTAATGGGGTTGTAAGAAACCTTGCCGTTAAACAAAGAGTATTAGACATAAATCATTTTTGATTATAGCACATTAGCGTTATCTCAAAATTTATTATTTCTATACTTCTGGTCCTAAGATTGGTCTCAAGATCGCATTGCTCTTGATTTAAATATCGATAAAAAAAATTAAAAAAAACACTGTTATTGGAAAATGCAAAGATCTGAGGGAGATCTGCGTGATATCAATAATTGATTATAATAGTTAACTAGGGGGATTTCAGAAAATGGAATACCTATCGAAGTTGAAATTGATGAATCAGCATTTTATATATAATAACCCCAGGGACTCACATCTGGTGAGTATGGGCTTGGGATACCCAGGGTCCTGACCTGGATATCATCGTTGTTCTTCTCTTTCTTGGTAATTCCCTTCTACTTCTCTCTCTCTCTCTCTCTCTCTCTCTCTCTCTCTCTCTCTCTCTCAATAATTCAGAATTTTTTTTTTTTTTTTTTTTCCGGCTGGTGCAGCATAAGCCTCGGGCTTCCTTGCACCGTATAGCTAATAATAAAATAATAAAGGACGACTAATAGGAACACAATGGGTTTTTGGCGCATTCAAAAGAATTACCAAATGATGTTTTTATTTCGTTCCGGTAGAAAATAGAGATAAAGCAACTCTATTATCAATTATAAGAAAGAGAATATTGTCAGGTACAAGAATCATCAATGATGGATGGCCTGCATATAAAGATCTCTACCAAGACATTAATTATACCCATGATGAGGTTATTCATAGCTATAATTTTGTTTCTCCAGATGATTGAATTACGACGAACAAAAAAATTATCCAATGGCATTCCTTCGCGGTTTCGAAAAAAGGTGGGGCTAATTCATTAGAATTTCTTCCACATTTTTAGATTTGATTCAACAATTTAAAGCTATGAACCAACGGTCATATCGTTTGACCGCGAGTGTAACTACGTATTGAAATTGTTGTGGTTCCCCTCAGGGAATCCCTGAATAATATAAAACCGATTCTTCGCTTTATAAAAAAAAAACTATTAAATAAGATATCCCTACTATGTTTACGATGTATATCAATAAAACATTTCAATTATGAAATATGTATACGGTATTGTTAAATAATTATTTCTTAATTTAAATGTTACATATATATAAAATGCTAAACATATTTTAAATTTTTACATTTAAACTCATTCCGCTAAAAAAAACCGCTAAATTGGCAACACTGCTTACGTTATCATAACTATTTTCGAAAAAATTAACGAAAACTGTTGTCATACGTTGTGATTCAAACTTTTAGGTGGGAGTGTATAATCAGTTTTCTATTCAAGTTATCATTATTCTGCGAGGAAAAAAATATAGCCTTTAGTACTTATTGAAACTTTCTGCAACTTTCAACAGGTATGCTTATAGTGCTGTACCCCTTGTTATAACGGATGCCATGGTCAACTGGACTGCTTCAGAAGTATTCAGTTTCTCATATTTCAAAAATCTATATACCAGTGATAGCCCAGTCCTGAATAATTATGAAAGTGACTGCATGTTCTTTCCTTACAAAACGAAATTCCGTACTTTAAAAGAGGTTTTCCAGATGGATCCAGACAAGGCTATTATGAAGCCAGGCACTGAACCCTGGTATATTGGATGGTAAGTAACTATAAATTTTGGTTTATAGTTTATTATGTAAAATTATTCCGGTTTTCCTCTTTGAGCTTTATGAGTTTTTATTTTTTTTTACATGGGGAGGGAACCAGCCTCCCGCACAATCCCCAACCTGGAGGACCAGTATGTTACTCTTCGTCTGATCCCTACCCTTTGAACTTTCTGGGTGGCTTCACAGAGAAGTAAGATATATTTAATACTTTGGAAGAGGGCAATTCCGTAACCCCTCACCGTTTCACTGATATGCAAAACAACGACTTGAAGAATAAGGGAAGTAATTTCGATCAGGAAGTTAAACTTAATTTGGAATATGAGCGAGAGTGGACAAATGACTCACCCAACGAAGGTAAGGGAAAACCTGATTTCACAAACGCAGTCCGACACCGCTATTATAAACAAATCGTGTTGTTGTTGTATCTCTCCTGACAACTGCCAAAATGCCGTAGCTGCTCCGTACACACAGATCCCCGTGATGCAGTGAGCGACAGACACATACAGTGAGTAACAGACACATACCTCATACCTCACATCTCAGCAACCTAAATAGCCTTAACAGCGTAATAGCGGAAACAATTACACAATTTGTTTACCCTGTTGCTATGCAGGCTGAAGGGTATGTGCACAATTTTGAGGATAAATTTCCAAAAATTTATGAATGTTTATCTACTCTACTCAGTATAAACCAAGAGCTTCGTGCACAGAACGACGAAATTAGAAAGGAAATGAGCTTATTGAAAAACGAGATGATAGACCTGAAGAGCAATGTTATGCTATCGGAGAGTCCGCATTACGATCATTTCTGCGGGTTCCTCAGACCTCAAAACAAGCTAGCAGAGATATTGACACTGTATCTCCTCAACTGGGAAAATATTGTGTTGAACGTGTATCCTTCTCGACGACTAGCTCTGGCGTTGAAGCGGAAAACCGACCAAAAGGCGCAGTCGTGAACACGCCGCCCATTACTGTCTATGAGATGAGCGTAACAGAGAAACAAGATATTGCATTGAACACCCCTCTGAGAGAGCTAAATCACATTTAAATGTGCTCAAGCTAAACCTGCCCAAGGGAACAAACGTTGTTCATATGCCACCCGACAGTAAGCCCTGATCAATACAGAAACCAAAATGCCGCATCATACGCCCTTGAGCTGCACCCAGGAATTCACTCGTCAGTTAGCCCTAAACAAACCCGGACCATTACCAGGCCTGCCACCAACTTGGTGCCAAACCGGAAAATGTCCAGACTACGAAGTGCAAGACAGCCAGTCAAAACACTTGGACGGGAACTGCACTAGTTTCGAAGCTTCAGCCTTTCAAACTGGTTGGTTCATCACCCCGACTTTCTCGCAGCACTTTGTTTGTATCGCGTTTAGCCAGACACGTCAGCAAAACTCGTCACTGATGTACTGTTTGAGGAACTCCAGTTGAATTTAAAGATTCAGAGACTGAACACTCGTAGCACATCTTATGCCTCTTTTCGCATCTATTTTGAACGTGTACCAAATGGCCCCTCGGCACCCTCATCAGGCCATTTTATGAAGCACGAAGCAGAAAAGAAGCAATACCCTCAAATACCCCTGAGAGGTGTCCACAACAGTCCAGACTATGACAAGACGATGTATCTCTATTCCCAACTAACAACCGAACTGCTCTACATGGGAATGGCTGTAGCAAAAAGGTAATTCCATATTTCACTTTTAACATACAAATTTGTACTTACGGAAAGGGAGCTCTCAACGGTGATTGAAAATAATAAATTTAAAAGCTACTCAAAATCTCCGTCATCTCTATCTCCAAATTTTACGAACACTGTAATGGTTTCAACATATCGAAAACAACATAACAGACGGATCAGACAGCGTACATCCCCCGTCAAGGTCAAGAGAACAGCTTCATTCCAACTCCTATTTCAAAATGCGCGATCCATGAGGAACAAATCGAACGAAGTTGAGGAGTTCTTGCTGTCTGGTTCAATGGACTTGGTTTGCTTCGCAGAAACATGCTTGATTCCAGTGAAGAAACACTTCCTTCTACTTGGCCTGCAAGATATCAGATGGTGTGCACGTCTAGAGAAAACCGCAGGGGAGGAGGAGTTGCAATTTTTTTCAATGAGCAGGTATATTCTATCCTCCACTCAGTATCGAGCCAGTCTGATTCTTTCGAGGCAGTTCTAGTTCTATTAAAAAGAAATTGAGACACAATATCAAAAACTGGCAATTTATTAATGAAAGAATGATCTCATTGGAACTGAAAATATACGGGAGAGAAATATGTATTTTGGGAATATATGCCCCGACTAATGACACCGCCGATACCGTGAAGGATGAATTTTGGGAGGATCTGAGAGAACTAATAGAAAAAATTCCTAAGAACAAAGAGATATTTCTAATGGGATATTTCAATGCAACTGAACAAAATAGCAAAGTTATTGGAAGATTTGTAGAGAAGGAGAGGAATGACAATGGAGATAGACTATGCAATCTTTGTGAACAGTTCGACTTGAGAATAAACAACACATTTTTCCAACACAAGGATATCCATAAATATATTTGGTCACAGGAGACAAGACAAATTAGATCAGTTATAGATTACATTATTTCAAAACATTCGGGGACATATGCATTGAAAGATGCCAGAGTTTATAGTGGAGCTGAATGTGGATCTGACCATTTTCTTGTTAAAACAACACTGAGGTGGAACTGGATTAATAAAATATGTGTGGACAACCAACAATTCAGGGAAGGAGAAATGCTACAAGTGGATCAATTTAACATTGACCTACTCCAGGACGACAGCATTAGAAACAACTTCACCCAGAGACTGGATGCTGCAATTAACATAGAGATAAAAGGTAATACTGAAGAAATCTACGAATATTTAAAAAATACTGTTAAAAATAGCTCATTAAATCCTAGGCAAAAAGAAGAGCCAAGGACCAAAAAAGACATGGATTACAGAGAAAGTAAGAGCTGCTGTAGAGGAAAAGAAACTTGCATATCAGAAATGGCTGGGTGATAGGAATGATGCATATAGGAACATTTATGTTGAAAAAAAGAAAATAGCCAATCGGTTGGTAGTAGAAGCGAAAAATGAAGAATGAGAAAGGAAATGAGCAACTATTAATAGCAAATTGGGCTTCAAGCTATCAGCGGAATCATGGAAGGTCCTTAAAGACTTGAGAAAACAGAATAAACACAATGCTGGTTTGCAATTAATACCTTTGAATGACTGGACGGAGTACTACGAAGGACTTTTAAAA
Source organism: Mastigoproctus giganteus (assembly GCF_048544385.1). Taxonomy (NCBI): domain Eukaryota; kingdom Metazoa; phylum Arthropoda; class Arachnida; order Uropygi; family Thelyphonidae; genus Mastigoproctus; species Mastigoproctus giganteus. The sequence continues at coordinate 65,878,836 of NC_143584.1, read as the reverse complement.
GAAGACCGGGAAGAGTTCAAGACGATGGAGGATTTTGGTGTAGAAGACTCGGGCTTAAACGTTTCTGTTAGGGAAGTGGAACTCCTGCAAAAGGAAGGAAGGAATGGCAAATCACCTGGACCTGGAGGAGTTTACATGGAACTTCTGAAATATGGAGGAAGAGGGGTGGCTGTTCTGATACAAAAACTGTTAAATAGTATACTGAGAGGAGAAGAAATACCGAAAGAAATGATAACAGGATATATTACATCAATTTATAAGGGCGATCGGAAAAGCTGTTCAAATTACAGAGGAATATGCATCCTGAACCCACTGTTAAAGATCCTTGGAAAATGGATCAGGAACCATTTAGAAGCCCGAATCGAAAGGTATCAGAAGAACAAAATGGTTTTTCAGCTGGGCGGTCATGTATAGATCATATCTCAACAGTACGACAGATAATTGAAAAATGCCAATCAAAAGAAAAAAAAAATCTTTATGATTTTCATTGACCTTGAAAAGGCATATGACAGTGTTCCAAGAAAACTCTTATGGGAAGCACTGAAAGAGGAAAATATCGATGGACAACTGATTAACATTATTAAGGCAATTTGCAGGAATAATAGATGCAGAATTAAAGTGGAATCAGCTTTGTCACCTGAATTCCACACTTCAAAAGGCTTATTACAAGGTTGTTGCATGTCACCAACACTTTTCAAAATTTATATCGACATCTGCCTAAGATCCTGATCCAAAAATTGTAATAAAATGGGATTGCCGATTAATAAGAACACCTATATTCACAATTTACTTTTTGCAGACGATCAGGCGGTGACAGCACAAGACTTAGAAGATGCAAAGTATGCATGTCGTCAATTGTTTGAGGAATAAAAACAATGGGATCTAAAAATCAATTTTAGTAAGACTGAAATGTTGTCTTCAGGGCCAGGACACGTTCTAAATATTGCAGGTTTTAAAATCAAACAAGTCGATAAATTCAAATATTTGGGATCAATCTTACAAAGTGATGGATCATCCCAAGCAGAGATCAATAACAGAATTACAAACGGCAGAAAGGCTATCGGCATGTTAAACTCTGTTCTGTGGAGCAAAAATATCCTACATAAAACAAAGAAACTTATATTTCCAACGATTGTATTCTATTGTATGGAGTCTTCTATTGTATGGAGCAGAAACCTGGAACATTGAATATGTGAGCGGAAAACAAATTGCTCTCCACAGAAATGGATTTTTGGAGACGCTCAGCAGGAACTTCTAGAAGAGACAGAAAACGGAATGAAGACATAACAGAAAAATGGAAGTGAAAAAGACTATTATCGACACCATCAGAGAAAAGCGTCTAACATGGTATGGACATGTAAAACAGATGCAAGAAAACAATATCCAAAGGCTATCCTGGAATGGATACCTTCTGGAAGAAGGAGAAGAGGAAGACCTAGGAGGACATGGATGGATGGAGTACGGGAGTGCATGACAGCCCGAGTCTTAACCGACCAAGACACCTTGAACCGCACTTTATGGCGGGAACAAATTCCTAACAAGAAATAACTTGTAGGCTGTGGAAACCCATTGTAAATGGAAACACTCCTCTTGAAGAAGAAGCATTTTGCCATCTTAGAAAACTCTATCACAGAATAACTTCCTTCAACTGTAAACAGTAACCTCTGTATTGATGACTTTACCATGTTTTCTCAGTCATGCAACATGAGAGTTTTCCAAAGACGACTGCAACAGCCCTTGATCGCCTTAATTCTTGGACACTTATTAATGTATTTAAGTTTTCTCCAAAAAAGACAGTTTGCGTACATTTTTATCGTAAGCGTAAATTCCATCCATCCACTGAGGCTTGGACCAAATACTATTCCAGTAGAAATAGATACAAATAATTTAGGATTCGTATTCGGGGCTCGTCGGGAACTCATGACTCTGGTAAATTGAGATTGCAACACCTACCAAGTGATGCAATCTCAATCGTGCCCAAAACAGAATAACCAAGTGCAAACTACTCTAGTTCAAAAGGACATAGTTTTATTAGGAGACTCCATTGTTAAGGAACCGGGAAAAAAATTTGTAATAACGACAGATAGACTAGAACCAGGGTATATTTGCCGAGAGCAACTATTAACGATGTCACCAACAGACTGTCAGATATTAAGAGGGGTGAAGATCATGTTATTATTCATGTGGAGACTAATGACATTAAGCATTCACGATCTGACGATTTGTTAGACAAACATAGGACCATGCTGAAGAAATGCCACGAGTTAGGCCACAACGTCTATGTGTCTGCAATTCTGTTCCGGCACGATTGGAGGGATTACATGCTGAAAGCCTTGTGGGTTAATTCAAGACTTGAAGGACTCTGCAAGGCTTTTTTTTTTTTTTTTTGGAGGGGAGGGGAATTTCTATCAGCTTGGCCCGCACTTTTAGGTAGAAGGAATCTGTTTTGTAGAGACGTGATACATTTTAAAAAAGGTGGTGCAAGAGTTTTTACCTGAACTTTTAAGGTTCAGGGAAACTGCTAGTTTGTGGTAATATAGATACATCAAGAGTTATTTGTTTGTTACCGCAACAAAACATATAAGCAAAATATGCTGAAGGCAGAAACATTTAAAATGAAACGTTACAAGCAGATGATCGGACAGTTATGAATCTTTCCTTATCAGCGGTAACAGCCTTTTGGCTGCCGGTGATTAGGTTTTCCCGGAAGAGGGGGCAATCTGCTTTTGTCAGAGAATATCTTTGCATTTGTTGTCTGGGAATGATTGTGCGGTCTAGGGACCTTAGCATTTGCAATGTGATTGCACGTTAGTCTGATGTTGACCAGTTGTCTTGTACAGTCTAATTGGAAAAATGTTTTGCTAGTGATCTTGTTGCGAAGGAGACATCGATGGCCGCCTCTCAAAGGGTGCTGGAGAAAGTGAGTAGGTTATTTGCTTGGTTTATAATTTCGTATGGACTGTTTTGCAAGATATTCCTCCAGGTATTGCTCGTTCATTGAGCCGCGACGTCCTTGATTTTCATTGAACCAGAATGGTGAACAGCAGTTCACGTCAGCACTGATGAGTATTTTAGCGTTGGGGGAGCTCAGTGAATAGGGTTTGTAGGCAGGCTATGGCCGGATGAATGCCGTCGTCTCCAGGTCTTGGCTATATAGAAACAGCGTAGAATTCGCTGACAGGGCTGATAATGTGTGCAATGCCAGGATGATATCCTGGCATTGCACAATTTTATAGGTGTTTGAGTATCCTCTCACTTACTTGGCATAAGTGTAGGGTTCTTGTAGCAGAAGTATATCTATATTTTCTTCGTCCACTTTGAGGAGTAATTGGCTTGCAATTGCAATTGATCTTTGTGCATTGTTTTGTAGGAAGTTAACTCTGTTGTTATTATATTGTTTACAGTAGGTACCCATAATTGATTCTGGACTGGTGGAAGCTCTTTGTTTTTAAGTAGACTGGGCATTTATTATCTCTGGTGGAGTGTGAGTGTTGCATGTTACAGTTTACGCAAATTGCCTCTTCTGATTTGTTTGGGCATGTATTAAATCCATTGCCCTTTTGTGCGCAGTTAGTATTTTTTTTTTGTGTACAAGTGTGTGTAGTGTGGCCGAATCGGCAACACCGGAGACATTTGGGCACAGCCACGTATTCCTTGAAGCGGTGGCTGCCCCAGTTTATAAAGACTCTGTTCTGTCGTTGTATGGCCTGCCAGGCTTTTGGGGCCAGTTCTACCACCCAGTTGGTTGCGATTTTATGAGAGTCGCTGGGTCATCATTCCGGAATGTCATCTGTAGGTTTCTTTGGTAGACTTCGTTTCTAATTGTGGAATTATCCAGATCTTTGCCAACATCAAATATTACAATTGATGGGCCTTTTCCTAAAGAGCCCCAGGATTGGAATTTTGACATTTTTTAGGATTTGTGTGGCATCATCCTCTGTTTTTGTCTCGATGATGAGCCCCGTGTTTCTGGTTTTTCATATTGACTTTATTTTTATGGTTTTCAGGTCTGTGTGGATGCTGGCTTTAGCTGCATCAGGTGGGGTTTTGGGAGGAAAGTCTTCTTTTTCGTCATTGTTGTGTTTTGAGGTGGTGTGGAATTTTGTTTGTTTAGATTCCTCAGCGTTTCAGTGTATCTAGGGGCATGTCGCGGCATTTATTTGCCTCTATATTCCATGTATGCATCTAATTCGACACTTTATAGTGGCCGAGCGTCGTAGGCAGGCTCAGAAAGGCAAACCTGCCCATAAACCTCTACAACTGTGTATCTCTCAAATAGAAAAATCACAGTCCGAGCACATTTCTGTCAAACGACGTGCCATGTACATAGAGGCTGTCCGCAGGGCTCTGTACTGGGCCCACTGCTCTGGAAGGTAGTCATGGATGACTTTCTCCACCAGGATCTTGGATCCATAATATCGCCATCAAATTTTCCATGCAACTCAAACACCTGGGACTTATCCTCTATAGAAATCTAACCTTCAAGCCACACCTCACCTATTAGTGATAATATATTGATACTTAGAGCACCTGATAACAGTGAATGAATTAAAAACAAGTACAGAAGTAAAATAAGTGTTTGCTGAAACTTAAAAAAAATGATTTTAAATCAATAAAGATTAAATCTCTTCGGTTAGCAAGAAACAAAAGAGTGGTATTAGAGACAGCATCAAAATGAGATATAGTCACTCTTTCTACTTCTGATTCCTTGTCAACTGCGGGAATCTCAACTGTGGTTCCTAGGAAAGATAATCCAGTATTATTGATATATGATATTCCCAAAGATCTTAGGAAAGAAGAGATTATCGAAAGCTGCACAATAAAAATTTAATGGAATGGGGATATTCACTGGAACAAGTTAAACAAGGAATAATCTTCAGGTTCACTACGAAGGCAAAATCGTCTACTAGTGTGCATTGGGTCATCAGTTTTACGCCAAACTTATATATGAAAATAACTACGAATGCCAGAATTTACTTAACGTGGAGTTCCCACAAATATAGCCCATTCACTATAGTAACCAAGTAATGATAATAATAACGGAGACTCAAATTTAAAATACTCCACTGTTAAATTAAGGATAAATAATGAAAATAAATGGCCAAATAATGAAAATAAATGGCCAAAGATCCCGTACAGTATTAAATGAAATCATAGTAGCTGCCAAAGATAACAATATAGAGCCTTATTGTGGTAAGGCTCAGTTTGGCCAACCATCAAGGATTGGGGGATTTCCATTACATTCTAGAGTAATACACTATGAGGAAGGCGATCGAAAGCTGGGATAGTGGTAAGGAACAAAAATATTACAAAAGTTTAAATTCGAAAAATGCAGTATGTATCATGGTTACGTATTTTTCAATTACATTTTATTTAATTTAAATCTATTACTCACCCTGTGCTGACTCTAATAAGTTACTCAATTAACTGGAGCATGCCATGCCATCTTGGAGACAGTAAAGTTATCATATCTTCAGATGTAAATGCAAAATCTAGTTACTGGTATAGTTCAACGAGACTCTAGAGGGATAAAGCTGGAAGAATTTATAGTTAGTTATAATTTACATATAGTTAACAGACCTAGTATTTATACAACATAATATAGTACTACAGGACAATCAAACATCGATGCTACATTTAGTAACTGTAGATTTCGTAACCAGGTAACAAATTGGATGATTCATACTGATTGGACGATCAGTGACCACAGAGTTATCACTTATGAAATGAATGACACTGTGGTTTGTAACTATGATCCGACTCGGCCGGTACAGTTTATTAGATTTTCTATAAGAGTTATTGACTGGAATGCATTTGAAATGTCTATAAAAACAGATTATACATGTATAACCTTTAACTGGACTAGACTAGATTTAATTTCTACTGCTAATCTGGTCGATCAAATATCTACCTCCCTGTTGAAGGCGTCATATAAATCAACGATTAAGAAGATTGCCACCCCAAGGAATTGTGCTTGGTTAACAGTATTAAGAAAGTTAGTTCATTCTGCCAGGAAGAAATATCAACGTTACAGGCATTGGCAGGAAAATGAGGTAGATCGACTTCGTGCTGAATACTTGACTATTAAAAATAGATATACCAAATAAATTCTAAATAAGAAGCGTCACATGTGGAAGCAATTTGTAACGATGAGTAACACTAATCCCTGGGGCTATTATATAAAATTTCAAGAGAAAAACTGCATACCGCTGAACTATTTGGCTCAGTTGTTAATACGACAGAAGAAACCTTAGCATGGACAGATACTGTTGATGCGATAATAAAAAGTTTATTTCCCACAGATGATTCGGCAGATGATTTGCAATATCATACGGAAATACCGGAAGCAAACATTCATTATACTGCTGAAAATCAATGTGAACCCTTTACTACAGACGAACTGAAACAAGTTATACAGAAGATCGATATTAATAAATGCCCTGGAATAGACACAATTGAAAATAATTTTATATTAAAGTTCTTCGAATTCTTTCCGCAGGTTTTATTAGTATTATACAATAAATGTTTGTGTGATAGTATATTCCTCAAAGAATGGAAAATAGTCTTAATATAAAACTGGTTAGGATGCCCAACAAACCGGCCCAGCATCCATGATCTCACATGGCCCATGATCTCACATGCAGATCATGTGAGGATGCTCTTTCCAATTTTGTCTCTCATATACAGAATTCTACTGCCAAGCATGAATTGCCAATATATGTGGATTTTGAGGGGGCCTTTGACGCCCTCTGGTAGGAGGGAGTCCTTGACCGCCTAAGGAAACTGGATTGCCCTTATCAGTTATATTTATTATACAGAAACTATGTCTCGGATAGATACATAATAGTAAAGTCACAATATCATAATCTAAAAAGACAGGTTATGCGCGGTGCCCTCAAGGATCGGTATTGGGCCCGTTACTATGGAACATGATACTAAATGAATGGCTTGAAAGGGATTTTGAACTATAACTTTCGCAGATGACCTCACTCTCATTGTTCGCGGTAGATCAAGGGCAGACATTGAGAAATCTGCTAACTACATCCTAAATGACCTCTACCAGTGGTTTATTGATAACAAATTAATAATAAACCCTAGTAAAACAAAAATGATGATTTTTAAAACTCAACTAGATCACAGAAGATCACCACAAATAAATTAAAATTAATCAAATACAGCTTCCATTAGTAAAAGAAAATAAATATCTCTGAATTCTGCTAGACAATAAGTTAAGCTTTCTCCCTCATTTGATACATCTTGCACAGAAAATTAAAAAAGTTCTCAGGAATGATAATTGGAATTCAAGAATAGACTGGAGTCTTTCTAGAAAAACTTTACTTTTGCATTACAAAGCAGTGTTCTTACCTATTGTCACATATGCAGCAGGAGCCTGGTTTTATAGAGCTAGAATGGTAAGATTTTCAAACAAGTTACAGACGATACAAAGATCAATATTAGTTGTCAATCGTGCTTGCAGTTCAGTATCAACTGGATCATTGCAAGTATTAGTTGGAACTATGCCACTGGATTTATATATTATTTTCCGAGGATTATGCTACAGAATTAAAAGGGAGATACCAACTATATATCTAAATATACAGCTCAATTTAGAGGCCAATCCAAAGATAGAGAAGAAAAAATGTTGGAACGAACTGATTAAACTATAGCAGAGCAGATTGGACAGTTCCTCAACGGGAATCGTAACAAGAAGTTTTATACTACAAGTAACATATTTACTAAATAAGTCGACAAGAACATGGTTTTCTATGGGAATGGAAACTTCATATATTATAACAGGACATGTGTCCATCAATGCAAAATTATTCCAACTCGGACTACATCATACAGATTTTTGTGAGTGTGGAGCTGTAGAAAACTGGAAGCATGTATTTTATGACTGTCCATATTATGATGATTTACGATTACAAATGCAGGGTTGTGTTTCTAATATCGATACTGGGAAAGAAGAGAATCTTCTCTCCGCCCGAGCAACTTACCAGAAATTGCAAGAATTGGTAAGTATTTAAAAGAAGACGATAGGTGGTTCGCTGAGATTCTGAGAGTAACAATTAGTAAGGAAGTGGGAGTCGGCAGAAGACCTTTTTTTAACCCACATTGTTTTATATACTGTATTTGTAAAATAATAAGAGAAGTTTACCTCGATACAGTACGTAGAACATTTCCGTATGATACTCTCCAGAAATATATATATATATATATATATATATATATATATATATATATTTCATTGTTTATTATCATTTTTTATTGTTATTTTCATTGTTCATCATCATTTTTTATTTTTAGCTCCATTTTCATTAATATAATTTTATATAGGCCTTCCATGCTAAAGCTTGGAAGGCCTTACTTTTACGAACTTGTTAGTTTGGCCTTATACACCTAATTATAGATAGATACCATTAAATAAAATTGACTAATATAATTTCATGCACGTATAATGCCTAATTGCCCTGTGTGCAATAGCATTAATGTTGCACACCTGACAAGTTCCTATTACGGTAACCTTTACCAAATATTATTTTTATAGTCTTCAATAAGAACACAATATATATATATATATATTTAAATAATGACTAAAGTTAAAATATAATAAAATAAATAAATAAATATTGAAGTTTCATTACAGGCAGCAACATGCAAATCCTCCATATGAAGCCAAGATATATCCAATATTTTAAAATAAAATAAAATAAAACATAAGCCAGTAGCTTATGTTTTGTTTTATTCTTCCTTTTCCTTTTCCTTTTCCTTTTTCCTTTATATAAGCTGGTTCAGCTTACATTATGTCAGTGGTGTGGGCATTCACAGAGTGCTGTCGGTTCTATAATTTATTTTTCGCTGCATAAGGACCACCGCCGTGCAAATCCTCTGCATTGGTGAATCGATCGGAGGAGCAATGGGTGGTTTGGTTCTTCGATATTTTCGCCTTTGCGACGATTTGTATAGCGATTGAAATGCAGCGATTCCATGACCATTATTGGCTTCGTGGTCCTCGGTCAATATGTCAAAATGTTACGCTGACCAGGCGTCTTGAAGACGCCTGGTCAGCGTGAAGAGGAAAAGACCAAACCCTCCAGCATGAGAGCACAACAATACAAATGGCCCTCAGTCCCCAGCAGCTTTCACTCTCCCTCTTACGGCAGCGAGAGGATCAGAGTGGAAGCAGAGGGTGCTAAGAATCTCAGGGTACGACCAGGCTGCCATGCACGGAAACTGAACTTGGCCTGTTATAACGTACGATCACTCATCGGTGAAGACAGGATATTAGAGCTGGAAAAGGAATTAGAAAATTTGAATTGGAATATCATCGGTTTGGCGGAAACAAGAAGAAAAAATGAATCACTTATAAGTTTATCAAGTGGAAATCTGCTGTACACCAATGGAAACAGTGAAAGGAGTGAAGGTGGAGTTGGGTTTCTGGTCCATAAAGATTTTAAAAACAACATTTTGGAATTCAAAAGTACATCACCAAGGGTGTCAAGGCTAATACTCAAGATTTCTAAGAGGTACAAGCTAAAGATTATAATGATTTATGTACCAACATCGAGCCATGATGATGAAGAGGTTGAAGAAATGTACACCGAAATTGAGAGTCTTCTAGATAAGCAGAAAACCCACTACACTATTATTATGGAGGACTTCAATGCTAAGGTTGGAAAAAGGCAAAACAGCGCAGAAAGAGGAACTATAGGAAATTTTGGAATTGGTGAAAGAAATAAAAGAGGTGAAAGACTTGTGGAATTTGCAGAATCTCAAGGACTGTCAGTAATGAACACTTTTTTTCAAGAAAAGGGTGAACAGAAAGTGGACATGGAAGAGTCCAAATGGATTAACTACTAATGAAATCGACTTCATCCTCACTAGCAGAAGATATATTGTGAATGATGTTACCGTCCTGAATAAGGTAAATGTTGGAAGTGATCACAGAATGGTAACATGTACACTTGATATAGATGTAGAAAAGGAAAGGAAAAAACTGACTCGAGTAAATAATACAAAGGTCTTTGAGATAACAGAGGAGGAGAAAAAGCAGTATGTACTGGAACTTAAGAACAAGTTTGAGCTTCTGCAGACTGCTCAGGACCAAAATATCGACGAGGAATATTACAACATTCTGAAAGTGATAAAGCCCAAGAAACCTATAGGGAAACAGAAATCAAAGAAGAAAAAATTAGTCAAGAAACACTTGTCATGATGAACCGAAGACGACAAATGAAGAGCAAGAAAAACACTGACAGGGAGAAAATTGAGTATACTGAGTTATGCAAAGCCATTAGAAAGAGACTCAGAGAGGACATAAGAAGATTTAACACAAGAAACGTAGAACAAGTATTAAGGGAAAACAAAGGATTTAAATCAGCAGCAGTAATACAGAAAGACAAATGATACTGAAACTGAAGAATAGCGATGGTGTACTTATAAACAGCAGAGAAAGCATAATTCAAATAGCAGACGACTACTATAGAGAATTATACAAGGAGCGAGGGAATGATACCAGCAGTGGGGAAGATGGATTGCAAAGTAGCAACACATACGACATACCCGATATTCTTCCTGATGAGGTAGAACATGCATTGAAGAAAATGAAGAATTCGAAAGCCCCAGGGGAAGATGAAGTTACTGCAGAGTTGTTAAAATTGGGAGGAAGAGACATAACACAAAAACTGGCAAGGCTCTTCACAAAGTGCATTAGAAAAGGTGGGACGCCTAAGCAGTGGAATAATGCAATCATAGTTTTGCTGCATAAGAAAGGAGATAAATCAGAAATTGGAAATTATAGACCAATTAGCTTGTTATCCCACATCTACAAGTTGTTCACAAGGGTCATTACTAACAGATTAGAAAGAATACGTGATGTGAATCAACCGAAAGAGCAAGCTGGCTTTAGGACAGGATTCTCAACTATGGATCACCTTCACGTAATATCACAGCTAACGGAGAAAGCAAATGAATATAAAACACCATTATGCCTGGCATTTGTGGATTATGAAAAGGCATTTGACTCCATACAGCATAAGGCAATGTTTCGGGCACTGGAAAGACAAGGCATAGATACCCCATATATTATGATTTTGAAGAAAATAAATGAGAGTGATACCTCTTTTATTAGACTAGACAAAGACAGTAGCAAATTGAAAATCGAGAAACGAGTTCGACAAGGAGACACAATATCTCCGAAGCTGTTTACTGCTGCCTTTGAGGAAACTTTCAGAGGATTAGACTGGTCACAGAAAGGAGTCAATGTGAACGGAGAGTACCTAAACCATTTACGATTTGCAGATGACATTGTGGTTATAAGCCACGATCCCAAAGAATTAGAGGAAAATCTTAATCACTTATGCAGAGTTAGTAAGGATTTTGGACTAAAGATGAATATGGCTAAAACAAAAGTAATGATGAACAAGTATGCCACGGAAAGGGAAATAATGATTGAAGGAGCAGTAATTGAAAAGGTGGAGTCATATACTTATCTGGGACAAGTTATCAGCTGTAATAATGATAAATGGCTGGAAGTCAAGAGAAGAATAAATTTTGAATGGATAGCATTCAGGAAATATAGTCACATACTGAAGAGCAATATCCCAGTTTGTCTGAAACGTAAAATAAAGAACCAATGTATACTCCCCACCATGACTTATGGAAGTGAAACTTGGGCACTCACCAAAAGAATGGAAGAGAAGCTGAGAACTACACAGCGAAGAATGGAACGAGTTATATTGGGAATCAGACTGTTAGATAAGAAGAGAAACACATGGATTAGGCAGCAAACTCAAGTAAAGGACATTCTTATCAAAACTAAAGAACTAAAATGGTCTTGGGCAGGACACATAGCTCGAAGACATGATGACAGATGGACTAAGAAAATAACAGAATGGTATCCAAGAGGAGCTAGAAGAAAACCTGGAAACAAAGTCGGAGATGGATAGATGAAATTCATGAGTTTTTGGGTAGTAAATGGATGGCCAGTGCTCAAAACAGAAGGAACTGGAACGTTGCTGAAGAGGCCTTCATCCTGCAGTGGATTGAAAATGGCTGATGATGATGATGATGGTCCTCTGTCAATATGGGGCATAATGGTCAGTCTATTATTTTGATTTTGTTATCTTTTAGTAGTTCCTTTAACCCTTTTTGGTGATATTTCACGTCTTTCGGAACTGATGCCTTTAATGCTAATTACATAAATTATTATGTAATTAGCATTATTTTAAATTTTATATCGGTTTTATTAATTGGATTTAAAGTGCTATATTATATAGGGGTTTTTGGACTATCTTTACTTTCCGTTTATTAATTGGATTTAAAGTGCTAAATTATATAGGGGTTTTTGGACTATCTTTACTTTCCGTTTATTAATTGGATTTAAAGTGCTAAATTATATAGGGGTTTTTGGACTATCTTTACTTTCCGTTTATGTCTTACCTTTACTTTCCCTCTCCCGTTCAACCGTTTATTTTTATGTTAATTTTCGCTCTACAGTTTTTGCCATGCTACTGGCTTATGTTTTATTTTATTTTATTTTAAAATATTGGATATATATACACGCTTACTTTATATTTATTTTTATATTATTATTTTTTATTTTTTTATTATTTTATTTTTATTTATTATTAATTTTTTTTCCTCTGGGATGGGCTCCCAGAGGAATCTGGCTCACCTTTTGGCAGCATCAGGTGGGTCAGAGTCTCGAATTGAGACAGTACGAGCACTATGGGATTGAACCATCTTCCCGTGGTGTGGACGAGTACCCAGAATTATCTGTCCAGGTGACTGATGCTTCTGGGTAGCCAAGAGGCCAGACACAGCAACAGAACATACACATAATACACACAAACTTACTCACACACATATCTGGCCCATTTGTAGTGTTCACAGAGATACGAGGCGGAGTTGAACTGACGTTCTGCGAGCCGCCCTTTACAAAAACACATGTCCAACACATGTTCATATGTCCACATGCTGTAGAAATTTGTAAGCATGTGGAGATATCGAAAACATCAAAGATGAAAATATTAATACTTCGGTGTATGCATGCTTTTCACATTGTAACAACTGCAATTGTTCGCATATGAATTTAAATAGATGCTCTCTCGCTATTAATGTTTCCCGCAATTGAATTCAGTAAACTACAAGCAGCATTAAAAACAAAAGAAATATTATTTACCGGCATCACTGCTGTTGGCAATTACTGGTAACTGTTCTAAGATTTCAGTAATCTGATTGAAACTATTCACCTTCATAGGAAGTTCCAGTGACTTTGACTTGCCGAAATTATTAATTTCAGCACTCTGTACAAATACCGACAACATCAAATCTTCACTAATCACGACTGAAAAGCAATGGAAGGTGCTTGCTGAAATATTAAACATAAAAACACAATACAGTTATTTTTTGAAATAACTTTCCAGCAATCAAGTACTATATGTCTATTCAGGCACTCTGCTAGTTGTGAAAACGTATGAAATTCTCGAGCTTTTCATAATCATATTTACTCTTAATGCTATTTTCCAGAGCCTTCTCAAAGTTTTTTCTCTTCTAATCTTCGCTTCTTCTTTTCGGGAATGACTCTTGTAAATGCCTGTGATGAAAAATACCTTGGACAGTTCGGAAATTGTGATGGAACAGCTCCGTAAATTAATTTTGGATGCTTGAAATCTACGGTGATTCTCTTTTTTTTCCCACATCATCAAGTATATAAATAAAATGTTACGCTCTCTTCCGAATTTCAATTTACTTATTATTATCATCTCATAGACGATTGTTATTAGCTTTTATAACTAAGGATACCTCAGTCAGCGTTCACAGACTTGTAATTTAACAAAGGTTGCATATAATTATACTACTTGTATTTATCTATAATAAAAGTTTCAAAAAAATAAAATTATCATTACGTATTGTACAAATATTGAGATTTTTTTGATTTCTTAAACAAGCAAGCACTTTTCTTCAGTGTATCGAATACATGAAATGAATATTTTGTAATAAATGAAACCACAAAAGCCGAAATTCTGACAAAATTTACTTCTATACTCGGACAAGAATATAACTGTTTCATTCCATATACACTGAAAGGACAGAATTAATGGGATACCTTGTTCCTGGGCAATGCGAAGCTGTCACCCTTCTCGCTAGTGGATGAATCCACCGTTGGCAGGTATACAGGTGCACTGCATTCAGGTAGACCAGAGGTTCCCAACCTTCTTTGACTCGCGAACCACTTTCAACATATTTTAAAGCGAACCACTAAGCTTGTATTCTCTGAAATCGTATAATATTTCTGAATTTTTATTATAAAATATTTCCAGTACTAGGTTTTTATACGCGACATAGCATAATAATAAAAATTATTATTAAGTATCATTTATAATTTGTAAAGCAGTTATTAATCAGTCCAAACTAGATTTCGAACAGGCTAAGAGTAGAAAACTATTGGCTGCAAATTTTGCCCATCTCTCTTCCCACTTCTGTAAAAACCAGGTGGTTCTGTTGGCACATCAGCCAATGATAAAACTGACCTGCAAGAATCCTATTCTGCTTCAAACTCATGTAATGATTGATGATCTTGGTAAATCACCTCAAACCATTCCCAGTACATTTCATTAAATGCCTCCTGTGGTCTTCGGCAAAAAATGTCAGAAGGATTTTGATGAATCTGATGCTAAGAAAGCTCTAGGTCCTGATGGTATTTCTCCACTGGTTCTCAAAACATGAGCTCACTTCTGTTCTTTGCCGCTTGATCTACGCACCTGGGTAAGCAACTTGGTCATCATCCCAGACTAGACTATGAGTGACCATAGAGTCATACTCTTCTACGTAACACCTAACATGACAACTAACCGATCGTTTACTGAATCGAGGGAGTTCGTAAGATTCTCTATCAAATCCATTGATTGGAAAGCCTTTGACGACACCATCCAGCTGGACTTCCCAGAACCGAAACTAGCAAAACTTGAATATCTAATCCCAACTTAACTCGCTGAACTCATACAGAACTCTTTGACAAAAGCAGCCTACAGCTCAACCAAGAAAACAACGCATAATAAACAGTGCTCTTGGTGGAACAGGAAACTTGCCAATCTTAGAAGACAAACACATCAGGCTAGAAGGCAGTATCAGACCCACCGAGATAGGCCTGTTGAAGGCGTGGCCCAATTCTATAATGACTACATCCACAAAAAGAATACCTATGCAACAGCTATTTCCACGAGGAAGAGAGAAACCGAGACTATTTTTGTCAAAGAGTCTGGTAATGCAAAACCCTGGAGACTTCTGTACAAAATCATAACGAAAAAGGCCTACATTGCAGACATACATGGATCCATACACCATAAAACAGCAAATTGGACAGACACCACAAATGTTATTCTTGACAGGCTCTTCCCTATTGAAAACCCTTCTGAAGACGACCCTGACCATAGAGCAACCAGGAAGAGGAACAAAGAATATCGCCCATAACACAATTCAGAATCATTTACTTTACAGGAGCTGCAAACAGTCCTCAAAATAATCAACACGAATAAATTCCCAGGTATTGACTGTATTGACTGTATTGAGTATGTTTTTATAATGCGCTTTTGTAGACAAACCGGAACACCTACTCCTGCTTTACAACAAGTGTCTCTCTTCTTCATTCTTACATAATAAGTGGAAGGTGGCACTGAGTAAATCATACCCGAGCTCAATAAATCGCTTACTGACCCGAAGTCGTTCAGGCCTATTGTGCTCTTAGCTATCTCTTCACTAACAAAGAGCTCATCTCTCCTTCAAAGTATGGCTTCACTCCAGGAAGGTCTCATGAGGAGGCACTTACCGATCTTGTCTTCCACCTAGAAATGTCTCAGTCTAAATACGAATTAGCGATCTTCATCGACTTCGAGGGGGGCACTTTGATAATCTATGGTGGGAGAGCGCCCTGGACCGCCTCCGGGCAGACGGGTGTTTCCTTAATTTGTACAAACTGTTCAGATCCTATTTCTCCAACAGAACAATAACAATAAAGTCAAGACATCACCAAGTGCAGCGGTCCATCTACCGGGGAAGTCCCCAATGTACCGTCCTGGGACCCTTGATATGGAATATCGTATTCCAAGACTAGCTACATAATACCTTTGACAACAGAAAAATCATAGCTTTTGCTGACGATTTAACCATCATAGTCTCAAGTATGTAGACATGTATAGTATCTTATGTAGGACGGACCTGAACGAAAGTTCAACTCCGTCTTTGTACACTGTGATGGTTAGAGAGCACTGTAACAGGCCAGAAATTTGTGTAACGTTATGTTCGTGCAGTGTGTGTGTGTTGTTCTCTTGTTTAGTTGTTTCTGGCCGTTTTGTCACCAGGCAGGCGATCACCTGGAAAGCCTGCCTAGTGTCCGTCTACACCACGGGGAGGTAGGCCACAACTGCGTAGGAACCATAGCCAACCTCAACAGTCACGTACTGAATGTCCAAATAGGGTTTGGAGCCATTCAAAAGAACACCGTGCCAGCAAGCCGGCAACTGCGCGCGCGCGCGCGCACGCACGCACACGCACACACACACACACACACACACACACACACACACACACACACACACACACACACACACACACACACACATTCCCAGGAGACAGGACAGCAGAAGACGAAGAAATAAGGATGAGAATAGCATAAAGTAAAAATAATAATAATAAAAATAAAAAAATATATATATAAGAAGAAAAAAATAAAAAATAAAAAAGTAGAAAATAAAAAATAAAATAAAAAAGTAAAAAATAAAAAAGTAAAAAATAAAAAAATAAAAAAAATATATATGTATAAAATAAAATAAATTAAAAAAAAGTAAAATAAAATCTTTATCCATTTCTTGCCCACATCTTTATGGAGTGCTGCCCAAAGTGGTCCACAAAGAGAAAAAGGTGTACTGTCAAACAGAAGTAGTAATGTCATTCAATGATGATCGGCAGGAACAAATTCTAGATATAATTCTGAATTCTGTTAAACTGAAGTGGTGTCAGAAGTCTCTGATCGATGACGGTATCACTGAGCAGAGGTTCAGTTGAAGAGAGTCTTGATAAAGGATGAGTCAGAGAAATGCAGCATCTGTTAAAATCTTTGCGAGTTCTTGAAAGCCACAATAATTTTGTATGACGTCATCAGGACGACAAGGCAGCGCACAGTTGTATTATGATTTATGATGAGCTTTCAGTTTCATTTCTTGAATTAACATTGAGGTTGAGAGCCTTCCTGCGATTAAAAGCCCATGCCCAGTTAGTATGTCAGGTATATCTCGATCTGCATTAGAAACAAATGTTCAACAGGTAATTAATCATCTCATGACCTGGGCTAGAACCAACAAACTACAAATCAATGCTGCCAAATCAAACATGATCATATTCAAAACTAAACTAGATATCAGGCGTCCCCCTCAGATCAAGATCAACCGCATCCAATTTCCCATAGCACTATAAACCAAAGTCTTAGGAGTGGTAATTGACCACAAGCTGTCTTTCCTGCCGCACCTGCAGCAAATGGCTACTAAGGTTAAGAGGTTCACCGCAGCCATTGTTAGAGTATCCAGAAGCGAGTGGCGCCTCTCTAAAAGAACTACTCTCTCCTGATATTCTATAATGCGGTTTTTCTACTTATTTTATCATACGCTGCAGGAGCATGGTTAAGAATGAAAAATAAACTCCATAACATCCAAAGAAACATGATTCTTGCTAACCAGAGGATCTATCACAGTGTATCCACGGCTGCCATCCAGGTAATTGCAGGGACACTTCCCCTAGATCTTTTCATTATCTACAGAGGACTCTGTTTTAGAAGAGAATTTGAAGAACAGAATTCCCGCTTCCATTCTGGATATGGAGTTCGCCCTTGAGGAAGATATAACTAAATAAAAGCTCGGTATTTCGTCAATGTGTGCCAGACCAGATGGGACACCTCGAACCTCGAGACTGTGACTAAAAGATTCCTCCCTTAGTGAGAACTACCTTCCAATTACTTTAGTCATTTACAATGATTAAAGTGATGGGAAGGTAGTTCTTACTAAGCCTAGAAACGTCTTACCTGCTAACAGGGCATGGTTCCCTTAATGAGAAGCTATTTCAGCTGGTAGTCTCAAACACAGATCGATACAGTTGTGGGGAAAAAGAGAACTGATTCCATACAATCTTCGACTGCACTCAATATGAAGAGCAGCAAGCACAACTGAAAACTATTGTGAAAAACTTTCATCCTAGCCATATTGACCAACTTATTAGAACGACTGACAGCTTAAGGGCCTTCCCAACATTTGCTAAGGAAGTTTTCGCCAGCCGCAGACGCCTTAACCTGACTAGAACTAATGACCACGAACCTAGGATATGAGCTGACTGCAAAATGATAAATGGCCTATCATAATTTTTTTTTTTTTTTTTTTGCTCTCTCTCCCTCTCTTCGCGTTCTGCTCTGGGTCTGGGACTAGTTCCTGGATCCGGAGTAGCAATGGCACTCTCCTGTTACTCTTTCCCTCTCTGTCCCTCGAGGGATGAAAAACTATTATCATTGTTGCTCTTATATTATATTATTTCTCCCTGATTGGGGGATTCCACTCCGTGACGGGTACTGCTACCAAGTACAGAGGGTGGTTGTAATGTCTGGTGTTACTGTTGGTCGAGGAAATCTCTGACTATCCTACAGGTATTCAGGACTGCGACTTTCTAGAGTTCCTTGTAGGTATTCTCTGGGAGACCTATTACCGCTAGACTGCTACGTAGAGTGTTTGGTACCATACCGGTGGTTGACACGATGATCAGGATGGTCGATACTTCTTCCATATGCCCCATCTCCTTGAACTCATCTTAGGTTCGTGTACTTCCTAATTTTTTTCTCATGGGTTTTTTGGACATTGCTAGTGTTCGGCACCGCTATGTCAATCAGATAGATAGCCTTTTCCATCTTGTCCACAAGGGTTATGTCCGGTCTGTTGTGCGGGATGGTCTTATCCGTTATTATGGCACGGTCCCAGTACAGTTTGTGGGTTCGAGTCTCTAGTACTGCCTGGGGTTCGTACTTGTACACTTTCTTTGGTCAACTGGTATTTCCTAGCAAGCTTCTGATGTATTATCCTGGCTACCTGGTCGTGTCTATGAGTGTACTCAGTCTGGGTGATCACCTTGCACCCCGCGGTGATGTGTTGGATGGTATCTGAGGCCAGGTAGCACAGTAGACATGTGTCATTTGACATTCCGGGCTCTTTTGCCATGTATTTTCTATGGTTTCTGTTGATGATTACCTGGTCTTGGATGGCTAGATGAATCCTTCAGATTCGAGGAAGGGCGTCCCGCTTGTGAGCCATGCATTGGAAGAAATGTTATCTATGTGATCTTTATGGAGGTCATTGTAGTGTCTGCCATGGAGTTTTTCTTTTCCCATTTCTTTTCCCATCTTTATAGCTTCGTTTCTTGTACCGTCTGAGCGAGAGGGGGTTCCTCGTTTAGGCTGAGTTGGGTATACCACTTATCTATCTTCCTTATGGCCTGGTGGAGTGGTGCTGTGTTGTTCTCGAAGTAATCCTTCAGGTTAACTATCGCTGTTTTCTCAACTCATCGCCAATTATAATCAAACGGAACACGTATCACAGGAAAAGTATGGGGGAGAACCTCCCAGTTCTACCCCCGTTGATAACGCTGGATATCATGGCAGAACTGGAACTCACCTCAACCATACTCAATTACTCTCCACAGCAAATTGACTCATGGATGGGACATGGCTCCCAAGGGCAACCTTCAAAGAAAACAGCAAACACAGCCTCCGTGCACAATATACCACCCGGACTTGCATTCTGCTTGACAGCTCCATTATCCCAAACAACAACGGAAACCACCCTAATGGCGAATAAATCCTACTCTTCCAAATGTCCATGGACGGGACATGGTTCCCACGAGCGACTACTCAACAAATTGCTGCATTAACTGCACTGTATTGACTTTGACTTATTGATCCTATATTTCCAGCATCAACTGGACCCGGACTTGCCCCCGGAATCCCCCGGACTTCAGGATTGAATACTCAATCCTAACCTACAGACGAAGTATGCACCAAAAACGGCGAGCAGAACTCTATACATTATCCTATGGACGCTAAAATATGATTTAACTGGACGGTTCCCAGTTCCAATGAGCGACCTCCAAATTGGCGGCAAAACTTGGAACACATAGACATCACAGAAGAGGAGTTAAATCCTAGAAGAGGCTCAGTAATACTGGTCTATACCAAATTCCACATTGACAAATCGCAGTCTCTGCACGCAGCGCCGTATTGGCGACCTGAGCCAGCTCCCTTGCCTGGCTCACCTTTTCCACCCATCCCCGGCGGCTGGGGGAGTGTGACGGTTCCGCCGTCTCCCCCACGCGTCACCCCATTCTTACTCTCTGGTGGGGCATGGGAATGCCCCACTGTAAACTGGAGCTGTCTTCTCTATCGGCTCCATGTCTCTGCCTTTCCCCCATCATCAATCTACTCCCCCACTCTATCTGCACGCAAGTGAATTCCCAACACAATCTAAATTAAACTATCTAAAAACACCTTCGCCCACTACTTTCGGCCTCTCATTCCTAGCGCCTCCCTACCACGCGAGCGCATAAAGGGTATGTATATATATATATACTTTATATATATATATTTTTTTTTTTTTTTCTTTTTTTAAGGTCCTAGCCAATGAAATCTCAGGAAATTAGGTGGCAGGACCTGCCAGAGTAAATCGTAGTCTACTGGTGTTTCCTGGTCTGCCTCCATGGGGCGAAAGTGGGGCAACGTTGGGACTCAGTAGGGGTCCAGCAGCTAAATGACCAGATGAACAACGGTACACGACACTACACATGTACAATATCCATACACTTTTGAATCTCTGGCATTTCCAGTAAACTGGCACACCCATCACAATGCAAGCAACGCGGAGATGGGGGGAACCCCTGGTGCCGCTTGACACCAAACACACTTTACACTTTACACATATCGCTGTTTTTTGTTGCTCTATCAAGTGTATCAGGCCTCTTCCGCCCTCTTTCTGAGCTTTTGTTAGTCTCTCCGCTGCTGACTTTGGGTGGTGTTGGCGGCTCTTAGTCATCATTGTCTTCGTATTTTGCATGATATCTTCTAGCTCGGTGTTAGTCCAATCTATGACCCCAAAGGTGTATGTTAGTACTGGAGCTGCATATATGTTTATGGCTTTAACTGTGTTCCCTCCGTTGAATTTTGTTTTCAGCAGGATTCTGAGTCTCTGATGATATTTTTCTGTCAGGCACTTCTTGATTTTCTTGTGTTCTAACTGCTGAGTCTGCATCATCCCTAGGTATTTGTAGGTCTCTCCTTCTGTTATAGCTTCTATCTCTTTACCAGTCAACAGCTGGTAGTTTCAGCCAACTAATTTTCACTGGTGCAGTGTGTGGATCTTGCATTTGTCTGGACCAAATTCCATCCTGATGTCCTTGCTGAATTTTTCGGTGATCCGGAGTAGTTCCTGGGGTTGCTTCTCGGTTGTCGCGTAGAGCTTGATGTCATCCAAGTATATCTGGTGTACAGGTTCTTTCTTCCTTCTGTGAGGTTATATCCATATTTGCAGTCGTTAAGCAGGGTGGATAAGGGGCTGAGTGCTAGACAGAACCACAGTGGGCTCAGAGCGTCTCCCTGAAAGATTCCTCTTCTAATTGGCCTGGTTTTGATGTTCTCGACCTTAATGGTGGTCCTCCATTTTGCCATTGTTGCTCCTAGGAAGTTTGTCACTATCGGATTTACCTTGTAGATCTTTAGGGTCTCTATTAGTCAGCTATGAGGTACTGAGTCGAAGACTTTGCGGTAATCGATGTAAGCCGTGTATAGGTTGCGGTGCTTCTTGTAGGCTTGCTCCATATCTGCGGCATCTATGGTTAATTGCTCCTTGCATCCTTTGCTCCTCCGCTTGCATCCTTTCTGCTGTTCGGCCATTATGTTCTGACTGTCTAAGTGGTCTGATATCTTCTTGGTTATGCAGCTGGGCAGGATCTTGTACATCGTTCGGAGGCAAGTGATTGGCCTGTATTTCGCCGGGTTTCTTGTATCTTCTTCTTTAGGCTTCAAATATGTGACTCCTTCGGTGAGAAACTTCGGGATTGTCTCCGGGTGCCTTATCATTCGAGTGAACTGCTCTGCTAGGTGCTTGTGTGTGTGTGTGTGTGTGTGTGTGTGTGTGTGTGTGTGTGTGTGTGTGTGTGTGTGTGTGTGCAAGTGAGCTTCTTCAACCGTGGATGTTATCAATTCCTGGGGTTCGCCAGTTGTGGGTGTTCGTGATCGACTGTTTTACTTCTTCTTCTTCTCGAATCTCCCACTCTCTCATCTCTTGTATGTCCTTGGTTTTCTTCCGTTCTACTTCTATCCAGGGTGCTCTGTTGTTATGTCTTACTTCACTGCTCCAGATATTTCTCCAAAACTCCTCGATCGTCTTCTTCTCGGGTTGTGGCGCCTCCGTAGCCAGGTGGGAAGGAGCAGCAGTGCGTAGCACACGCTTCTTGATTAGACCGGGGTTCGAGCCCGTCACCACCAAATACGGAGCTTGCGGAAAGGTCAGGGAATGACCACCGCACCGGAGCAATATGGCCTTAGTTGCTAATGCTCCTAAAAAAAAAAAAACCAAATAACCAAAAATTCTCGGGTTGTCGTTTCCTGCTTTCTCATCTTCACCCAGTTTCCTGTAGAAGGCTCTTTGGTCCTCATCGAAGATTCGGTTGTTTATTTTCCTCTGAGAGCTTTGTATCGGTGTAGTCTCTTGCTGAGTGCGAGGAGGTTCTGTTTCAGGGTGTCCAAGTACAGGGTGATTCACTGCCAGTGCGACAAACTTGCAGGAGGTGTAGGGGGCACAAAGACAAATCGGAATCACATAGCATTGCTAGGTCCTAAATGCCTTTGTCATGCGGTAGAGGACGTTGAATGGGAGGTCGCGTGAACAGCGATCCCGCTGGAAGTCAGCATTTGCGAACCGGTTCCCGAGGCAGTAGGATGGACGAGTATTCAAACGTTGAACTGGCTGACATGCACCTCGCGTATGGAGCTGCGGACTGTAACCGGCGCGCCACTCTGCTCTAGTACCAGGAACGTTTCCCGCACAGGCGTGCTCCTCATCATAGGATTTTCGCACGTGTGCACAGAAGGTTACGTGAGACTGGTTGTTTCACGAGAAGTACCATGAATCGAGAGCGAACGACGAGGACGCCAGACAATGAGGAGAATGTCCTACGTCTTGCAGAAGGCAATCCGAGTACGAGTACTCGAGCGATAGGCCAACGATTGGGTATTTCCCAATCCACTGTATGGAGGATACCGTCAAGAAACCAAATGAGTTCATACCATCTGCAACGCGTCCAATCATTGGAGCCTGCGTATTATCCACTCCGGAGGACTTCTGCTACTTGGTTTCTTCAACAGAAACGGTTCGCAAATGCTGACTTCCAGCGGGATCGCTGTTCACGCGACCTCCCTTTCAACGTCCTCTACCGCAAGACGAAGGCATTTCGGACCCTGCAATGCTAAGTGATTCCGATTCGTCTTTGTGCCTCCTACACCTCCTGCAAGTTTGTCGCACTGGTAGTGAATCACCCTGTATTCTGCTATTCTTTGATTTCTGGTCTCATGTTTGCTGAGGACGCTGTCTCTCTTTTCTTACTTCTTTTTACTCTATTGGTACTGGGTCAACTGACCTATGTTGACTCTTAATTCTATCTTCTATCTTCTGCTGAAGTCTTCTTTCCCAAGCTGGCGGTTCCTTCTGTTTTCGGTTCTTCTGCTGCTGGTCTGTCGTTTCTTTTCCATTAATTCTAGTAGCTGCTATGGCAGCACAGTATACGTCTGTGTGGATAGCCTCCAGCGTTGTACCATTGTTGTCAAGGTAATGTGGTAATTATTTGCCGATTGAGGTGGTCTGTTACTCTCCTCAGGATTTTATTTGGCCTCTGCTTAAGTATCACGTGGGTTGTTGTGGGGTTCATTCCTTCGAATTTTGTTAGGGCCTTCTTCCACTCGTCTTCTATTCTGGATATCATGACTTCGTCTCTTTCAACTTTAGCTACTCTGGGTTGTATTTCATTCTGTTCCTCCTCTTGTTCCATAGTATGCTGTTCCTCCTCTAGTTCCATATTCTTTGTGCTTGATCGCTGACATCCTGCTTGATTGTTTCCATGATGCCAGGAGCTATTAGGTCCTTCGTGACGATAGCCCTTCTTTGGTCTGCTATTCGCTGTTCGGCGACTTGAATATCCGGGTAACGTTCCAACCACTTGGTATGTAGTCCCGACCTGTACATTGTCATATCGATCTCAAGCCATATTTCATAATATGATCGCATGATATACGTATTCATTTCAATGCTCCACTTCATGCGTTGGCGTCTTCTTCCTTCCTGGGTGGTCATTAGCGCAATGGCGCAGGAAGCACTTACAGTTGGTGGGGCTGGATGGTCTTGCCCTTCTCTTGTGGTAGCCTTACTGGGGACAGCGCCACTTGCTCCACAATCCTACAATACTGGGCCACCCAAAACCACTTAAAGATATCCCCAACAAAAACCTGCTCCATCCTACTTAAAGGTTCTCTCAATATCAAAAGGCCTCCCCAGATAAAGATTCAGGAAACAACAATTAAGCTTTCCACCGAACTTAAATATCTTGGTATTCTGCTGGATAAAAATCTGTCATTCAGACCCCATCTTACTTACCTCCGAAGCAAAATCAAAAAAATACTCCGCACTAATATCTTAAGCCCCCAGTTACTCTTCGCGACTGGGGGCTTAAGAAGAGGACCCTAGCCCTCTTCTATAAGGCAGTCTTCTTACCAGCAATAACATACACATCAGGAGTCTGGTTACACAAGGCGGTAACTGCTAGCTTGGGGGGGAGACAAAGACCAATAGATTGACAGTAGCCACTAGCAGAGGTGAAAGAGATTCTTGCACTGCTTCTATTAGAATGAGCAGAAGCCTGAAAAACAAGATGCATGGTATTTCAGAGACTGCTGGGAGCCATTGCGGTACAAGTAAACACATAGGTTGTGTTAGGGTAGCTAATAATAGAAACAGGTGCAGGTATACTTGCGTGTACACCAATGCTAGGAGTTTAGTAAATAAATTTGATGAATTTGAGGTATTGCTCAAAACATCAAAAGCAGATATTGTTGGGATATCAGAGGCGTGGTGTCACACAGATATAAGGGATGCAGAACTGCAATTTGGGGAGTACAACGTCTACAGAAAGGATAGACAGATTAGGAAGGGGGGAGGGGTTATGCTATTAGTTAAGAAACACATAAAAACCAAGGAAGTGAAGCCAGTCGACATCACTGGACAGTGCAGTGTTGAGTTAGTTTGGTGTGACATAAGCATTGGGAGATCAAAATTGAGAGTAAGAGTGTGCTATAGGCCTAATGACTCTGATGAGTATAATAAGGAACTGTACAGGGAAATAGAGTGCGCCTGTAAATCAGAGAGTCTTATAATGGGAGATTTTAATTTCCCAGATATTGACTGGAATTTGGGGGCTGGATACTCACACACTAGCAGGGCTTTTGTGGATTTATTGGATGATTGTTTTCTACATCAGCATGTTCGGGAGGCAACTAGAGGGATTAATACACTTGATTTGATTATCAGCAGTGATTCTTCATGCATTAAGAATCTGCAGATAAATGAACCACTAGGCGGCAGTGATCACAGTGTGCTGAAGTGGGATTTACTCAAAGAGGTAACTACCATTAGGGGTAAAGGGAAGGGTTATTGCTTCCGTAAAGGCGACTACGATGGACTGAGACAGTATTTAAATTCTATACAGTGGGACCAACTGATGATGTTACCAACAGCAAATTCAAAATGGGAAGCATTCAAAGAACTTATCTTGGAAGCTACTAGGCTTTACATACCAACTAAGAAATATTGTTCAAGGTTTAGGCCAAAATGGATGTCAGATGAACTAATGAGGCATATGGCAGAGAAGAAAAATGCATGGGATACTTACAAATTAACACATGACACAGAAGCCTATGATAGATACAAGTTGATATGCAACCAAGTTACAAAGGAGGTTAGGCAGGCGAAGGCAGATTACGAGAAATCCTTGGCAAGGGATGCAAAGAAAAACAGCAAAGAGTTCTTTACTTATGTAAACTCTAGAAGGAAGGGGATGAATCAGATTGGGCCACTTGATATTGATGGGTCAACTGTTGATGATCCTGCTCAGGTAGCTAACAAACTAAATGAATATTTTGCATCGACATTCACACAAGAGCAGTTATTCAGCAAGGGGAATGCCAGAGGTGTATTCAACTCTAGCAGTAAGCTACAGAATCTTGAAATAACTGGGAGTAAAGTGAAGGAGACACTGTTGAAGATAAACACAAGAAAGGCACCCGGGGTGTATGGGATCTATCCAGTTATATTAAAGGAGGCAGCAAAGGAAGTAAGCAAACCCTTAGCCATAATTATGAGAGCTTCCTTGGACTCAGGGGAGGTACCCATAGACTGGAAATGTGCAAATGTGACCCCAATTCACAAAGGAGGATCAAAGGCTGACACAAGTAATTATAGACCTGTGAGCTTAACTTCTGTTCCAGGAAAATTAATGGAGGCACTGGTTAAAGAAGCACTGCAGGATCATTTAGACAAGACTTCAGTTATAGCTCAGACACAGCATGGTTTTGTTAAGGGGAAGCCTTGCCTGACCAACTTGATTGGATACTATGATGCATTCACAAAAGAACTGGATGCAGGGAATAACTTTGATATTATATACTTGGATCTTAGAAAGGCTTTTGATACTGTTGCACATGGAAGACTGCTACGCAAATTGGAGCTG
Source organism: Mastigoproctus giganteus (assembly GCF_048544385.1). Taxonomy (NCBI): domain Eukaryota; kingdom Metazoa; phylum Arthropoda; class Arachnida; order Uropygi; family Thelyphonidae; genus Mastigoproctus; species Mastigoproctus giganteus. The sequence goes on along the minus strand of NC_143584.1, from coordinate 65,851,983 downwards.
TGTGACATTGGAGGCAAATTGCTGCTATGGATAAAGGGGTGGTTGATGGGGAGAAGACAGAGAGTAATCAATGGACACTGCTCATCGTGGACTAATGTTATTAGTGGAGTCCCTCAGGGCTCAGTGTTGGTTCCATTATTGTTTTCTGAATTTATAAATGATATTGATGATGGTATATCAAGCTTAATGTCCACGTTTGCAGACGATACAAAGGTTGGCTGGGTTGTCAAGGACACTACTGACACTATGCTGCTGCAACAGGATCTGGAAAGGTTGAGCAGATGGGCTGAGAGGTGGCAAATGAAGTTTAACATTGACAAATGTAAAGTAGTACTACACATGGGAAACAGCAACCCCAGAGCAACGTATCAACTCTGTGGTACTACACTGACAGTGGTAGAGAATGAAAGGGACCTGGGGGTGGTTGTGCAGGCAGATATGAAGTTCTCTGAGCAGTGCAGACGGGCTGCAAGAGTAGCTCATGGAGTATTGTCAATGATATACAGGAATTTTTCCAGCAGGGATAAGGAGGTGATTATTCCATTGTATAAGGCAATGGTCAGGCCACACCTAGAGTACTGTATACAGGTCCTGAGGCCTCATTTCAAGAAGGATATAGAGCTGCTGGAACGAGTACAGAGAAGGGCAACAAGATTAGTGAATGGAACAAAAGGGTGCTCTTACGAAGAAAGGCTTAAGTTTTGGAAATTACAGTGTCTGGAGACTAGGCACCAGCGAGGTGATCTGATAGAGGTGTATAAAGCCTTGAATGTTTTAAGCATGCTCAGTGCTGATGGGATTCTTCCTCTAGCTCAGAAAAATCACCTGAGAGGGCATAAATTCAAATTGAGGAAAGACAGATGTAGGATAGACGTGCGGAAATTTGCCTTTAGCCAGCGGGTGGTTGGTTGGTTGGTGGAACAGACTTCCATCCCTTGTGGTGGAGGTTGATAGCCTAAATAAGTTTAAGGCTCAGCTGGACAGGTATTTTGAACGAACAGAGGGGTGAAGTGGAAGTGGGTTTTTTTTTTTTTTGCTGATGCTGCATAAGCTTGCTTTCTTGCATCAAATGCCTCTACTAATGCTAATGCTAATGCTAACAGCAGTAAACAAAAAGAAGCTAGAGACCATTCAACGTTCAGTCCTACTGACAATCTCGAGAGCCTGCTGTAGTGTAAGCACCCACGCCCTCCAGGTCCTCTTGTTCGCTCTCCCCCTAGACCTGGAGATCGTCCGCTGTGGGTTGCTTTATCAACTATCCAAAGGCAAAGCAATCACCTGCCTAGACTACACAACTGATCCGGCGAACGATCGTAAACTCGAGAAAAAACGCATTCTCACCCACCTACAGCAGGCCTGGCAAACCCGCTGGACGACTTCGACAAAAGGGGAAGTCACCCGAAGATTCATACCGGATAATCAACTAGTGTTTCCCAAAAGCCCAAACTGGTTTTCACCGGGACTGCTGACATCTTACCTACTCACGGGATACGGCGCAATAAGAGCAAAACTCTCCAGTTTCGGATTCAGTGACACCCGTCTCTGCCACTGTGGACAGCCAGAGACGTGGGAGCACCTCATGCACCACTGCCAACTATACGAAGACCTCCGCTGCCTAGAATACGTTTTTCGCCAATAAACCAAGAACAATATCTCCTGGAGAGCGAGGACAACTATATAGCCTTAACGCAGTTTGCACAGGATCTTTTTACTAGAAGAAGAACATACCCACAACCTTAGCAGGAATTTTACCACAAACTAACCACTCGTCATCCATAATAAAGATCCTTAGATGTGTCAATCAAACAAAAACCTAACAGCTACAAACTGAAAAACTTAACTTAACCTGGATCTGACCACTGGCTTAAACTGGAGTCATTATATGGACTTGACCACTCACACGGACGGCACAACATGTCCCAGGAATGGCAACGAAGACCTCGCAAAGACATTATGTAGTTTGCTGCCGAAACATCATTAGGCGATTTGAACCGGGTACCCTCACAAGGGGCTTAGAGGGGAACAGGTATCCTGTGTGTTATCAGACACTCAGCCTAAAACACTGATGGATCCAATATCTCTCTATTACAGAAGATTTAGGAGAAGTCCGGTTGGCCTGCTTCCCTAAAATCCACTCATGCACACCTTCTCGATGGTAAGCCCTGTTACGTCACTTAGGTGGCAACGAACGTGTAGAGTGGTTCTCTTCAAGACGCCTGGTCAGCGTGACGAGGAAAAGACCAAACCCTCCAGCAATGAGAGCACAACAATACAAATGGCCCTCAGTCCCCAGCAGCTTTCACTCTCCCTCTTACGGCAGCGAGAGGATCAGAGTGGAAGCAGAGGGTGCTAAGAATCTCTGGGTACGACCAGGCAGCCATGCACGGAAATTGAACCTGGCCTGTTATAACGTACGATCACTCATCGGTGAAGACAGGATATTAGAGCTGGAAAAGGAATTAGAAAATGTGAATTGGAATATCATCGGTTTGGCTGAAACAAGAAGAAGAAATGAATCACTTATATGTTTATCAAGTGGAAATCTGCTGTACACCAATGGAAACAGTGAAAGGAGTGAAGGTGGAGTTGGGTTTATGGTCCATAAAGATTTTAAAAACAACATCTTGGAATTCAAAAGTACATCACCAAGGGTGTCAAGACTAATACTCAAGATTTCTAAGAGGTACAAGCTAAAGATTATAATGATTTATGCACCAACATCGAGCCATGATGATGAAGAGGTTGAAGAAATGTACACTGAAATTGAGAGTCTTCTAGATGAGCAGAAAACCCACTACACTATTATTATGGGGGACTTCAATGCTAAGGTTGGAAAAAGGCAAAACAGCGCAGAAAGAGGAACTATAGGAAATTTTGGAATTGGTGAAAGAAATAAAAGAGGTGAAAGACTTGTGGAATTTGCAGAATCTCAAGGAATGTCAGTAATGAACACTTTTTTCAAGAAAAGGGTGAACAGAAAGTGGACATGGAAGAGTCCAAATGGATTAACAACTAATGAAATCGACTTCATCCTCACTAACAGAAGATATATTGTGAATGATGTTACCGTCCTGAATAAGGTAAATGTTGGAAGTGATCACAGAATGGTAAGATGTACACTTGATATAGATGTAGGAAAGGAAAGGAAAAAACTGACTCGATTAAATAATACAAAGGTCTTTGAAATAACAGAGGAGGAGAAAAAGCAGTATGTACTGGAACTTAAGAACACGTTTGAGCTTCTGCAGACTGCTCAGGACCAAGATATCGACGAGGAATATTACAACTTTCTGAAAGTGATAAAGCCCAAGAAACCTATAGGGAAACAGAAATCCAAAGAAGAAAAAAATAGTCAAGAAACACTTGTCATGATGAACCAAAGACGACAAATGAAGAGCAAGAAAAACACTGACAGGGAGAAAATTGAGTATACTGAGTTATGCAAAGCCATTAGAAAGAGACTCAGAGAGGACATAAGAAGATTTAACACAAGAAAAGTAGAACAAGCATTAAGGGAAAACAAAGGATTTAAATCAGCAGCCATGAGCAGTAATACAGAAAGACAAATGATACTGAAACTGAAGAATAGCGATGGTGTACTTATAAACAGCAGAGAAGGCATAATTCAAATAGCAGACGACTACTATAGAGAATTATACAAGGAGCGAGGGAATGATACCAGCAGTGGGGAAGATGGATTGCAAAGTAGCAACACATACGACATACCTGATATTCTTCCTGATGAGGTAGAACATGCATTGAAGAAAATGAAGAATCGGAAAGCCCCGGGGGAAGATGAAGTTACTGTAGAGTTGTTAAATTGGGAGGAAGAGACATAACACAAAAACTGGCTAGGCTCTTCACAAAGTGCATTAGAAAAGGTGTGATGCCTAAGCAGTGGAATAATGCAATCATAGTTTTGCTGCATAAGAAAGGAGATAAATCAGAAATTGGAAATTATAGACCTATTAGCTTGTTATCCCATATCTACAAGTTGTTCACAAGGATCATTACTAACAGATTAGAAAGAATACGTGATGAGAATCAACCGAAAGAGCAAGCTGGCTTTAGGACAGGATTCTCAACTATGGATCACCTTCACGTAATATCACAGCTAATGGAGAAAGCAAATGAATATAAAACACCATTATGCCTGGCATTTGTGGATTATGAGAAGGCATTTGACTCCATACAGCATAAGGCAATGTTTCGGGCACTGGAAAGACAAGGCATAGATACTCCATATATTATGATCTTGAAGAAAATATATGAGAGTGCTACATCCTTTATTAGACTAGACAAAGACAGTAGCAAATTTAAAATCGAGAAAGGAGTTCGACAAGGAGACAATATCTCCGAAGCTGTTTACTGCTGCCCTTGAGGAAGCTTTCAGAAGATTAGACTGGTCGCAGAAAGGAGTCAATGTGAACGGAGAGTACCTAAACCATTTACGATTTGCAGATGACATTGTGGTCATAAGCCACGATCCCAAAGAATTAGAGGAAAATCTTAATCAGTTATGCACAGTTAGTAAGGATTTTGGACTAAAGATGAATATGGCTAAAACAAAAGTAATGATGAACAAGTATGCCACGGAAAGGGAAATAATGATTGAAGGGGCAGTAATTGAAAAGGTGGAGTCATATACTTATCTGGGACAAGTTATTAGCTGTAATAATGATAAATGGCTGGAAGTCAAGAGAAGAATAAATTTTGGATGGATAGCATTCAGGAAATATAGTCACATACTGAAGAGCAATATCCCAGTTTGTCTGAAACGTAAAATAATGAATCAATGTATACTCCCCACCATGACTTATGGAAGTGAAACTTGGGCACTCACCAAAAGAATGGAAGAGAAGCTAAGAACTACACAGCGAAGAATGGAACGAATTATATTGGGAATCAGACTGTTAGATAAGAAGAGAAACACATGGATTAGGCAGCAAACTCAAGTAAAGGACATTCTTATCAAAACTAAAGAACTAAAATGGTCTTGGGCAGGACACATAGCTCGAAGACATGATGACAGATGGACTAAGAAAATAACAGAATGGTACCCAAGAGGAGCTAGAAGAAAACCTGGAAGACAAAGGCGGAGATGGATAGATGAAATTCATGAGTTTTTGAGTAGTAAATGGATGGCTAGTGCTCAAAACAGAAGGAACTGGAAAGTTGCTGGAGAGGCCTTCATCCTGCAGTGGATTGAAAATGGCTGATGATGATGATGACCCTCACTCGGTTCACTTTCCTTCCCTTCCCTTGGTAGGGGATGGTTACTCTGTACCCTCCCCACTGCCATCCCCTATCTTCACCTGGTGAGGCATAGGCCTGCCCCGCCGACTTTTGGGGTTATCTTCACTATTGACCCCATATTTCTGTCCTTCACCCCCCAGTCTTCAGTCTCCCTTCCCTCTCTAGCTATCTTGCGACTAGCGTTTGACCCTTGCCAAAACTACACAAGCCCCACACTAAAATTAAAAAAAGAAAAAAAAAATGAACTTTAACTCGTATAACTTATATCTCTTTAGGCCTAACCCAATTTCTAGCGTTTCTCCCCCACCTCCACTTTTTTTTTTTTTTTTTTTTAGGTCCTAGCCACTGAAATCTCAGGAAATTAGGTGGCAGGACCTGCCACCTAATTTCCAGAGTAAATAGTAAATTTCTAAAATACTGATGTACCTGGTCTGCCTCCACGAGGTATAGTGTGGGCAACGGTGGGTCTCATTTGAGACCCAATGGCTAAAAGACCAGATGAACAACGGTACAAAACATTACACACCACAATATCCGCACACTTTTAAACCTCTGGCCTCTACAGTGTTCTGTATCACACCACAATGTATTATGCGGAGATGAGGGAAACCCCTGGTGCCGTTAGACCCTAAACACACTATACACTATACTGTCTTGCTTGTCTCCTCCCTTCCTCGCTACCCTCATTTTTCCTTCTGGTGGGGCATGGGCATGTCCCACTGACACCTATTGGGGTCACCTTCCCTATTGACTCCATATTTCTGTCTCTCAACCACAGTCTTTAGTCTCCCTCCCCTACTCTATCTGTACACAAGCGATTGCCCTACACGTCCAAATTACTGTTTGCCAATAGTTTCGGCCTTTCAAATCCTAGGGCTCTTACCCAACCCTCCCACGCGAAAGATCAATTTTTTTTTTTTTTTTTTTTTATAGGTCCTAGCCACTGAAATCTCAGGAAATTAGGTGGCAGGATCTGCCACTGTAAATAATTATAATGCTGGTATACCTGGCCTGTCTCCACGGGGCTGAGTGTGGCCAACGTTGGGCTTCAGCAGGGGTCCAGCTGCTAAATGGCCAGAAAAACAAGGGTACATAACACTATACGTATACAATATCCACACACTTTTAAATCTCTGGCCTTCCCAGTCCACTGGCACACCTACAATGAAAGCAACGCAGAAATGGGGGAAACCCCTGGTGCCGCTTGACACTAAATACACTCTACACTGTCTTGCTTGGCAAACTGTCTCCAACTTTTTGAGCCGTCCCCTCTACCTAAGGCCTGAACGCGAATGGCTTTATCCTGCAAAACACTCGATGCAGTGTTAAAAATATTTCTCTGCCATATCATCCATTTATGAAGGTGGACTTGTTTAGCGTCGGCTTATTTTATTTATTTATTTATTTTTCGCGAGTGACGCCAGATGGCGCCACTATCTGCCTCATTGGAAGGTAAGTCCAATAGGGTAATTTTCTCAAAGTTTTTTTTTTTTTTTCTCATTTAATAATATTATTATTATATCGATCTCCCACCGTAATACAGCCGCGTTCGCTTCCAGGCGGGATTCGAGCCCGGTTCCATCAGGCTGGTAGTCTAGTGTCTTATCCACTGGGACATTACGCCCCTTTTTATTATTATTATCATTATTGTTGCTCTTATATTATATTATTTCTCCCTGATTGGGGGATTCCACTCCGTGACAGGTACTGCTTCCAAGTGCACAGGGTGTTTGTAATGTCTGGTGTTACTGTTGGTCGAGGAGATTTCTGACTATCCTACAGGTGTTCAGAATTGCCACTTTCTGGAGTTCCTTGTAGGTGTTCCCTGGGAGACCTATTGCTGCTAGGCTGCTATGTAGAGTCTTTGATACCATACCGGTGGTTGACACGATGATTGGCATGGTTGATACTTCTTCCATATGCCACATGTCCTTGATCTCAATACTCAGGTTCAAGTACTTCACAATTTTTTTCCTCATGGGTTTCTGCACGTTGCTAGTGTTGAGCACCGCTATGTCAATCAGGTGGGTAGCTTTTTCCATCTTGTCCACAAGGGTTATGTCCGGTCTGTTGTATGGGACGGTCTTATCAGTTATTATGGCGCGGTCCCAGTACAGCTTGTGGTTCGAGTCTCGAGTGCTGCTTGGGGTTCGTATTTGTAATATGGTACACTTTCTTTGGTCAACTGGTAATTATTATTATGATGATTTATTTATTTTTCTCCCTATCTACCTATTGCTGGCACCTGATCGATGCTCCCTTCTTTTCCGCAATCGGGATGTGGGATTTAATTTTTTTTTTAAATTTAGGCACGAGTTAGCAAGGTTCGACCCTCTAATTCCTCCATTGGAAACATCGCGATGGAGGAATTAGAGGGTAGTGCATTTACAAATGTACCAGATCCCATTACCTTTTGGTGTCGCTACGTGGACGATGTGTTCATGGTTAACCCCAGAAATTCAGCTGACCGAATCTTAGACCACCTCAATTCTATGTTGCCTTTCATAAAATTCACCATCGAGCTAGAATCGGACAACACCATACCATACTTAGACACCCTTGTCCGGGGCGAGGGCACGCACTTGAAGACAACTGTCCATCGTAAACTAATGTGTGCTGGCCAATTTACCAACTTCCGGTAAGAACACGCGAGTAGCCATCTTCTTGCCACTGCACGAACCTTGCTAACTCGTGCCTGGATCCACTCTAGCTCTGTAAATGAGAGGCACACCGAAATTGCTAAAATCAAGGCGGATCTTACGAGGTGTTGCTATCCCATCAATACCCTTGACAGAGTACAGAGCACAGAGTATTTTTTTGGTCTAACGACACCAGGAAATTACCCCATCTCCGCGTATGTTCTTTGTATCGAGGACAGTACGCTGTCAAGGCCAGAGGTTTAAAAGTGTGTGGATCATGTATGGTGTAATATGTTGTGCCCCGTGTTCCTCTGGCTTGTTCGCCGCCAGGCCCCAGATGGGACCTGTCGTTTACGTACTCCGCCACGTGGAGGCCAGCCAGGTGTTCCCTTAAAGTTTGCTCTGGCAGGTCCTACCACCTATTTTCCTGAGATTTCAGTGGCTAGGACCTTAAAAAAAAATAATAAATAAATAAAATAAAATAAATAAATAAATAAAAATTCTACTTTTCTTTTGGGCACAGATGGTACATTACACGCAACTTAGCGGGGCTATACAAAGTACAAAGTACAAAGTATGTTGAGGGTGAAACTGCACCAGGAATTTCTCCCATCTCCGCGAGTGTTCGCTGTATCCAGGGACAGTACTCTGTCAAGACCAGAGATTTAAAAGTGTGTGGATCATGTGTTGTGTAGTATGTTGTGCCCATTGTTCTTCTGGCCTATTGGCCGTCGAGCCCCTGAGGAAACCCGACGTTGGCAGTGTTCTCCAGTTGCGCCCTAGATCCCCCAGGCAGCATCAGAACCACATCATCCGCATAGGCTAGGGGAACGACGTCGCCGAGTTCCAGGTTCAAAAAGCCATCTAGAACCAAGTTCCATAGGAGTGGGCCCAGGATTGAGCCCTGTGGGCATCCTCTGAATACTTCTCTTGTTACTGAACAATATGGTGCTCTGACTGTCACGAACCTATTCGACAGGTAGGATTTGATGACTTGATACAGATTTGATGGTAGGTTGGCTTTCCGGAGTCGGGCCAGGACGCTTGGCCACCATAAAGTGTCAAACGCGCCAGCAAAGTCTATTGCTATGACCAGAAAGTATTTCTGATCTGAGGTAGTTGCAGCATTTGTAATATTTTCCAGGACATCCAAGGTTGAGCATCCCGTCCTAAATCCATATTGTCGGGGTGACTGCAAGCCGGCTGCAGTGTAGTGGATCCCTATTCTGTTTCTTAATAAGTGCTCAAAGAGCTTGCTCAGGACTGATAACAGTGCTATGGGTCTGTATGACCCCGGAAGGTCCAGTTGTTTTTTGGGACTTTTGGGAATGAGGCACAAGTTTGCAGTTTTCCAGGCCTGTGGGAACAGGCCTTCTTTGAGGCAGTGGTTGTATAGATTAAGAAGCACCTCTGGAACGGTTTCGACGGCTTTCTTGACAATCTCTGGCTCCAAAAGATCAGAACCAGAAGACTTCTTGTTTCTAATCCTCATGGCAGCTGTTTCCAGTTCAAGTTTGGTGAAAGGTTCTTCTGTTGCAGTCGTGTAGTAGGTTTCATTGTCTGCACAGAGGGTTATCTGTTCTGGGGTAGAGGGGACAAGATGGTCTTGAAACATGGTATCCATGATGTTAATAATTGTTTCCTGCCAGGTCCGGGTATAAGTACCCTGCCGTGTCCTCGTCGCTGGTATGGTCTCACCCCTGGGGAGTTTGTTTGCGGTTACTCTGTATACCACACCCCAGGGGTTATCATTCCCAGTGGTAGAAACAAGGTGTTCCCAACTGAGCATCTTACGCTGGCGTATGGTTGCCGTGTATAGGTTCCTTGCATCTCGGAAGTTCTGTCTCAGTGCCTCCACTTCCGCTGCCGGCTCGGAGCGCCTTGCCCGCTGGAAGAGTTTCCTTCTCCTGTGCACCTCCTGCCTAAGCCTCTGTAGCTCTGGAGACCACCAGGGTACAGCCCCCGGGGTTGTGTTTTTCTTTTTGATAGAGGTGTTGGCAGCTTCAGTGATGAGACCAGCGACCGTCATCTGGTGCTGATCCGGGCTGAGTCCAATGATGTTCAACGATTGGGCTGCTGTGGTAGTGTGGCTTGGAAGAGTGGCCAATCCGCCTTCTCTATGGCATATCTTGGCTGTGCCTGCCTCACTGCTTGGTGTCGACTAAGGGAGCGCTGGAGCTCAAACGTGATGGCCCTGTGGTCCGACGTGGACGGTCCACGATGGTCTTGGACGGTCCACGATGTTAGGTGGCCAGCGAGGGATCTGGTAGCCAGAGAGACATCGATTGTGGCCTCCTCCATCGAACTAGAGAACGTTGCCAGATTGTTTGGCCGGTTGACGACTGTGTACCGACTATTTGCTAAGTAGTCTTCAAGTTGTTGCCCGTTCTGTACTCCACGTCTATCCGTGGTCTCGCTGAACCACGCTGCGGACCTGAAATTCACATCCGCTCCCACGACAATTTTACTGTTTGGGAAGTCTGTGTGGAGGCTCCTCAGATATCTGGTTACTGGTAGTATATCTTCACCTGGGTGACAGTATAGCGATACCGCATAAAATTCACCCAGGGGCGTGATAATATGGGCACATGCAGCCCAGGATGTGCAGTAGTTGGTTAGTTTTGTTGCTGTTATATTTGGATTCCGAATCAATATGCAGGCCCAGGGTGTTTCTCTGTTATCCTGCACTATCTTATAGGCCAGGGGGTAACCCCTGATCTCCTTGCGATATGCATATGGCTCCTGGATGAGGAATATGTCGAAATTTGCCTCGTTCGCCTTCTTTGTGAGCTGCGCCGCTACTATTTTGGACCGTCGTGCGTTCAGTTGTATGAATTTAACCCTGTTGATGTTATAGGATTTAGGGCGTGTGGCCATAATCTAGTCTCATTTGGAAAGTGCTCTTTGCTTTACAGTACACTGGACATTCGTTATCCCTAAAAATGAGTGCTCTGCTGGTAGTTTATGGAATTTGCAATTTACACAGGTCGGCGGCTGGTCTTTATTCGGACACGTGTTGAAGTCGTGGCCACGTTCTGCACAGTGGCCACAAGTGGGTTGGGTTTGGGCACGGGTATGAGTGGTATGCCCAAACCGGCAACATCTGAAACACTTAGGGACAGCAACGTGTTCCCTAAAGCGGTGACTGCCCCAGTTTATAAACACTCTGTCGGTCTAGCTAAGCGTGACCCAGGCTGCTGGTGACAACTAGACGACAGTGGTAAGCATTTCCTGTTCTGGCTTTCGTCTTGAACTTGGGAATAATCAAGTTGGCGGGTTTTTCTTCCGGATGTGCGTGCTGGAGGTTTCTGTAATACAGTTAATCCTGGAGAGCAGTTGGTGTCAGATCATTGTCGAGGTTATATATTCTGATGCTAGGTCCTTTGCGTCTAGGGTGTAGGGCTTCAAGTCCGAGTGTTTGAATCTTCTCATTTTGTAGGACTTTTGTTGCGTCCTCTTTTGTTTGAGTCTCAATGATAATCCCTACGTTTCCGGGCTTCCTTACCGATTTTATTTTGGTATCTCTGAAGTCGTCTGCCAACTTTGTGACCACTAGATTTTTGACCTATTCGCTGCTACTGTTTTCGTCTGTGGAGGTCGGGCGCAGTATTACCAAATGTGGTGTTGGCAGGAGGGTCCTGCGTTTCATCGCTGTAGTCGCAGTTGCAGTTGGGTCAGCAGTCGCTCGGGTCCTCAGCGCTTGCGCATACGAGGGAGCGCGCTGTGGCATTTGGTCTGCTCCCACGGATTGGAAGGCCTCCAGTTTCGCTTTAGCTGTTTCGCACTCTAGGTTGGTTTGTAGTAGGACTGTCTCCAGCTTTGTCCAGATGGACACTATTTTTCCTCGAAGTCCAGTAGTTATTCTGTTGCTGGTATCTTTCAGGAGGTTCTCTAACGTTGTTCTGAGGGCGAGGGTCTTTTCCAGTACCGTCCCCTCTGGGAGAGTCGGATCTAGCGACTCGCTATTTTCGTCCTGCTTTACATTGTCGGTATTTTCTGCTTGAGAGCAGAGGATGTTCTGACTTCCTCTTGTTCCTTGCTGGCTTCTTGTCTCTCTGTCGCTCTGTTCGACGACCTGTTTTTGATTATTTTTCCTCTTGGGTGCGGAGTTCGTTTCCTCTGTATACTCAAGCTGCACAGTTTCCAATAGAGTACTGCCTGCTGTTTCCTGCGGAGCAGTGTTTATTTGGGCGGTGTTGCTATCAGTTTCTTGTGGCATCTTGAATCAAAATTCGGATTACCGAGCTATTCCAGATAAACGAATGTAATGAGTATCGTTGTGGAAAGTGATTCACAAGATTGCTAATAGCGTTGACTACAAGTTCGTAGCACAAGTCCAAGCCGAGATATGGCGTGTCAAAGTTTCAGCTAACCCCTGCAGGTCACTGAGGGGGGGGAAGAACACCAGGGAGCTGGGACTACCTTTAGTAGGTTTTGGGTCAACAAGTACAACGGTGGTGTTGTTTCTGTGTATGGTGCATGGTTATCAATCGCGTCTTTAACATTTTAGGGTCCACGTGGGGTGGGTGGTGGGGGAAGCACATTAGAAATTTAGAAATCATTGTTCAGTAAATGTAGTGGTAGTGAACTTCTTCCGTTCGATGACTACAGGAGAAAGTATGCAGCAGTGGGTGGGAGTGGGGGAGAAACAATCACTAACCCTGTCGCCACCTGACCTTGCCAAGAGCTTAAGTGACGTGTTGCCTTTAAGCAGAATATCACTGGGTTCGGCTGCGTTGAATGAACATTAAGCTTTCTGTTGGTTTCGACTCTTAATTAACTGGAATATACGAATGCTTAAAATTTAGATTAAACATATTTTCCTTAGCAGACACTACAGGTTCTAGTTCTCATAAGCTTTCTGTTAAATTGTGATTCAATATATAACACACAGGAGGTCACCCTCCCCAGTCAAGAGTGCAGTTCAACCGCAGTGGCAGAGAAATAAGTGGAATGCCACTCTCTCCAATGCTAGAACAATGCCGCCATGGTGAGGTGACACATTGTTGCCAGCGTTGAATCAAAAACGAGTTGAAATACACTATCTCACCCAATAAAACTGAAAACAAATCTCACCACTGTGATCCACTGATGTAGATAAATCCTTCAGTACACAATTTAATTACCATACTAAACTTAAAACGCATAATCCAGACACATTTTCACGGAGCGATGAATAGCACGTGTGAGTAAGAAGGCGGCCATTTTGGCGATCCTTGAGGGGCTATAAAGGATAAGCGCTGGAGGTAATAATATTTCCTAATAGGTCGGGCATGAATTTTGGTGTTTTAAATTTGGACGTGTGGGGCAGGCGCTGTTGTAAAGAGAAAGAGATGGGAGGGGAGGTAGAAGACTGGGGGTTGGAAATTGGAAGTAAGGGGTCTATAGGGAAGATGACCCCTGTTGAAATAGTGGGGCATGCCCATGCCCCACCAGAGGAGAAAGAGGGGTGGCAGGAGGGGGATGAGACAGCAGGCCGTCCCCTCCCACCTGCTAGGGAAAGAGGAGTAAAAAGCAGGCTAGACAGAGCCGGGGCCCTATATGGCATCATAAGATGCAATCTTCAAAGTCCGAGTCCAAGTTTCAATCTTCGCCTTTGCATTGGTCCAGTGGAGGTCCAAGTCCAGAAGTCAGGTCCAGTTTGTTACGTTCATGTGTTTTATCTGCTTCAGGTGGTCACTATTTCAGAGTTTCGCAGTCATCTCAGGTAGTTACGTCTGTGTTTTCATAGGTTAGTGATGATGTGGCATGGATCTTTGTCTTTCAAAGAGTTTGCGGGCAAAGATGGTGAAAGCCCGGTAATTATCTTCATCTTGCAATATTATTTCTTCTCGGTTTTTTAGCAAGGAGTTGATGCGTGTATATAGCTGACATCTGAGGTCCTCGTAGTTGTCACAGTCATGGATAAGATGTTCCCATGTTTCCTCCTGACCACAGTTACAGCTCGGGTTGTCAGTAATTCCCAGTTCATGGAGTTTTCCTCTGAAGGAGCCGTGTCCTGTAAGAAGGAAGGTGGTGTGCAAGCCAAGGGAAAACCAGGACGGGGAGATAGGATATACCCTGCTGACATCGGGTATAAATTTTTTGGTGACTTGACCTTTTGTGGTAAGATTCCATCTATTTTGCCAGATAGATTGCAGGTGTTCCGTTAACCTCTTATTTTCTGAGGATTTGCTTTTCTGTGGATCTGTTGTGTAGCCTAAATAAGTTGTGGTTCTTCCTTTTGAAAGTTGGTGTAGCAGCCCACAGCGCACAATCTCCAGGTCCAGGGGAAGGAAGCCTGCCAGGACCTGGAGCGCATGGGTGCTCACCGTGCAGCAGGCTCTAGTTGTTGTCAATAGTATGGATCGGTGGATCGACTCCAGCTTTTTCTTGTTGACTGCTGTGTTTGCTTTCTGATACCAGGCGCCTGCACCATAGGAAAGGATAGGGATGAAGAGAGCTTTGTATAGAAGAGAAAGGGCCCTCTTCTTTAGTCCCCAGTCCCTCCTGGTGATTTTGGATAAGATGTTCCCATGATAAGATGTTAAGATGTTCCCATTTGAGATGAGGAGGAAATATTTCTTGTTACAGTTTCTGACTGCATCGATGATCCTCTCGAAGGCATCAGTGGTGGAGCATCCCCTCCTGAAACCAAATTGGTTTCTTGACATCAATTGAGCATTCTGGTAACGGTTTTCAATTCTGTGGTAGATGAGTCGCTCAAAGTGCTTGCTCAGCATCGACAGCAGAGCGATAGGCCTGTATGAGCCTGGCATGTCCGAGGTTTAGTGGGGTTTTTCAGGATAAGTCTGACTCGGGCTGTCTTCCACGAAGTTGGAAAGAAACCCTCTGTGAGGCATTGATTTGCTAGGTTTAATATAGTATCTGGTATAATTTCCACTGCCTTCTTTAGTATTTCCGGCTCTATTTGATCTTCGCCGGGAGTTTTCCTGTTTTGCATTTTGGCTGCAGCTATGTTGAGTTCTGTTATCGTGAAAGGGGGCTCCACTGTCTGGGTGGAGTATTTATCATTCTCCTCGCAGAGAGTTCTCTGTTCATGCGTGTGTGTAATTGTTGAAGGTCCCTACCTTCAACAATTACACACATATGGTCCAATATATTATTAATGGAGGAGTGCCAGGATCTAGTGTATATCCCTTGAGGTGTTAAGGTGGCAGCAACGACTTCTCCCCTGGGGAATTTACTTGTGGTGATTTTATATGCCAATCCCCAGGGGTCTGAATTTCCCACTGTGGATACAAAGTCTTCCCAGGAGTGTCTCTTTCTTGTTTTAATTTGAGCCCTATATTGGTTCCTGACCTCCCGGTATTGCTGTCTGAGTATGTCAACCTCTGCTTGGGGCCAAGATCTGCGTGCCCTTTGGAACCTTTTTCGGGCATTATTCACTCGCTGTCTTATTGCCTGGAGTTCTGGTGACCACCAGTGGACCACTTTGGGAACGGGCTTCTTCTTCCTGATGGCCATGTTTGCTGCTTCAGTTATAAGCTGCGTTACTTTTTGTTGGTGTTGGTCTGGATTGAAATATTTTGGGTCGAAATTCCTGGCTTTTTCCATCAATGTTTGTTGGAATAAGTTCCAGTCTGCTTTTTGGATGGTGTATCTTGGCGAGAGGAATCTAGGTGGATACTGTGCTACGAGGGAGTGGTGGAGGTCAAAGGTTAGGACTGTGTGGTCCGAGGTAGTCCAGTGTTCTTGTACCACCCAGGGGGAGAGATGTCCAACAATCGACCGAGTGGCCATAGTTACATCTATATTTGCCTCCCATAGTCGCCTCCGTAGCCAGGTGGGAAGGAACAGCAGTGCGTGGCACACGCTTCTTGATTAGACCGGGGTTCGATCCCGTCACCACCAAATACGGAGGATGCGGAAAGGTCATGGAATGACCACCGCATATCCCGGAGCAATATGGCCTTAGTTGCTAATGCTCCTAAAAACCAAATAACAACAACAACAGCCTCCCATAGTGTGCTGGAGAAAGTTGTTGGTTGATTAGGCCTGTTCAGAACTGCTAGATTACTGTTGGGATGTAATCCTCCAGGCGCTGACCATTTCTGGCATCCCCATGGTCTGGTCTTTCACTGTGCCAAGCAGGGGATCTGCAGTTGGCGTCCATTCCTCCTATGAGTTTGGCATTCTGCATTTGTAGTTGGATATTTTGCAAATATCTTGTCAAGGGCAATATATCTTCTCCCAGACAGGCATATATAGAGGTGACATAAAATTCCCCTAACGGTGAGGCTATATGGGCACATACGGCCCAGTTTGTACATAGGTCTGAGATCTTGGTTACCGTGAGGTCAGGATTCCGGACAGCGATGGCAGCCCACGGGTTGTCTCCATCAACTTGTACGATCTTGTAATGTAGGGGGTAGCCTTTTACTTCTTTGTTGTAGGTGTAAGGCTCCTGTAGCATTAGTATGTCATAATTTTCTTCCATGTCTTTTTTAGCCATTTGTGCGGCAACAGCCTTAGATCTCTGAGCATTGTGCTGTGCGAATTTAATCTTTGTTTGATTATAGTGATTCCTGTTATTCCCCATAGTCGGTTCTGTTTTGTTGTGCACTCTTAGCCTTTATGTAGATTGGACACTTATTATCCCGTAGTGAGTGATCAAATGGCAGCTTCGTTTCTTTACAATTCACACAGATTGCAGGTTCTGCTTTCCTGGTGCAAAATGCAAATTCATGTCCGATGTCTGCACAATGACCACAGGTAGGTTGTGTTTGCTTACAGGTGTGGGTCGTGTGACCAAAGCGGCAGCACCTGTATCATTTGGGAACAGCCACATGCTCACGAAAACGATGGCTGCCCCAGTTTATATAGATTCTTGATTGTTGGCTCAAAGATTTCCAGGCCGCTGCTGAGAGCTCTATGATCCAATTTATGGCATTTACGTTTCTGTATTTAGTTTTATATTTCGGCATAATGTGTTGCCCTGATTCTTCCTCCATGAGTGTCTGCTTCACGTTTTTGCAGTATATTTCCACTGTTAATTCTTCTGGTGTTGTCTCTTTATCTACATCAAATACAATGATGCTTGGCTCTTTCCGTCTAGGAGGCTCTGCTAGAAGTCCCAGCGTTGAAATTTTGGGGTTGCTGATTATACCTTTTATGTCCTCCGCAGTTTCAGTTTCAATTAACACCCCTACGTTTCTTGTTTTCCGAATAGATCTAATCTTAGTATGCTTGAAGTCACCCTTCAGTTTTTCTACTATTGTTTGTTTTACTTCTTCACTGGTCTTGTGTGTTTCTGTAGAGGCTGGTTTTAGTACAACTAGGTGCTGTTTTGGTATGAGGGTTTTTCTTTGGGCTGTTGTGGTTCGGTTTGTAATGGTGCTTTCATTTGGCTTGTTTAGGTTGGTCCTCAGCGCTTGGGAGTAGGTAGGGACGCGCTGTAGCATTTCCTTTGCCCTACTGTTTTGATAGACTTGAAGTTTGGCTAAGGCAACCTCTTTTTCCAAGTTGGTCTGGACTAGGATTGTCTCCATTTTCATCCATAATCCCACTATTTCCCCCGGAGTGCAGTCGTAATCCTATTATGTTGATCTTTAAATAGGCTTTCTAGGGTAGTCCTTAGAATAAGAGACTGCTCCAGTGCAGTGCCTTCAGGCAGTCTGGGATCCAGTGGGGTTTCTTGTTTTTCCTGCCCTTTTTCTGTCACATTTTCTTGTTGGGAGATAGCCTGCTCCGTTTGGTCTTTGTTCTCGCTTTTGGAGCGGGTTTTCATCTCCGATCTGGGAGCTGTGGATTGCTTGCCCTTTCTATTCGCTGTGGATGCTGTTAGAGTACTGTCCAAATCTTCGTTATTCTCTATAAGTATTGGGTCATCGTTATTTATAGCCTTTTTCAGAGGCGTACTTGGATTTTTCGATTTTACGGCCAGGTCCGGATTATCGGGATTGTTTCGGTTTATCGGTTCCATATTTTCCCCGGATGAAGAGTTCTGAATTCTGAACGGCAGCTACTGAATTGCTTAGCTACAGGAGTGTAATGCTTAGTGCAGATTCTGTTTTATGCTTGTTGACCTAAGCTTGCCGAGTGGGGTGGGGGAGAGATTCAACCCTAATCACCAAAATATCTGGAAGTTGTGCTTAGTTTATTATTCGTTCTGGGAGGTCAGCACTGTGCACATAATTATATATATTCTCAATATCATGATGTAGTGAAATTACCTGACTTTTATTAATTCTGTGTTAAATATATTTAGTACCCCTAAAATGTTTTGGATATAGATGTCTTGTAGTAGCAAGTAACTCACACTAACGGTCACTCAGACAAGGTCCGACCAATCAGGGCTCTACCGCGTGGTGTACACCTGTCTTTGTTTATCAGGCACCATATTAAAATTAGACAGAAAACCAGTAAAATATCTGATATTCATCGTGTGATCTACAGACACATGGCCACGTAGCGACCAACAGAAACATCCAAGGTAAAGCGACCAACAGAAACATCCAAACTCAGCCGCGAGCGCCTTTATCCCATACTACCTAAACCTATCACAACAGGTTTGTAGAGTCTTAAAACCACATAGGATAAAATGCGTACAACTCCCAGGCAGAAAGTTACGATCCCTCATCTCTAAAGTAAAAACACCGGTCCCCAACATACTACAAAGCGAATTTGTCAACCGCATCTCTTGCAGTAATTGCACAAGCTGCTACATCGGGGAAACTGGGAGACGGCTCGAAAAACGCCTTTCCGAACACAAAAGTTCAATCCGCTTAGCCGATGTAGAGCACTCAGCTATTGCCGAACACGTTTGGACAACCCACCACGACATTGAACCACACCGCGATGTCGTGATTGTGGATAAGTCCCGCCACTATCGACGACGCGCTTGGTTGGAGTTGTTGAACATCAAATGCTCCAATATCTCAGTCAACAGAAGCAGTGGATGTCGAGTCCACCGTGTCATCCACTGCTTCTGTTGGACTTCTTTAGGACTCACTTGGGCGTCACTTTAATTCTTATACAACCCTATAATGTCCCTTATACCTGTCCGAAGTTTCTCGCTGTGTTTTCATTTCATTTTTATTATACAGGGTCATCAAAAAAAAGGTGTCAGTGATTTCCCTTTTAATTATCCTCGGAAATATTTGATCGATTGGTGCTACGATTTGATCGTAGCAGATCGTAGCGTGTGTTGTGGTGTGCTGAATTTAAATCTGTCATAACGGTTCAACATCAGTACCGACGTACGTCAGTATTGACGGTTGCATAAAACTTAGTGAGTTACCACACTGTTTGCTGCTACTATCATAGCAATCGATCAAATGTTTCCAAAGATAATTAAAAGGGAAATCACGGACACCTTTTTCGATGACCCTGTATGGCACACTATCATACTAAATTTTTTTATCGCAAGCTGCACCAATTACATCACGTTTTTTACGTGTTGTGTTAATTTTGTCGAGCAGTGCGTATACTGATAGTAATAATAGATTAACAGTAGCCACTGGCAGAGGTGAAAGAGATTCTTGCACTGCTTCTATTGGAATGAGCAGAAGCCTGAAAAACAAGATTCAGGATATTTCAGAGACTGCTGGGAGTCATTGCGGTACAAATAAACACATGGGTTGTGTTAGGGTAGCTAAGAATAGAAACAGGTGCAGGTATACTTGCGTGTACACCAATGCTAGGAGTTTAGTAAATAAATTTGATGAATTTGAGGTATTGCTCAAAACATCAAAGGCAGATATTGTTGGGATATCAGAGACGTGGTGTCACACAGATATAAGGGATGCAGAACTGCAATTTGGGGAGTACAACGTCTACAGAAAGAATAGACAGGATAGGAAGGGGGGAGGGGTTATGCTATTAGTTAAGAAACACATAAAATCCAAGGAAGTGAAGCCAGTCGACATCGCTGGACAGTGCAGTGTTGAGTCAGTTTGGTGTGACATAAGCATTGGGAGATCAAAATTGAGAGTAGGAGTGTGCTATAGGCCTAATGACTCTGATGAGTATAATAAGGAACTGTACAGGGAAATAGAGTGGGCTAGTAAATCAGAGAGTCTTATAATGGGAGATTTTAATTTCCCAGATATTGACTGGAATTTGGGGGCTGGTTACTCACACGCTAGCAGGGCTTTTGTGGATTTATTGGATGATTGTTTTCTACATCAGCATGTTCGGGAGGCAACTAGAGGGAGTAATACTCTTGATTTGATTATCAGCAGTGATTCTTCATGCATTAAGAATCTGCAGATAAATGAACCACTAGGTGGCAGTGATCACAGTGTGCTGAAGTGGGAGTTACTGAAAGAGGTAACTACCATTAGGGGTAAAGGGAAGGGTTATTGCTTCCGTAAAGGCGACTACGATGGACTGAGACAGTATTTAAATTCTATACAGTGGGACCAACTGATGATGTTACCAACAGCAAACACAAAATGGGAAGCATTCAAAGAACTTATCTTGGAAGCTACTAGGCTTTACATACCGACTAAGAAATATTGTTCAAGGTTTAGGCCAAAATGGATGTCAGATGAACTAATGAGGCATATGGCAGAGAAGAAAAATGCATGGGATACTTACAAATTAACACATGACACAGAAGCCTATGATAGATACAACTTGATATGCAACCAAGTTACAGAGGAGGTTAGGCAGGCGAAGGCAGATTACGAGAAATCCTTGGCAAGGGATGCAAAGAAAAACAGCAAAGAGTTCTTTACTTATGTAAACTCTAGAAGGAAGGGGATGAATCAGATTGGTCCACTTGATATTGATGGGTCAACTGTTGATGATCTTGCTCAGGTAGCTAACAAACTAAATGAATATTTTGCATTGACATTCACAAATGAGGAGTTATTCAGCAAGGGGAATGCCAGAGGTGTATTCAACTCTAGCAGTAAGCTACAGAATCTTGAAATAACTGGGAATAAAGTGGAGGAGAAACTGTTGAAGATAAACACAAGAAAGGCACCCGGGGTGGATGGGATCTATCCAGTTATATTAAAGGAGGCAGCAAAGGAAGTAAGCAAACCCTTAGCCATAATTATGAGAGCTTCCTTGGACTCAGGGGAGGTACCCATAGACTGGAAATGGGCAAATGTGACCCCAATTCACAAAGGAGGATCAAAGGCTGACACAAGTAATTATAGACCTGTGAGCTTAACTTCTGTTCCAGGAAAATTAATGGAGGCACTGGTTAAAGAAGCACTGCAGGATCATTTAGACAAGACTTCAGTTATAGCTGGGACACAGCATGGTTTTGTTAAGGGGAAGTCTTGCCTGACCAACTTGATTGGATACTATGATGCAGTCACAAAAGAACTGGATGCAGGGAATAACTTTGATATTATATACTTGGATCTTAGAAAGGCTTTTGATACTGTTGCACATGGAAGACTGCTACACAAATTGGAGCAGTGTGACATTGGAGGCAAATTGCTGCTATGGATAAAGGGGTGGTTGAGGGGGAGAAGACAGAGAGTGGTAATCAATGGACACTGCTCATCGTGGACTAATGTTATTAGTGGAGTCCCTCAGGGCTCAGTGTTAGGTCCATTATTGTTTTCTGTATTTATAAATGATATTGATGATGGTATATCAAGCTTAATGTCCAAGTTTGCAGATGATACAAAGGTTGGCAGGGTTGTCAAGGACACTACTGACACTATGCTGCTGCAACAGGATCTGGAAAGGTTGAGCAGATGGGCTGAGAGGTGGCAAATGAAGTTTAACATTGACAAATGTAAAGTACTACACATGGGAAACAGCTACCCCAGAGCAACGTATCAACTCTGTGGTGCTGCACTGACAGTGGTGGAGAATGAAAGGGACTTGGGGGTGATTGTGCAGGCAGATATGAAGTTCTCTGAGCAGTGCAGACGGGCTGCAAGAGTAGCTCATGGAGTATTGTCAATGATATACAGGAATTTTTCCAGCAGGGATAAGGAGGTGATTATTCCATTCTATAAGGCAATGGTCAGGCCACACCTAGAGTACTGTATGCAGGTCTGGAGTCCTCATTTCAAGAAGGATGTAGAGCTGCTGGAACGAGTACAGAGAAGGGCAACAAGATTAGTGAATGGAACAAAGGGGTGCTCTTACGAAGAAAGGCTTAAGTTTTGCAAATTACAGTGTCTGGAGACTAGGCACCAGCGAGGTGATCTGATAGAGGTGTATAAAGCCTTGAATGGTTTAAGCATGCTCAATGCTGATGGGATTCTTCCTCTAGCTCAGAAAAATCACCTGAGAGGGCATAAATTCAAATTGAGGAAAGACAGATGTAGGATAGACGTGCGGAAATTTGCCTTTAGCCAGCGGGTGGTTGGTTGGTGGAACAGACTGCCATCCCTTGTGGTGGAGGTTGATAGCCTAAATAAGTTTAAGGCTCAGCTGGACAGGTATTTTGAACGAACAGAGGGGTGAAGTGGAAGTGGGGTTTTTTTTTTTTTTTTTTTTTTTTTTGGCTGATGCTGCATAAGCTTGCTTTCTTGCATCAAATGCCTCTACTAATGCTAATGCTAATACTAATGCTAATATCAGTGGTAGAAGAAAGGATTCCTAAAGGAGAAATATCTGGCGAAATTACGCTAGACAATTTCGAATTTATTTGAATTAATCTTCCTATAGGAACTACAAACAATGGAGGCAGAGTCGATGACCGGTAGAGCGATTTCTTCGGACAACGAACATTTTATTTGAAGGACGTCATTATCAGAACGGCATCATTCATTTTAATGACTCCAATAATTTTAAATGGCTTATTAATTCCGTGGTCAATAGGGTTTGTGAAATCAGCAGTTGCTTGCGAAGGTGACTGTTTGATCACTGTTTTTAATATAAACCCAACCAATATGGTAAGAATTGTCGAAATTCTTACCACATTGGTAGGTATTTGCTAGCTGCAAAGGAGACATAATGACACTTAGATAGAATAACTGGGATCCTAAAATTATTTCAGGAAGGTTATTGATGAAGCCGTTAAATAGGAGAGGCCCTAGAGAAGATCCTTAGGGTGCTCCTAGTAGTCGGGAAGAAAGATTTTGAATGACAATAACAGTATGTCAACTCTGAAGAGTGTACCTTTGACTCTAGGGAACAAGAGGATTCCGAATTACTTCAATCTGCAAATAAAAATATTGTATGGGACGTCATAAGACCTCGTGTGTAGCACAGTTGCTAGGATTCATAAGACCTCGTGTGTAGCACAGTTGCTAGGATTACCGTCCTCCCCACACCCGATGGAAAAGACCTGAGTTCGATTCAGGGAGGAACTTTTATGGGAATTTTTCACAACCTCGCTGAATCTGTGGGTGTCAGGCGAGGTCTCTAGCATAGTTTCTGCTTCCGCAAACACGTGTTTTGCGCCCAGAAAAGAGAAAATGGACCTCAGAACACACGTAATTTACAAACAATATACAGGCAGCAATATGGCCATAGTCGGTGATGCTACTAAACCCTACAACAACAACAACAACGATGTGACCTCATCAATTTAACTTGGTATATTCGTAAAAACAACATCCACTAGTCGACCTTTGTAAACATATAGACAAATTGCCGTTTCAGGTAAAGTGTACCGATCATTCATGGTCACATGGACTGAAAATAATAATGATAAACAACAGTTGCTTCACCTAGAAGGATGGATTCATTCCAAAATTTGCAAATATGTAGAGTGATGTCAGATGCACACTACAAAAATGTACAAGGATGTCGAATATGTAAAAGATTCAAATTCAGCTGTCATGTTTACTTATTGACAGGAGCCCTTAATCCCATTTAATGAAAAAAAAATAAATAAAACGAGATACAACTCGGGTGGGAAACGTTTTCAGTCCTATGTCTTTAGAGAAAAAAAAGTTCATATGAACTTTTTCTTCTCTAAACCGCAAAAACAGCCTCTCTCTCTCTCTCTCTCTCTCTCTATATATATATATATATATATATATATATATATATATCTCGCTTAATTATTTGTATTCCACAAATGAGCTAGAAAATCTGAATAAAGCAACTGCTTTCACTTCTACTTACTCGGATAGTTGGGAGTAGTACCTAAAAAAAAGGGAAGTAACATAATGTATATAATCTGCTGCTCGTAACTTTACACTTTCACATTTGTAATAGTGGTTTTCAGTTTTGGCTTTGTTATAGATAAAACCGAACTAACTGAAAAAGGAAGTGTAATTTCGTCGTCGTTTTTAACAGCTAGTTTATAAAATTTGTGATACTCTCCCTCCGTCCATGGTGCATGAAGGTTGTTATAACTATATACGAGCTATGAAACTAGAATTGTGGAGTAGAAGTTCTGAATGTCGAAATAGCTTACTGAATAAAGATAGGAAATTGTGACATTCGATTATATTTGCCTTTGGTGGTTCCTTTTTCTAAGCTAGGGAATTACTTCCAGTGTAGTTCGGTTGTGACATACTTCTTAATCGAATGTATCACTTATTTTATGTGGGAGAGGAGGCGGCTGTTCATACCTGAGTGGCAAATTTGTGTACAAATGTGCCCCTGATAACACTAGCCAACACGATTTTTTCCTCCAAGAACTTAAATGCTATTTTTAACCAATTGTATGCGTAGATTTCGAAAATCACCATGATAGTTTCACATCACGCCATAGTAATTAAATATATAGAAAGTTACCTTTTACCAAAATATGCCAATTTCGCATAATCTAGCCAATAATGTATGGCATACTGATTTATTTTAACAGATATAAGCTTATTCTCTTAATTTTAGCAATCGATTCTGTTCTAGGTTTTCTTGTGATAAACATAATCAGACTTCTACTTTTGGTTCTTAGGTTCAAATTCCGAAACAACAATTTACAATTTGAAGAAAGCACACTTAGCGTTTTTGATTAGGCTTTTTGTAAGCTGTGCTAAGGTTTTCCAAGTATTTAACTGATCGTGACATGTTCCCATGGTTGTAAATCTATCCTCGAAACATACTCGCAAACATTGGGATAACAGCGGGGAAGATAATAGTGATCAAGTTCAAGTTGAGGATTTCCCGGAAGCATCCACTTCACAAGAAGTCGACATACAAAGTATCAGCCAGTTCAGGTAGTGAGGTAGGTTTGATCAAACAAGATGAGTTGAATGATTCGGTTCGAGACTTAAATTTGCCGAAAGAACAAGCTAAACTGTTAGGTTCTAGGTTAACAGCAGTGGAATATACTGGCAGCAGGTACAAATATTTCAGTGTTTCGAAAAAAACATGAAAAGTTTCCGAAATATTTTGCTACAGAGGACAGTACGTGTTTTTGCAAAGACATTATTGGACTTCTTAAAGATTTGTTTGTTTGTTTGTTATTTGGTTTTTAGGAGCATTAGCAACTAAGGCCATATTGCTCCGGGATATGCGGTGGTCATTCCCTGACTTTTCCGCATTCTCCGTATTTGGTGGTGACGGGCTCGAACTCCGGTCTAATCAATAAGCGTGTGCTATGCACTGCTGCTCCTTCCCACCTGGCTACGGAGGCGCCACTTCTTAAAGAACTGGGTGCCGTGCATAAGTCAGATCAATAGCGTTTATTCATAGACGCATAAAAATTAAGTTTAAAAGCAGTTTTTCTTAATAATGGCAACGAATTTCCATCAGTTCCTGTGTTTCATTCAGTTGGACTTAAAGAAAGTCATGAAATCACGACTTTCATGATTTTGTTTAAGTCCAAAGAAAGAAAGTCCTGAAATCATGCCTAAGGTTCTACATGCTATAAAATACCAGGATTATGGTGGGAACACATGCAATGATCTTAAGGTTATTAATTGGCTTGTTGGTTTGCAGGGGGTTTCACAAACTATTGTTGTTTTTTGTGTTTGTAGGACAGCCGTGCGACAGAAGAACATCATGTTGCGCAACAATGGGACAAGCGGGACGAGTTCATATACCGGACAATGTAATGCAAAATATATTCCTTTAGTGCAATAAAAACAACCCAGCACATCAAACTTGGATTGATGAAAATTTCGTGAATGGGGGACTAAATAATGGATTTGCATACTTGATAAGTGTGTTTTGTAAGGACCCGTCCTTACATTAATTAATAAAATTTGTTAAATATTATGAGAATTTAACTGTAATACGAATAGTGGTTTTCTGGTAAAAACAACATGGGTTAAGAAGCACTAGAATTCAAAAATACCTTCCAGTCACTCCTTGTTTAGTTGTAGCTTGTTTGTATGGAAGTTCTTTGACGAGTCAGTGAAAGTAATATACCATGACAAATCCCCATTAAGACAGAGGCAGATGCACCATAGTAAGGGCCAAGAGTGCTTAAGCTGACCCTCTTATAAATTTCACGGTGAAACGCTATTAGAGGTGGGCGACGTCACCAGGTGTGCACACGTGAGGTCACGGGAGGAGCTGTGACGCTTCTCAGTTGACCGGAACTTCCGCCTCTCTTTCTGGATTGTTCTCGTATGTTCGAGGCCCACGGAAGTTGGGACACAAAGAGTAAAGAAGACACGCCCACGGAAGAGGAGAGGAGACAAATGAGAACACAGGAAAAACGATGTGCAGATCTCCTATTGGCCAGGAAGAAAATAGAGGGAATTTTGAGAGGGAGATTCTGAAAAGGTTTTCGTGGCATTCTGGAAAAGTTTTCGTGAGATTCGGAAGAAGTTTTCGGAGGAGTCGGAAGAAGTTCTCGGAGCAGTCTGGAGGATGATTTGAAGGAGTTGGAGAACGATACAAAGCAGAGCAGTAGTCTAGTTTGGGTGATAGCTGCAGGCCTGAGGTAGATGGAAGCAGTGATAGAAATTCTGCATATCCCGACAGCCAGTAGGAATGTTCACCTGTAAACATGGAAGCCATAGTGAGGAAGAAGGAAGAATCACACCCTGAGAATTATATAGGCAAAGCCAGTCGAATGAGTGATCGAACCATTGACCTACTCGAAAACCCCTCTATCCACGGAAGAAGAAATGCTGACCGGTAAAGAGTATGCGACACTGATTGATTCCAGCCGTGCAGTACCCGGTAGGGAAACACCCTGATCACCGAGATCCCCAAATGAGCGCCCCCGCATTCCAGTACCTGAATGACCGGTATGAAAGGAAGCCGAGCAGGGAGGAAAGTTCCAGGCCAAACACGTAAGTGCTAGAGAGTTTACCGAAATAGGTGTACTTAATTTCTTAAAGAGAGGACTGTAGGAGAAATAGGTATGTATAGTTAAGGAGGGAGATTTAAGTAATGAATATATGAATAAAAGTGTAAGGTATTTAAGACGGACGTAGCCTATAATTTGAAGTGGAGCTCCTCATATAAATGCTTGCTGGAAGGAGAGGGTATAATAGATAACTGAGAATTGTTTAATGTTGGGAAAGGTTTTTATAATATGTATGAAATTGAAGGTTGAAATTTCAATTTATTATGAGTCGATTTGTGGAGAGTATTTCTGATTTAAGTAGGGGCTAATTAATAAGTGATGTATAAAGGTATAGAGGATTAACTGTTCAGAAGGGTAATGTTAAATTGAATTGATTAATATTTCCTGTTGACCTGATTGCAGAAAGGGTGTCTGATTGAATAAATGCAATTTTCTTACAAATTGAGACACGAACTCTGAAGGTTTTTGTGAGCCAGTTCATTGGCTGGTAGTTGTTGGTTTATTATACAGACTGTTCAGAAGAAGAGTGGGAGGAATCTATGTAAAGTGTATGACACGACCTATTGAAGTCCCTGTAAAGAACATGAAGAGACACCATGTCATAATGAATAATAATGTGTATTAGAATAGGATATCTGATGATGAAACAATTGAGTTTGAACAAGATATTTACACTTATAAAGGTTAATGAAATAACAAGTCACCAGCCAAATATAGTTTGACTAAATACTATTGCTAGTTTCTGTATGATATGTTAATAAACATTGTTTTATTTTACATTCATGTGTTGGAGTCTGTCATTCCGAAACTCAGCCAATCCGGTGGAAAAATACCTAAAATAATTGGGGTCCCCTTTGGGTCTGGTAATCTCCTGAGAACAAACAAGTCACATGCCAAGTGGGAGGATTGGACTACGGGGATATACATATAAAAAAGGGGATAAATTACAATAATTAAAATATAAAGAAAATTAAGGCAACCAAGAAAAACAATAATACCCACACCCCCCACAATAACCCACAGTACAACCCCCACAGTTTCTTAACATATGCCAAACTTAAGGAAGGAATTTTCGTAGGACCCCAAATTAGGAAGCTCCTGAAAGACGATGTGTTTGAAACCCAGTTAAAGGAGGTTGAATTGGCAGCATGGCGATCATTTAAGGCTGTAGTACATGGTTTTTTTTTGTGTAATATAAAAGAAGAAAACTCAAAATGTTGGTGTCAATTTACTCGAGTGCTATAAAAGCATGGTTTGAAAATCGTTTGAAATAGATTTTCTTCTTTCCCATCTCGAATTTTCCCCCAAAAGTCTGGGAGAAGTGAATGATGAACAAGGGGATCGGTTTCATCAAGATATTTTCACGATAGAAAAGCGGTACCAAGGTCGTTGGGATCCTGTGATGATGGGGGATTACTGCTGGTTCCTTGTGAAAGAGAGTAAGCAGGAATATAAGAGAAAATCCCTTAATAGCAAACATTTTAAAAGACAATTTGAGGTATGCTGATTATATATTATTGAAATATAACTATTTCGCTATGATTTATGATATATTTTTTTCCGAAGTTAAAATGGTTTATAATATTTTTTTACATTTGTATTACAAACTTGAATTATACGTATTTTTTTTTTTATGAGAAACCCAAACACGAGAGGTATTAGAACCTATAGTACTTAGTACCGTGCTTGGGTTGGAGGTTGAGAAGACGAAAGAAGATATTTGTTGACATTGGACTTGAACTTCTGTAGATTGTAATTTTCAGGAAATACGTATGAAGGAAGGTTGTTCCAGAAAGCGGCAGTTGAATGAATAAATGAGGAAGATGAAAAGTTGGTTCTGTGGGTTTGAAGTTGGACAGTAAATGGATGTTGGCTGGTGGCGGCACGTGTTCGGACTGTGTTGAAAGAGAGAGCAGGAATTATAGAAGCCAATTCAGACGAACAGTGCCCATGGAAGTATCTGTAGAAGAGGCATGCAGCAGAAACAGTACGTCTATGAGAAAGCGAGTGGAGAGACTCTGTTAGAGATGAATCATTAATTAATCTAACTGCCCTCTTCTGAATGGAATCAAGAAGCCTGAGAGAGGTTTTGGGGGCACCACCCCATATGTGGGAACAATATTCCATGGCAGGGCGGATTTGCGATTTATACAGAGTGAGCAGCTGTTTGGAAGAAACGTAACGCCGAGAGCGAAAGAGAAAACCAAGTTTTTTAGATGCAGAGGAAGCAATATTTGTAATGTGCTTGTGCCAAGAGAGATTAGAAGTCAGGGTAATCCCCAAAAGAGATATATCATTTTGCCTAGAAATCGGAGTGTCACTAAAGATAAGCATAGGAGCAGAAGAATCCTTTTTGCGAGATATAAGACAAGACTGAGTTTTAGAAGGGTTGAAATCAACTAAGTTGTCTTTGCCCCACTGGAGAATTACCTGAAGATCGGCATTTAAGGAATTGGCAGCAGATTTTCGAGAACTTGAAGCTGATTGAGAAGGACAAGGTTTCTCAAAATGGAAAGTTGAATGCAATGTGCTATCATCGGCAAAACTATGGATAGGATTTCCAGTCAATGGAAGAATGTCATTGATATACAAGAGGAAAAGAGTGGGGGAAATAACTGAACCTTGGGGGACACCGGCATTAGTGGAGAAGTTAGAAGACAGAGAGCCATCTACCATCACCCTCAGTGAGCGATCAGAGAGGAAACTGGATAACCAATTACTAAAAACAGTTGGAAAACCATAAGATGGAAGCTTGTTTAGAAGACCTTTATGCCAAACACGATCAAAAGCCTTTGAGATGTCAAGAGCAACTACTTGTGTTTCACCGAACCTTTCCATTGAATTTGTCCATAAATGGGTAACATAAGCCAGAATATCACCAGTGGATCGACACTGACGGAATCCATACTGGCGATCGTTGATCAGACGGAAGGTTTCTAGGTAGTTTAAGAGTTGCCGGTTAATTGATTTCTCCATTACTTTAGAAAGAGTAGAAGTAATTGCAATGGGACGATAATTGGATGGGAGGGATTTGTCACCCTTTTTAGGAACTGGCTGGATATGAGCAAATTTCCATGCAGAAGGAAAAACAACTTTGGAATAAGAAAGTGAAAAAAGGCGACAAAGAATAGAAGTAAGTTCAGGAGCACAGGTTTTGAGAACAAGTGGAGAAATACCATCGGGACCTGGAGCTTTCTTAGCATCAAGATTCATCAAAATCCTTCTGATATCCTTTTGACGGAAGACCACAGAAGGCATTGAATGGAGCGTGTTAGGAATGGTGGGAGGTGTTTTACCAAGATCATTAATACATGAGCTGGAAGAAAAATGGGATGCTAGCAGGTCAGCTTTATCCTTGGCTGAAGTGACAACAGAACCATCTGGTTTGGACAGAGGTGGGAGCAGAGATGGGCAAAAGTTGCGGCCAATAGCTTTGGCAAGAGACCAGAATGCTCGGCTACCATTAGGGCAAGAAGCAAGTTTTCTACTCTTAGCCTGTTCAAACTCTAGTTTGGACTGATTAATAACTGCTTTACAATTGTTGCGAGCTTTTGTGTAGGCAGAAAATGAAACTGAAGAATTAGAAACAAGCCAATTACGATATGCAACATTCTTCTCTTGGACAGCCTTAGCACATTTGTTGGAGAACCAAGGTTTAGATAAAGGACGAGATTTTAAAGTGGAGTGTGGGATAAAGGATTCCATTCCTGCAAGAATAATTTCGCTGACACGATCTGAGCAAACATTGACATCAGAAGTTTTGAAACAGTAATCAGACCAAGGAAAAGAAGAAAAGAAGTCTCGCAGGTCATCCCATTTTGCATTCTTGTAATGCCAAACAATACGAGGTTGGGAATAGCCATGAGATAAAGGTTCCATTGGAGAAGAGACAATCACCAAGTTGTGATCTGAAGTGCCTAAAGGACCCCTCACTTCGACCTTGTACTTAGAAGGGTTGTTTGTGAGAAAAAGATCAAGCGTATTGGCTGTATGATTAGGATTGTCCGGTATTCTTGTGGTTAAATGAACAATCTGTGCTAGGTCATTAGTAATTGCAAAAGCCTCAGCATCTCGACCTGCTGGGTCGGTGTGACTAGAAAACGGAAGCCAGCTGGAGTTGTGAATGTTAAAATCACCAAGGAAAATTACCTCACTGTTAGGAAAGTTGGACTGGAGAAAGTCAAGTTGCAAAGAGAGGAAGTCAAAGAGCTCCAAGTGATTAGTGGAGTTGGGAGAACGGTAGAGACAACAGATGAATTTGACACAATGAGGTAGAGAGATTTTAAGCCAGAGAAGATCAAAGAGAGGAGATTCCAAATTGCCAAGTCTCTGACAGGGAATATCAGAACGGACATATGCACAAGTACCACCTTTGAGGCGAAAGGAATCATACAGCAAATAATTTGGACATCTGAGATGAGCAGTAGTTGAATCAACTGATAACTGAAGACATTTTAAAAGACAATTTCAGGTATGCTGATTATATATTATTGAAATATAACTATTTCGCTATGATTTATGACATATTTTTTTCCGAAGTTAAAATGGTTTATAATATTTTTTTACATTTGTATTACAAACTTGAATTATACGTATTTCATTAAACGTTGTTACATCTTTTGATGTAGATGTGATATAAACTTTTTATGTTGATTTTTGGAATCAGCGCGTTTATTTCCTCCAGAATCACATATTTTCATTGCTGGGGTATGATAAAAAATATTGTTTGTTGGCTAGTGTCATATTTAATTAATAGATTTACTATTTGCATACCTGTAGTTTTCCGCTATCATTTCGTTTAATGAATGCTGAAATTATTTTAGGAGTAACTGTGATGCCACAGCGGCAAGTAAACTTAGAAAACATTACCGAAGGCCCTACTTCCTTCCTCCCAACTCAGAGGATGTCAAGTTAGACTGGATCTTTATGGGAAGCCCTGGATATGGAGCTCACATGCATGTGAGAAAAGTTTTTATACAGAAATAAGTATATTTTCTTTAAATTCGCAATCAAAAATCATTATTTACCTTATCAAAATAAAGTACATATTTTCCTCAAGAAATTTTCAACTCCATTTGAAGAAATTATATGGACGACATTTTTCTACATAATTCGCTATTTTAATTTCATTTAATGAGAAGATTTTTGCATGAGATACCACTAGTGAATATACAGATTATAGATGATATTTGTTGTTTATTTCGCAATTATAAAGATTTAAAATTCAATATCATATTTATTCACATTTTCACGAGTGCAATGTTCATTTCCTAATAATGTAAAATAAAGGCGTAGCAGTTTTGCGGGTATCACTAATGAAACCTGTGTTGGTTTTATGTGCAAATAAATGTTGATTCATTCCGCATGAATCTTTCAATGATTCTGGAGGGCATGTTCATTTTTTAAGCCTTGGTAGTTATTTATTAACAGAATGATTTCTGTTAATAAATAACTCAGGATTCTACACTAAAGAAAGTTAGTTCCAATAAACAGCCGAATGACTTAATGAAAATACTATACTGCACAAGGACAGGCAAATTGTCGATCATAATGTCGTCTTAAGCTGCTGGAACAGTCTGCAAAAATTAGGCAGGAGAGCCTGAAAAATAACAATTGAACGTTAACATGGACAAATACAAAGTACTGCATATTAGTAGCAGTAATCCCAGATTCATATTCGAATTGTCTACAATATGGGGCAACTCAGGATAGTGAAAAAAAAAAAAAAAAAAAACTGCGGTAATTGTGGACTCAGATGTGAGGTAATCTGAGTGGAGAGAAGTTATCAGAACAGCTCATGTGGTTTTGTCAATGATATACAGAAACTTTGCAAGCGGGGATAAGGAAGTAATTATAACTTGATAATGTATGGAATGGCATAAAAATTGATAGCTTAAGGTATAACGTAAAATTGTCGTAAAATTAAAACTTGATAGCGTAAGCTATATATAAAAACTTCATAACCTAATAAGTATCACTGCATTAGGAATCGATTAGCTTGGTTCAGTGTTGTCAATTAATAAATTAAATTGATCATTGTTAATTAATTAAATTGTATTTAAACTGAAATGATTCCCCAGACTAGAGCAACAAAACTACAGACACAAACTAGCGGGAGTGCTAGTTTGTGTGGAAGAACTGAAGAGGGACGTTTCTCCTACGAATAACAGCCTAAAAAACGTGCATCTTGTGAAATGTTTCCAGATCCTTCTGTAACAGGACATGATAGAGCCAAGGGGGATGTTTTTGTGCGTGCAGCGAGTGTGAAGAAATAATTAGGCGCCAAACGACCATTCTGATGGTCGTTTATAAGAATTTGAAGAGTAAGGTAATGCCCTCGAAGGAAATAAAATGTGGATTCATCAAGCTCTTGGCTTCCCAGCTCAAAGTCAGAGCTCAAACCTGTGAGTAGGGTAAGTCCCATTACGGAGACATTCATTGTTCCCCTGGCGTTGGTAGTCCCCAAGTCTCTGTCACAGGTGTGTAGATCACGGACACATATACAAGTCCTCTTATTGGCAGAATGCATGTCACAGGTCTAATGCAAATGTCAATTAAGTGACGTAATGGAATTCCAACCACATTTTACCATCAGATGTTCAATTAAAAAAGCTAATTTGATGACCTGTTTATAATAAAGCTGTGAGGAAAAAGTGTGGGACCTGACCTAAATATGGGATTCCAATTATGTTTGAGTACTAGATGTGAAATTAAAAAAGCTAGTTTGAGAAGCTGTTTACAGCAAAACCTGTGAGGTAATTTCTTATCTATTACATAGACCCCATACACCTTTGTAATTGGTTCTACCTGTCCAGATACATTTTAATCGCATTTGATTGGAGGGTCATTGACGTTTTCTGATTGGTGGTTTTCTTCAAAGAGGGTATATATAATTTTTCTAATCGATACGCATTCAATATGCTTTGAAAATGCATTTTTATATAGTGACTTGAGTTTGTTTTCACTATGTCTCGTGTAAGTTTGCAGTTTGTGTTGTCAAGAGTAGTTCGATTCCATGTTTCCCTTGACTTGTTTACAATAAAGCTATGAGGAAATTTCTTGACTATTGGTTAGACTCTACAGTCTGATTTCTGCACTTGAATTATTTTTTGTAATTGAACAATACGCAATTAATTACACAAAACCAATTTTCTTTGATTATATATACTGTGTTTAAACTATTTCAGCGTCAGTTTGTAATTAATGAACGACTGTACAGCGCTTGTTACACCACGCAAAACAAGGGAACTTTGCGAGACAACCTTTCAGAATTCCATTATCATCAGCCCTTCTATCGTGAAACATTGGGTTTGGTCACAAGCTGCTTATGGAATACATAGACCTGTGAAACATCGTTTCAAACGGTTACGAGCAGTTGTGCATCGCCACTAGTGTTGGAGGAGTGTAGCATTTCAGAGGTAACTAATGATTTCTACTGGGAATTATATCACTTCTCAAAGATGGGTTTAACCACATAACCCATCTGTTTTTTACTATCCGTTATCTTCAATGAACTCAATTAATAGCGGTTTGGTATGGGTAGTTCGTGCTCAAAATGTCAGGTACTCAAATTTTTTTTTTTTTTGAAAATTATTATTATTTATTTATTTTATTTATTTTTTTTTTTTTTTGTAATTATTTGCTATTGATGCAGTAGCTGTTGTCATCTATCGGTGTAATCGAAATAAGAAAAATACTGACACTGAAATTCATACAGAAAGAGTGCAAATTTTTATTCAAATAAATATTTTATGATTACAAGTCCAGATTGTTTATAAAGGTACTAACATCAGAAAAATAAGTAAAAAAAAATTCTGCTACTCACACCAAAAAAACAAAAGAAAACAATCTAACTCAGAAATTCATCACAGTATAGAGAAAGTATAGTTGAATAAATACAATTCCACAATTAATAAAATTTGTTTATAAGGCACGCTTAGTTATATGGTTCAATAAATACAAGATCAGACTTAATAATATACCGAAACAATACTAAAACAGAAATTCATTCTTATAATAATATTTGTTTTAAGACAGACTTAATAAATAATATCTGTTTATACTAGCTCAGAAAATTCATTACAGTAGAAAATTTATGAGTAATTAAATTTACATAATGTTATTTATGTTATATATAGCCATTCACACAGTAGAAAAAACAGGAGACATTCACACAGTAGAAAAAATATATGGTTTAATAAATACAAGATCAGACAATGTTTTTAAATAAGAATATTTCTGATACCAAAACAATACTAACTCAGAAATTCATTCTTATGATAATATTTGTTTATAAGACAGACTTAATAACAATACAGTATTTCTTTATACTAGCTTAATAAGTCAGCTGACGAAACCGTATCGTCATCATATTCGTTAACAAAGAAATGTCTTGAGAGGACATTTCGTTCACAAAAGCCAGAATTTCGGCCATGAAAGTTAGGGGGCCAGAAGGATGGATTTATCTAGCGTTCAACAAAAAATTAGTCGCCGAAGGATTACATAGTTTCTTTTTAATGGAAGGAAGACTGATGAAATGTTTATAAGGTATATGTCTAGATTCTACGTTCTCCAATCTGGAGGGAAAGGTGTAAGGTGTATGGTATATTGTTGTCATGCGGCCCCAGGGGTTTCCCCCATCTCCGCGTTGCTTTCTTTGTGGGTGTACCAGTTTCCTGGGAATGCCAGAGGTTTAAAAGTGTGTGGGTATTGTACCTGTGTAATGTCGTGTTCCGTTGTTCATCTGGTCATTTAGCCGCTGGAGCCCAGCGTTGCCCTACCTTCGCCCCGTGGAGGCAGACCAGGAAACACCAGTAGACTAAGATTTACTCTGGCAGGTCCTGCCGCTTAATTTCCTAAGATTTCGGCAGCTAGGACCTAAAAAAAAAAAAAAAAAAAAACTTATGTACACATACACATATATGCACATATACACATCAGTGATACATAATATATACGCATCCATGCAATCGTAATTACTTTGGATGTTTGCATACAGCACGTGTGCATGCATTCATATGGCAGGAGTAGGGCATTGCGTAGGATAATTAGGCCGAGACTGGGCGAAGATTATTTTTAGGCTAGATTAAATTTAGTGTGTAGGGCGCTCGCGTTGTGTATAGATAGAGTGGGGGAGGGGAGGAAGAAGGGTGGGGGGAAAAGCCAGAAGTATGGGGGACACAGAAGAGATTCCCCCAGGTGGTCAGTGAGGCATGCCCATGCCTCACCAGAAGGAAAGGTGGGGTAGCAGGGGGCGAGGCGACTGGTCATCTCGTCCTCCTGCCAGGAAGGGGTATTAAAGGAGAGCCAGGCTAGTGCTTGGCTCAGGCTATCTGGAGGGAAAGAGCCAATATCTCTAATTTCGATGTTTTTATTTTTCTCTTTTTCTACTATTGAAATATCGTCGATATATGAACTGTATTTGTGCCGCTATTTCCCTCGTACGATTTGTAAAAATCGATTCGAGTAGAATGCAAAAATCCAAGACCGCACGATTTTTTTTAAAGAAACTGACTGCTTGAAAAAAAATTGTATGTTGGAGGGTCGATATTGTTAGGTCGAGGGAGTAGGAGTTTTGCTACTACAAAGTGTCTTTTAGGAAACATTCACAAAATATATCACCGATTTGTTCATTTAAACACGTTCTTTTGGAGGTACATTGTCCGATAAGCATACTTTATGGAAGACATGTGGTCGTGATAAAAACAAAATTACAAAAGCCATAGTTAAATATTCATTTATTGTGATGAACACAAAAAAAAAAAATGGTATATTAAAAAGAAAGAGATTACCTCATTTTTTTTCGTGGAATGCTTCCAGTGAATTCTCTCTCATATGTGACGAATAAAATAAGATGAAAATAGTGAAAAAACGAATTAATAAATTCCCTCACTCATAGAGATACGATCAAATCCGATGCGCATTGAAATCGAAAGCCGAGAGCCCCAACCCAACCCCGAAACACATCAAACCACCGCAGCAAGACCATGAGTGCGAGAAGACATTGTGTCATAATAATTATTTAAAACTGGTTCCGATAATAAATAACTAAAATCACTAATTAAAATCACAATTAAAAAGATTAAAAACTATTTAAAATTAAACGGATTAAAAATTACGATTTGGATGAATACTTAAATTAAACGAAATGCACAGCTGTTTCCCTTCCTTAAGCAGACCACGCTTTTCGGTTAATTGCCGTGTTCACAGGATGGGAATATCACGAAGTGTTTGTGTGTGTATTTGACTGAAATATAGAGAGATTATTTATATTGGCGAATGCGTAAAAAAGACCAAAAAATCCGATATTAGATAAGGCCGTTGCACATTGATAGAATTTTCGTGTAGTTTCATTTCAAGCGTTTCAGCGATCAATAATTTAATTTAGTTGTGTTGTATATTTAAAATTACCGCCTCATTGAATAGGAAAACGTGCCCCTCACTGACCGCATGAAAGGCCAACTCAGTGTGATTCAGCGTACGAGGGTTCCGTCCGACGTGCGAGCGGAACCCTCGTACGCTGAATCACACTGACTACACGAAATCTTGTACACAAGATTTATCTGTGCCGAGCAAGAAAGAAGAATTGTGTGATTTTTTAATATATTATTAAGCTTCTGCATGGGCCTGGCTATTATTTTGAATTCAGTATTTCTAAAGAGTTTATTAAGCTGCCTGTACCATTGTTCAACGTACGGTATGGAAATAAAATGTGTTTTATTGGTATTATATAGGTATCATATATCATGTTATATGGGTATCATATTTACTGTATTATTTTTAGCCTGCAACCTGATTAGATTTATAACGGAGTGAGGATAGCCTCTATTTAAAACCCTATCGGTTAGTGTAACAATTTCTGAGTGTAAGGTGGATTCAGACGTGGAATATTTGTAAGCGTTGAAAAACTGGTTGAATATAATAGATCTCTTATACGTGAATGGATGATAACTTCGGTAATGCAGGTACATCCCCGAATTGGTGGGTTTTCGGTAAATGCTAACTTGGATTTTTTGCATGTCGCGTGTGAGGGTGAAATTTAAGAAGTTCAGGGCTTTCGTTTCTATCTGTTCCTCCTTCAGGTATAATGTAGTCTCGTGTGAATATTATTGAGTACCTGTAGAATGTCTTAAGTGGTGTTGTGATCTGTTATGACAAGTATGTGGACATGTGTTTTTGTAAAGGGCGGCACCTAGAACATCTGTTCAACTCCGCCTCGTATCTCTGTGAAGAACAGTATCAACTACAATTGGGCCAGATGTGTGTGACGTAGGTTTGTGTGTATTATGTGTGTGTTCTGTTGTTGTGTCTGGCCACTTGGCTACCCAGAAGCATCAATCACCTGGACAGATGATTCTGGGTACTCGTCCACACCACGGGAAGGTGGGCCAGTCCCAGTAATGCACGTATTGTCTCAAAAGAGACTCTGACCCACATGATGTTGCCAGCAGGTAGGTCAGGATCCTCTGGGGGCCCATTCCAGAGGGGCAGACAAAAAAAAAAAAAAAAAACCCACCCATGGTGTTGGTAATGGGGAAAAAAAAAAATAATAAAAAAAATAAAAAATATATATATATATAAAAAAATAATAAAAATAATAAATAAAAAAATAAAATAAAATAAAGAAAAATAATAAAAAAAAAACTATACTGTATATATATATATATATATATATATATATATATATAATAAAAGTAAGTGTGGAGTGGCTGACTCCAAACAGAATGCAAGGAGGAGCAGGAGAGGAGAAAAAAAAAAAAAACACCATTGTCTAATCCACTTCAGGCCCAATGCCAGGGGCGTTGACCACTCTATATGATCTCCTCCTTCGAGAAAAGACTTCCATAGCAAAGTTGCGAAGAGCAAATAAACGTTCAGGGGTTTGGAGTAACTGGTCTAATTGGTTTTCTGATATTGGGATGGTGGTCACTAAATCTTGTCTCAAGTCTCAATATATCTCCCATAGTAAGTAATGCGGAGAAGAAACGGTGTTAAATGAATATCCTCGATATTGGCAAGATAGATTTCCGCTATAAGACCGCTCAGGTTCAAATCCATCGATAAACCGAAAACCTGTTTGTATATAGCCTCTTTAAACGCGAAATAGTTTGCTTCAAGAAGAAGTTTGATTAATTTAAAAATTTCTCTTTTTTGGATAATTTAGTGTGATTTATCGCGATAAAATCTTTGTTTAACAGTTTCCAAATTACATCGAGTCCACATTTCCATTGGTGT
Organism: Mastigoproctus giganteus; assembly: GCF_048544385.1. Taxonomy (NCBI): domain Eukaryota; kingdom Metazoa; phylum Arthropoda; class Arachnida; order Uropygi; family Thelyphonidae; genus Mastigoproctus; species Mastigoproctus giganteus. The sequence continues at coordinate 65,812,770 of NC_143584.1, read as the reverse complement.
ACAGAGAGGTAACATCTAATGAAAATAATTTATCATGAATTTCAAGCGTAATATCTTTAATACTATTAAATAAAGTGTCATATTTTTTTATGCCAAACCTAATTAACTGTCTAAATGGTTTAATGATGTTGTATAAGCTAGCAGCTTATGAAAACGCTGAATTTTTGTATAATACAATTGGGCGTACGGAAAAACCGGGTTTGTGAAATTTAACCTGTCCGAAAAGTACAGGAATATTGTATGTCCTCGCTTTCAGCTCTTGTAATTGGATCATGGAAATAAAATCACTTTTGCGATATGCCGTTAGGGTTTTTTTGTATTGGTTTACTAAATTTATGAATACAGATCGGTCTATTACCCTGTAAGTAGAACTGTCCGATATGATAGAGTCCAATTTTACAAAATAGTCCCTTTTATTCATAATAACTACAGTGTCCCCTTTATCTGCTTTTTTGATAACTATATCTTTGTTCCCTCTAAGACTACGCAATGCTGTAATTTCCTTCATATTAAGTCTGGGTACTTTGATTTTTGATTTGATTTGGTAGTTGTTGGCGCATCGGCTTCTGTGGTCATATTGCACCTCCCAAGGTTTTTGCAGTACTTTGATCCAAGCCAGAGGCGAGAATCGAACCCGCGACCTTTGGGTTGCCGGGCAGGTACTTTACCCACTCGGCTAGCCCGGTCGGCTAGTTTGGGTACCCGAAGAGTTTTAGAGCTATTGATTACCTGATTAACCTGCTGAACTAATAAGTCTTTTTGCGGAACGTTGCGGAGACCATATTCAAAGTCTATCACAAACTGTTTCTTGGGGAGTTTATGAGGGGGTAAATTAAAGTTCAGACCCTTCGAAAGGAGAGAAATCTGATCCTCTGATAACGCATATGAACTCAAATTAGTAACTTGTTTATATGTCGGCTTATTATGCGTATGATGTGGGCAAGAACGGATGTAAGCTGGATCTGTGTTATTTCTAAAAATAGTGGACGTCCACTGTGCGTATACGAGTCCGCTTGCATGAACATGTCGGGTTATTGGTGGGTGTATTGCATTTGTATAAGGGGAGTCGATCCCGATATTAAACTGTTAATGAAGCATTTAACTTAAGCGAGTGCCTATTTTTATATCTGTAGTCAATGGGCCCCGCCTTAAATCTATAAAGGATTTTAACACGGCCCAATCGTTAGAAAGTAAATATTTTTTTTATTTTATCACGAAGTGCGGTCACTTGAGAATAATAACACCTCTTCATCACAAAACGAGAATTTAAGGCGAGTTTAATAATTTGGCGCGATGTAGCAAAAGCCAGTTCTCTAATACCAGGAAACCTATGATTAAGATAACCTTCGCGAATTTAGGAGTGATATTTTCATGGAGGCAATATCAGGAAAGAAATATGATGTTTTTGTGATGATGAATGTGATGAAAGAAATATGATGTTTTAACAAAATTTTTGCATGCAAAATAATTTATTAATTAATTCATTAAATTTTTTTATTTATTTATTTTTGTTATCATCAGTTCGGAATTTTGTGTTTAGCCATTGGTAGGTGATTGTTGGAACAAACTTCCATAGGTGTCAAAAAGATGATTTAAGAAAACATTGTATAGATTTTACAACTGTTCCTTTGCAGATGGTGTCTTTTCAGAACTTTCTGATCAGTCTTAATAAGCTGATAATAAACATCTTCCACCTAAATTTGGTTTTACTGCTACTGCGATTATTTAATTTCCTGTTAAATAGTAAAAGAAAGACATTTTTCTTGATATTTATCAACTTGCAGATAACTTTTAAATATTCAATAGCGAACGTACATATTTGCAGTCAAGCAGTTAACGGATGTATATAACGGATGATTTTTTTCCTCGTTCTGTATGTCCTACATTATTACAAGGAAGAACTGCAAGGTCGACCCTCAGAATGTGAACTAGAAAAAAAAAAAAAAACAAGTTAGTTATCAACTGTCTGGACTGGTTTCTGGTTGGTGAGATTCCAGACCTAAGGGACTGTCCGCTAACTGGAGATTGTCTGAGGAAAAAAAAAAACTTTAGATTAATGGGCCCACTCGACAAATAGCAATGACTGTTGGCTCCACCGCCACTTCTTGTCTGAAGTCGTCTGAAGCTGGGCAATAAAGCAGAACATGCCTCCAATCTTCTACTGCCCCACAGAAACACAAAGGGTCAGGTTCAAGTCCAAATTTACACAATTTAACCGGCAGTGAACCATGTCTAGTAATTAAATATACCTTGTCATTGAACGATAAAACCATCCCATAAATTTCTTATTTACAGCAAATGTTGCATCTTCAATGAACTCCCTGGTAGTGAGTCCTATTTCGCTGTATTGCGATCTGTATTTCCACTTCTCGGTGAAATTTTGTCCAAAGATTAATTTTCTCCCGCCGAATGACTAGCTGAATTGCTTACAATGTCGAGGATTTGAGTTGCCAAACCTTTCTTTAAGTTAGAAATCATGCCTCAGTACGCAACATAAAGGTCAATCGGAATACAACTTGAGATCACTTGTAATGCATTAGTTGACGTTGTTCTGCAGTATCTGTGTGTTGCCAATATCATCTTTCTCTACAATGATAAAAGTTTGACCTTCACTGTGACATGAGTAACCCTAGAAAACCATATGGCAGCCGCATATACTACAGTTGGCAAAAATATAGCCTAATAATATAATGTGCTTTATATCCCATTTAGCTCTGGAGAGCCTAATCACATTGGCAGTAAACTTCTTAACCTTTTCAGCTAAGTTCTTTACGTGGGGGATAAAAGAAAATTTATCATCAATTAAGAGACCAAGATTAAGAATTAAGAGATTTTGAGAAATAAGGAATTTGGGCATTATTGATATTAAGTTTAGAAGGTCTGTTATAATCCAGTTTATTATTGAAGATCATAATTTTAGTTTTCGTCTCAGAAATTTTTAATTTGTTTATTCTAGACCATTCCAGCAAATCATCCAGGGTTTCTTTCCCATGTGTTTCTAGCAAAAGCCTTGACCTGCCTGGTATGCATAGAACTAAATCGTCAGCATATATTATTTTATTGCATATTTGACTTTCTTTTAGTAACCATTGGTCTGAAACAGAATTCTAGAGGAGAGGCCCATCATCTAAAAATGAATTTTTAAAATACCAAATGTTGTGAGATGACTTTTATCTACCTATTTGAAAGATAAGATCTAATAACCTGATAGAGTAAATCATCACATTTTGCTTCTCGAAGTGACCTGAAGGCGCTCTCCCACCAGAGTGTACCGAAAGCGCCCTCAAAGTCGATAAAAATAACCATCATGTATTTCTTCTCTGTTGTTCTACATAGATTCACTAAATTTCTGATGGCATCTTCAGTGGAGGAGCCTTTCTTAAAGCAATATTGTGAATTTAAAATCATATTACTTGTAGCCAAAACCTTCTGCATCCTAGGCACTAATAATCTCTCATAAAGCTTTCCAAGATTTCCTAAAAATGATATAGGGCGGATATCTCTTGGGATCCATTGCCAATTTTCCAGTCTTTCTGAGCATCTTTAATAACACAATCTTCCAAAAATTTGGAAAAGTCCCCTCTAATAGACATTTATTGAAAACATTCAACAATATATGTGGAAAATGTTGGTGAAATATTTTGATTGCCGCATTTTCAAGTAAGTCTATTCCAGGACATTTTGACAGATTGATTTTAGAAATTTCAAGTGCAAGTTCATCTAAATAGTTCCGTGTCATTTGATCCCTTGTATGATCCATTATCCAACCTTATCTGAGCTTGTTCCGTTGTGTCTCGCTCTGGGTGATCATCAGGGAAAAATCTCTTCTCTCTATAATAGATTCAACCGTGGAAAGCCAATTAGTAGTCAGATTTCCGTTAGAGTAAACTGAACTATATATCTCAGGAGTTACAAGTTTGTCACGACAAATTTTATATATTAATCCCCATGGATAAGAATTACCTGTATGGGACACTAGTTTCTGCCAGGAGGATCGTTTGGCTTTGAAATATTCCTTACGTAATTGACAATAGACTTCTTTTAGTCGTCTAACATCTGTTTCTGTTAAGTGTCTGTGCCTCTGAAAATTCTTCCTTGCGTCTATAACCCATCTTCTCAAACCAGATAACTGGAGATTCCACCATGGGGTGCAGCCAGGCCTCCTAACTTTCCTTTTAGTAGATTCCGTCAAAGCTCTATAAAGAGTGTTTTGCACAAAGTAAGCATATTCTATTGCAGATAAACTGTTCAGTTGTGCAATTTTATCATCTGAAAATTCTTGTTGCAAAACTCTCTTAAATTTGGTCCAGTTCATGTTTCTGATAGAGAAGCGGTTTAAATCCTGAAGAACCTCCATCCCTAACATTTAAATATTAAATCAAAAGTAATAGCACGGTGATCGCTATTACATTCATCCGGGCAGACCATCCAGTTTTCTACATGCTGCAACAAGCATGTCACAGGGTAATGTCTATGTTAGACCGTCCGTGAACGGTCCAAAAGGTTGTTGCCATGTTGGGAAGATTATGCACATCCCAATGGTTAGTCAATATAAATTCTTCAAACTGACAACCTCTAGCGTCGTTACGTTCGCTAAACCAAAGTTGAAATTTTGCGTTGGAGGCAGGTGAAATCAATAAGAAGAACTCTTTATTGCATACAAACGCACATGCCGTACACAATACCCTTCACGGCTAAAAGCCAGGGATTTACAGTAAAGGCTAATACAAGGTTACAAAGTCTAATATAAGGTTACAGAGGCTAATACAATATTACAGTAAAGGCTAATACACTGTGATAAACAAGGATGAGATAAGAGAAAAAAATAATATTACTAATTATACAAGTGTAGGAAACCGAATGAAAAATTTACATATGAACATATATACACAACAAATGTTAAATTTACATATGAGCATATATACACAACAGCATGTCATCATGTTCAATTATTCTCCAGGGAGCAGTCCTTTTACAGTGCTGGATTCATCTGAGCAGGCGCAGAAAGTTGGAACATTTAGTGAGGGATCCACGGGAGTGATGGACAGGTCCTTGGGAGGTCCTAGTGTCCTGTGACGTGGTCCTGAGAAGGAAGTGGATGGAGTAAGTTCTGCCTGTATTTTTTATCCAATGCGAACTTGTGGAGGTCGCCATCCAAGGAGTATATGTACTGCAGCATTTGCACCGGTAAGAAGCGATCGGATAACTTTAACCGGTTTGGGGTGGCCTGGAGGACTGGATTGGCCCGAAGGCTTGGGACTGGGATCCTCCAACCGCAGTTAGCCCAGAAGTCTGGTTCCGAAATAATGCCAACCATCATTTTTACAGAAAAGACGAGTCTTCTCTCATGGATAATGGCAGGAAGACGTCTGATGTTTAGAGCTGCTGCCATCTGGGTGGTCCTTTGTGCAGGGGGAAGCCGGAATTTCCATGTGGCCCACTTCAATAGCCAAAATTCGCCTGCAAAAATCCGTCTTAGATGCGTTGCGGCAGTTGAGGTCCAGACTTCTGCTCCATAAAGAATGACCGGATAGACACATGTCTTGATATACTTGCACCCAACGGCCTAGTCATTGACATGCATAAGCTGTTGCTTAAGCATCCACCGGAGTCGACAGAATTTTTTTTGCAGGTAGTCTGTGTGTGGTAGAAAGGAGAGCTTCTGGTCAAAAATAATGCCCAGGTCCGTGTGTTGCTGAACAGCAGAAATCGCGGATCCTCTTATATTGGGTTGGACCATAGTTGGGTTACGTTTGAGAGAGAAAGTCAACTGTTTCGACTTCCCAGGATTGATGTGAAGGCCGAAACCGGAGAGGAAGGCCTCGAGGTTCTGGATTTTATGCTCGATTAAGACATTTGTGTAGTCAGCAGTGTCTTCGGGGTTGATAGGAGTGAACAGCTTTATATCATCAGCGAAGGTGATAATATCAGTTCGGCCCGTCACGAAAGGCAGAAGAACAGCTGAGAACAGAATACCAGAGAGGACCCCACCTTGTGGGACTCCAGCTGTAATAGTTCTGGTGTAGCACCGATTGGCATCGCGAACAACAATAGTCCTATTCCCACGCATTGACTGAATGAACCAGAGCACGTCTCCGCCAATGAGGTAGTACTCACGTAATAGCCTTCCCAACGCGTGAACGGATACAGAATCAAATGCTGCCTGGACGTCGATATAAGTAACGGTGATTTCCGAACCGTGCTCAAATGCCTCGAGGATCTTGGTAGTGGTACTGACTAGATTTGTAGCGGTGGATCTTGACCGGGTGGCATAGTGGATCTCCGGTGGTTGATGTGGCATTATTTGGGTGGTTAACGTTTTCAGAAGAGCTTTCTCAAATATCTTTAATAGGCTTGATGCAGAAGAAATAGGACGGAAGTGACTGGGCTGAGAAGCAGAGCGTATTTTGGGCAGCGGTCTTACTAGATAGACATGCCACATAGGAGGGAAGAATTTTTGATGAAGGATTTTGTTGAATAACGACAGAATGGAATCAACAATAAATGTACTGAGGCATTTCAGCATAAACTGAGGAATCCCATCTGCGCCGGATGCGGCCGTAGGTGCTAAACTATTTATTGCATCAATCAGTTGATATTTAGTGAGTTGAACTGATTTAAGAGGTCAGTTGAAATCGGATTGATTGGTAATTCCATTGGTGTAGTGGATTCTGGTTGAGCCGCAAACCTAGTTATGTGGTCGAGCCAACTGCTCAGATTGAGTGAGTGGATGGCGTCCTCTGATTTGTTTCTATGGAAGGGCTTCCCTTCATTTATGGTAGCCTCTAGGTGAAGTTTTATTGCCTCCCTCTTGTTCTTAATAAAAAGAGCCCTAGCTTGGGAGAATGCAGTTCTGTCCGAGGGTGAGCCGGAGTTTTTCCACCGCTTGTGCATGTTCTGTTTGACGTGGAAGCTTTCAGAGACTTTTGCACTCCACCAGGCCCTTGAATGCTCTGTAATGGTTAGCTTCTTTGTTGCAGAATAGAGAGAGAGATAGTGGCTATCCATCTTGTCATTAGGTCGAGTCCGAGTTCAGGGTGGTATTCCTCAAGTACATCCCATGGGATTGACTGGGCTGCATAAACACACCTTTCAGGATCGAGGTATTTGGGCGCTGTAATAGTTTTGGCTGTGACTTTCCTCCTGCCAGAAGTGATGGGCATTTCTGTTTGCACAGTGAGAATGATGGGGTTATGATCAGACTGTATGTTGCTTGTCGGGTTTTGATTAGCTACACAATTTGCTGACGCGAACGCGAGGTCCAATGTGCTTTCACCTCTAGTGGGTGGTGTGCTCACGGGCTTAAGACCTAATATGTCTAAATGCTGACTCAGTCTTCTCTTGAGGCTCCCCAGGGTATTTGGGAGATTGAAATCCCCACACACGATATGCTTCAGTGATGAATGGAGATGGTTAATCAGCCAATTGAGGAGTTCATCAACTACTTGTGCGTCTGGAACTGGTGGGATATACACTGTGGCAATGTCGAGAGAAACGTTCTGGCTGTTGTTTTTAGGTTTTAGTGTGACTAGTACTGCCTCGAAAGAATCGGACTGGCTCGATACTGAGTGGAGGATAGAAAATACCTGCTCACTGAACAAAATTGCTACTCCTCCTCCCCTGCGGTTTTCTCTAGACGTACACACCATCTGCACTAGGTAAAGTGCTTAAAATTTCTTCCCAAAGATGCATTGGTACCTCAATATTATCATTTGGAGCGCAATATAAAGAGACCATGTAGAAGTCTAAAAATTGGATAGAAATGTCGATGCAGATAGAAAAGGATGTACAAAAACGAGATATGACTGTTACAGTTAGAACTCTATTAAATAAAACAATGGCAGCTTTTGGCTCCTTGGATTCACATGCAACGACTCAAGCTACTAACGGGTATCCAACAACGTGATATAACTTATCCGTCTATACATCGAGTAGGGCTCCTGAATAGCCAAAAATATCTACTTTATCCCTCAAACATGAAGCTCTTAGTTCATCTGCAACGCAACGTGAACGTTGCGCGTTCACCTGGATTATTTTAGGAAGTACTTGTTGGTAGATCTATTATAATTTAGATAGTTTATTTGTGTATTATTCATTAACAATTTTCAGTCTTGCAAGTTCAGCTGCCTTCTGATATTCTCGACAGAGTGGATCCCTTACAGAATGTGTATTGTCCCTATTCCTCCTCTTACAGTTTATACATCTCGGGGGGTTTTCTTTATAGGGGAAATCTGCATATATATGTCCACCAGCCACACAATGACCGCAAGATCTTGTGGGTACAAAACTGCTTGTGGCCGCTAAATCCCAAGCAACAGAAGCATTTTGTCCCTATTGTAAATTTTCTGTATTTATGGGCTGAGAATTACAAGAAAATTCTAGGGCTTTCTAAAATATGTCTCTGTATAAATCGCAAATCCGCCCTGCCATGGAATACTGTTCCCACATCTGGGGTGGTGCCCCCAAAACCTCTCTCAGGCTTCTTGATTCCATTCAGAAGAGGGCAGTTAGGTTAATTAATGATTTATCTCAAACAAAGTCTCTCCACTCACTTTCTCATAGACGTACTGTTTCTGCTGCATGCCTCGTCTACAGATACTTCCATGGGCACTGTTCTTCTGAATTGGCTTCTCTAATTCCCGCTCTCTCTCCCTTTCAAAACAGTCCGAACATATGCGCCACCAGCCAACATCCATTTACTGTCCAACTTCAAACTCACAGAGAAAACTTTTCATCTTCCTCCCTTATTCATTCAACTGCCGTTTTCTGGAACAACCTTCCTCCATACGTATTTCCTGAAAATTACAACCTACAGAAGTTGAAGTCCAATGTGAACAAATATCTTCTTTCGTCTTCTCAACCTCCAACCCAAGCACGGTACTAAGTTCTATAGGTTCTAATAACTCTCGTGTTTGGGGTTCACATAAAAAAAATAAATAAATAATCTCGGTGAGAAATCTATCACCCAATTTATCACTTTTGTCTTTGTATCGAAACTAAAGCGTAACATCACCTCTTCCTGAATATCTTCGAAAGTAAAGCCATAATCTTTACGATTTTTCACAAAGATGTCCTCTACTATTAGAAAGTCAGATTAGGTCACCTGGAATTCTCTTTCATTGGGTGATCAGGTCAACTATGTTCAGGACAGGATTCTGCAAGCATGTGAAGATTCGATGACTTTCCGCCGACGTAAACCCTACTGCGTTCCTTGGTGTCTAAAACTACAATTTTTTTTTTTTTTTTTTGTTGTCTCTATCAGGAAGCTTAAGTGGCTCTGGCAGAGAGTAGCCCACAAGTAGTACGAAAAACCCGAGTTTCCAGGAGAAAAACCACGCTACCCCAGCCTGAGCCCGACTAACTTCGCCACGTTGCAAAAAGACCCATAACAATTGCTCCCATCATCGACGGGACTCGAACTCAGGTCTTTTCCATTCGGTGTGGGCAGAACGGCGATCCAAAAAATTGTGCCCACGAGGGTATAAAAAATGGGATGCATTTACGGAATTAATTATATAAGCTACTAACTAGGCTTTTCATACAAACTAAGAAATACTCTTCAAGGTTTAGATCTGAATAGATGCAGATGAACTATTGACACATGGAAGAGAAGAAAAGTGCATGGGATGCATATAAATTATCAGGGGATACAGAAGCGTATGGTTCATATAAATTAGTCTGTAATGAAGAAAAAGAAAAATCTGTAATGACGCCACTTCTCATAATCTGTCTAGCTCAGCTGCAGGTTATGAGAAGTCTTGGCAAATAATTCAAAGAAAACCAGCAGAGACATCTATACTTATATTAACAATAGAAGGAAAAATTAGAATCACAAATTTGGGCAACATGATGTCAACGGGTTAACTGTTGATGACTCAGCTCGGGTTGCTGACAAATTCAATAGGTTTTTGCAATAGGAATAGGGTATTGTAATAGGAACAATATTAGAATAGGGTATGAACGAAAATTGACCCAGAATCCTTTGCGAATGAGAGGTTCACATGTTCTAGTCTCCCCACCCCACCTAGAGGTTAGTGGTAACAGGTGGACGTATGACTCATGAACCGAATGCTTTTCAATCCCCCTGGAGGAGGCGGGTCCGATTCGGCGGGAAATGGAGTTCGGAAATAAAAAGGTTTGCTTTTCTCTCAATAGATGGCTTTAGTTGTAATTTCAGAATTTAATTTTCAATTTCTGAGGTTCAAACTGGGATCTGTGTGGTGGGCGTCTATCTGCATTTCCGCGGGGCTATGTTGTTTATTGGCAGAATGAGAGTAAAGGTGTTAGTTAAATATATGGGTTGTGACGTCATAGTGAATTTTTGTGAATATTTTAACGTTAATAATGTGGCAATGCATTGTGGGTGTTAATTGGGAGGATTTATTTGGTGTGTTTATGGTGTGTGGGGGGGAGGGCCGCCCGCCACCCGCCACCCGCCCCGCGTTTGCGTTGCAGACGCGGCACCTTGTGTGCGGGATGAAAAACCTTTTTTACATCCTGAAAGATAGAAACAGATGGAAAAACACCTTGTTGTTTCCATCTGTTGTTGAGACCTGAAAATAAAATCTGTATTCTAAAAGTTTTTTCTTCTAAAGTTCCATCCGTTCTTGAAAAGCTGAAAATTAAACCTGTGTGTGTGCTTAAAGCCTTATCAACTTTATCTACAACGTTGGTTTGTAAAATTTATTCTGAAGTAAACTTAAACAGTTGTTAAAAGGTTATTACTTGTTCTTGAAAAGCTGAAAAATTAAAACTGTGTGGTTGTTTGAAGTCTTGTCAGTTTAATCATTATGTTTTTTTTTTTTCTTAAAAACTGTAATTGTGAATATCGAGAACTAAACAACTTAATTTTACTCTGGTTATATTGTTCTTCTTTGGAATTAAAATGGATATTTTCCCATTGTCGACCTTAACCACATACGAACACAAGAAAATAACATGGCTATTTATTCTCCATAATGGTTAGATTAGTCCTTTTTCAGTTGATTGAATATAACTGAGTTTACTTATATATTAACAGCAGAACACAAATTCAATTTGCCCGGAGATACACTTTTGCCTGCATTCAAAAACTTCATCCGTCGAGTTGTACGAATCGGTCCCTTTGATCCAAAGTGAGTTGAAAAGAACATGGCAAAGAACATTCCAAGATTAGTGTCCTATTCTCATAGGACACTAATCTTGGGTGAGTTGCAAATGAAATTCTCAAATGTAATGAAAATGGTTGTTTTCACATTTTCCAGAAAGAACCACTCAAAAGATAATTTTCATTTTAACAGAATACGAATTTACATCGCCACAAGAGATAATTGCAGTTAGCAGAGCAGAAAATTTTTGGGAAACACAAGCAGTTTACATATTGAAACTATATAATGAAAATTCTTTTTCTTGTTTATTTTCACTGGTTATTTTTGAATATCAGATTTCATCTTCACAAAATACGGCTGTACATGCTCCAAACTCCAGTTAACTTTTGCTAATCATTTCCATTCGGAAAGAGAAGTACCGAATATCGCTTTTAGGGAGTACCGATCCATTCGTGGTGAGGGTACATTTTTTGTTTAAAGTGAACATAATCACTCGTTTATGTTCAAGACGTGAATACGATTTCTGATGGATTCAAATTGGGAAAACGTTTTAAAAGTAGAAAGCCTCTGTGTGTGTGTGTGTGTGTGTGTGTGTGTGTGTGTGTGTGTGTGTGTGTGTGTGTGTGTGTGTGTGTGTGTGTGTGTGTGTGTGTGTGTGTGTGTGTGTGTGTGTGTGATTGAAAACATTTTCGTGTATGATTCCACTGCATCTGCAACGCAGGAGATCATGTGCTCTGTGTGTTTTCACAATCTCTGGATAGACTTAATGGTAAAAAGTTTTAAAGTTAAAAGTTTAAGATTGAACTTAAAATCTACTTAAGCTTACTCTTGGTAAACATAGGCCCTGATAACATTTACAAAAGTCAAAAACTATTTAACAACTTAATAATATATAGTCACTAAAGCTTTTGTTTTGGAATCGCGCAGTCAAGTTGAATTAAAAATCTCACCGGGACTGTTCCACTGTGGAAGCAGAATTGTGCAGTTGCTTTGCAAAGCACAAACACACAAAACGATAATTCACATACATTTCAAGACTTTCGTATTATTCACTGGAAATATATCCGTCTCCGTGTCAACTGTATCACAAGGCTACACATTGTTAAGCAAACAAGCGCATTTTTCCACTTAGCTGTGTGAAAACACAAACTATATACAACTTCAACCGATATAAAGAGTGCAGTTTCTTTTTAATCCCCCTTGTTCACTTGAATATCACTAGTGAAAACACGCCTGTACACGCCGTTTCTCTCAATTTGACTGATATCCGCCAAAGAAGGATATAGCTTTGAAAAAGCGACGCGTTCGAGCTCATTTCCGGTCTGCTCGAAAAGAAAGAAAAATTACCCGTTTTTATATTCAAAACATTTTAATACGATTTTCTGATAGATCCAAATTGTAGTCTATACGGAAAAAAATACATTTTTCCCGATATCAGCTGAATAAAAAATTTACATGTTCCAATGTATACAGAATAAAATTATATGTAATAACGCATTTTCACTTCTGTAATCTGAATTAAAATTGACATTTTTCTTTTAATTAAACACGAAATGGGTGAATTCTTATTTTTCGCCTGAGTTTTCATCGAAAAACAAGCGCTTTTAGATCGGAAATAAACACAAGAGTCTATGTTAACTATTCACATGTCTTTGTAGTCTACTGAGAAACAGATAGTAATCACATATACATCTTAACCCCAACACACAAATACAGAAATACAGCTTTTTAAACCCACAGATCGCTCGCACATTCCCGGAACTAGTACATACTCGGTGCTGTGACTTTGGAACTGTTTCTTTTTTTTTCGAACTCAGAACTAATATATCACAAATCGCGCCCCACTATCACTCTGAAAATTATGAAAATTTCTAATTTTAATCTCTAAATGGGACTTGATAGACGTCTGGAGGGAAAAAAACTCCGGAGAAACGAGCAGCCACCAGTATAGCTAATAATGTAGGCACTAGAATATTCGCACTTATGCAATGAGACAGGTGAAGGATAAGATAGCAATGATATGGCATGTGAGATTTGTGGGAGGTCGACAAGTTTCAGATCACATGGCAGTAATGTGGAAGGCAGATTTATTTATAAACGTTAGTCTTGGAATAGGCTATTGGAAGCTCAACCCAGCAGTTCTGGAGAGAGAGGACTGGGACTGTACAACAGTTATTAAAAAGATAGTAGAGCAAGATGGAAATGAATGGGAAACATGGGCGAAAATTAAAGAAAGTGAAAAATCATTTTATTATACAAAAATTACGGAAAGAAACGAACAACGTAGAAATAGAGTGAAAGATCTCTTACAAGAAAAAAGAATTTACCAACGGTACGGGAACGAAAGGACAACAGCAGAAGTACCAGTGGTTATTGACGGTATAATATTGGAAAAGAGAAAGAAAAGGCACGAAAAATACAGCTGAAATTTGGAAGACTGGTAGTCCTTCAGCTGCATTTTACCAATGAAGAAAGGCTAAATAATTTAGCCAAAACGGCTCAGGAAATTAAAGACAATAACAACACATTTAACAACGCTCACTATTATGAATCATTTGTAAATTACTATGAAAAAAAGCTTGCTTTGCAGAAAAAAAGAGAGAGACTCCATTTGAACTATTGGACAATTCACATCCGGGCATTATAGGGCAGGGAAATAATTATGGGGATCTAACTGTGGCTTTAAAATCATGTAAATTATGACACGTGCCAGTACCGGATGGTTTGGGGGTTGCATTTTATAAGAAATTTTGGAACTTGTTAGTGCCTAGTGACAAATGGGCCTGGAGTACTGGGGTCCATAGTTTAACAATAGATATTTATTTAAAGTATACCCAGTATAAAATAAAATAAAATAAAATATTTCCAGTAGCTTTCGGAACTCGTGTCCCTTCGTCAACTGACAAATTTGAATACATTACAAGCAAAGTGTGGCACGTTACTCATTCGTCATTGTTGTAGCACGGACGTGTGCTGCCTTGCGCCAGTGATCATCCATCAATAAAACGGTTGTCTCCAGGATTGGATGTATACGCATGCCTTTCTAGCGATTTAATGCCTTAGGGTTGTTCATTATGTTTAGTGATTCTAGCCATAGGCGGTGGCGAAAGTGTCGCGCGTGGTCCACTATCTCAAAGTCGCGCTTGGGGTCAAGATCGTGGTTGGTAGCCCAAAAATGTTCTGCAAGCGCGGACTGGTCAGTTTCGGCAAGCCGGATTGCTCTGTCGTGTTCCGTGAGGCGATCCTGGAGACGTCTCGATGTCTCACCTACGTAGCAACTGTTACAGGCCCTACAGGTGATACGGTACACTACATTGCTGCGTAAGACAGGTGTGACAGGGGTCTTCACACTGGAGACAAGTGAACGTAGGTTCCTACCTGGTAATTGTACACATTTTATGTTGTAACTTCTCAGGATCTTCGAGATACGTCCTGACACTCCTGGATAGTACGGAATGTAGGCGGATGATATGCCGACTTGCTTCGGAGGTCTTGGGTTGGAAGTAAGTTCTTGTGCCTGTAACAAGCATCTGTTTAGTACATGGGATGGATAACCGCATCTGGTTAAGTCCGCCTTCACACGGGAGATCTCGTTACGTCTAATTGTGTCGGTGCTGGAATGGCTCCAGGCCCTGGAGAACAGGGTGCGGGCAGTGCTATTGAGATGGCTTGGAGCGTGGCCGGACCGGTAGTTGGTGAATTGACCGCACCACATGGGTTTGCGGTATACTGAGGTCTCTAGATGTGGGCCTACGCGATGCACTAGCACGTCCAGAAACGGGAGCGAACCGTCCACTTCTGATTCTACGGTAAACTTGATGAAATTGGATAGAGAGTTGAGGTATTCTAGTAGTACCGTTTCAGACCCACGTGGTATTATGGTAAAAATATCGTCGACATATCTACACCACGTTGTAATAGGTGTAGGTGGGTTCTGGTGTGTCTGCTTCTCCAGATCTTCCATGGCGATGTTAGCTACTACGGAACTGACAGGGGCACCCATAGCAGTGCCATGTACTTGTTTGTAGAGTGAGTCTTCAAAGGTGAAGATGCTGCTAGAGAGGCATAGGTTGAGGGCGGTACAGATGTCATCAGTGGATAGTGACGTCCTGGATTGGAGGCTTAAGTCGCTCTCAAGGAGCCTTCTGGCGCAGTGCACGGCCTGTTGGACGGGAATCGAGGTGAATAAAGAAACCACGTCAAATGATGCCATGACAGAGTTATCAGGGATTGAAATGTCCTTAATGGTGTTAATGAATTCACTGCTGTTTTTAACGGTGTGAGATGTATTACCTATAAGAGGCGAGAGGAGGCTCGCGATGTGTTTGGATAGTTCATACGTTGGGGCACTGCAGCAAGACACTATAGGTCTGAGAGGAATACCCGGTTTATGGATCTTTGGTAATCCGTAGAATTGTGGTAGTTGGCAGCCAGTAGCACGCAGAAGATGGTGAGTCGCGGTCGGGATCTTCTTATCTTTAAGCCATGCGTGGACAAGTTTATTAACATTTGCTTCCAGACGTTTCAAGACTTTAACGGGAGGATCAGGTAGAGGTTCATATACGTTAGGATCGAGTAATAGGGCCAAGGCTTTCTCTCGGTAGGCTGATCGGTCCAGCACAACAGTCCGGCGCCCTTTATCCGCAGGAAGTACAACGATGGAGTTGTCTTTTCTTATAGATGACAGGGCGGCACGTTGGCGGTGGTTGAGGTTTGAGCACGTTTTTCGAGTGTTGCGGAGGACTGCGGCAGTCTTGAATAGGATCGCGTTGGCAGTTTCTTCGGGAAGGTTGGTAATACTGGCTTCTATACCCATAGCGAGCTGTGTGATGGGAGGTTTCGATGGTATAACGGCGAATTTCATACCGTTTGATAAAACACTCAGCTGCTCGTTGGATAGTTGTTTGTTACTTAGATTCAAGACGAAAGAAGTCGTGTCGTCTGAACGAGTGTTCGTCTTTAAGGAGTTAGTTTCTATGCTCAAGTTTATGAACTTGCGCTGTTGGCGTAAACGGTAGGTATCCGAGGTCTGACTAGCCCGATGGCAGATGGTATGTATAAGGTTTGTAAATAAAATAGGCGAGACCTTACCTTGTAGATGTTGTAACAGTCTGGACTTGTTGTAGTCAGCGTTCCTGATTTCACGGTGGAGATGGGATATCCATAAATTTAACGTGCGTAGGCTGAAGTTAAAGCAGGCACGATCCATATGAGAGTTGTGGAACGGGGCTTTGTATCGGAACCCTTTAGGTATAATTCGATTGCTTTTGCATCTGTGGGCGAAGCGTAAATGTTGCCTGTAGCGAGCTATTGAGAGGAAGCACTTTTGCAACTGTGCACAATCGTTGTAGGTATTATGGCCATAAAGTGATCGAATAGTGACAAATGGGCCTGGAGTACTGGGGTCCATAGTTTAACAATAGATATTTATTTAAAGTATACCCAGTATAAAATAAAATAAAATAAAATATTTCCAGTAGCTTTCGGAACTCGTGTCCCTTCGTCAACTGACAAATTTGAATACATTACAAGCAAAGTGTGGCACGTTACTCATTCGTCATTGTTGTAGCACGGACGTGTGCTGCCTTGCGCCAGTGATCATCCATCAATAAAACGGTTGTCTCCAGGATTGCGCCTATGGCTACAACCCTAAGGCATTAAATCGCCAGAAAGGCATGCGTATACATCCAATCCTGGAGACAACCGTTTTATTGATGGATGATCACTGGCGCAAGGCAGCACACGTCCGTGCTACAACAATGACGAATGAGTAACGTGCCACACTTTGCTTGTAATGTATTCAAATTTGTCAGTTGACGAAGGGACACGAGTTCCGAAAGCTACTGGAAATATTTTATTTTATTTTATTTTATACTGGGTATACTTTAAATAAATATCTATTGTTAAACTATGGACCCCAGTACTCCAGGCCCATTTGTCACTATTCGATCACTTTATGGCCATAATACCTACAACGATTGTGCACAGTTGCAAAAGTGCTTCCTCTCAATAGCTCGCTACAGGCAACATTTACGCTTCGCCCACAGATGCAAAAGCAATCGAATTATACCTAAAGGGTTCCGATACAAAGCCCCGTTCCACAACTCTCATATGGATCGTGCCTGCTTTAACTTCAGCCTACGCACGTTAAATTTATGGATATCCCATCTCCACCGTGAAATCAGGAACGCTGACTACAACAAGTCCAGACTGTTACAACATCTACAAGGTAAGGTCTCGCCTATTTTATTTACAAACCTTATACATACCATCTGCCATCGGGCTAGTCAGACCTCGGATACCTACCGTTTACGCCAACAGCGCAAGTTCATAAACTTGAGCATAGAAACTAACTCCTTAAAGACGAACACTCGTTCAGACGACACGACTTCTTTCGTCTTGAATCTAAGTAACAAACAACTATCCAACGAGCAGCTGAGTGTTTTATCAAACGGTATGAAATTCGCCGTTATACCATCGAAACCTTCCATCACACAGCTCGCTATGGGTATAGAAGCCAGTATTACCAACCTTCCCGAAGAAACTGCCAACGAGATCCGATTCAAGACTGCCGCAGTCCTCCGCAACACTCGAAAAACGTGCTCAAACCTCAACCACCGCCAACGTGCCGCCCTGTCATCTATAAGAAAAGACAACTCCATCGTTGTACTTCCTGCGGATAAAGGGCGCCGGACTGTTGTGCTGGACCGATCAGCCTACCGAGAGAAAGCCTTGGCCCTATTACTCGATCCTAACGTATATGAACCTCTACCTGATCCTCCCGTTAAAGTCTTGAAACGTCTGGAAGCAAATGTTAATAAACTTGTCCACGCATGGCTTAAAGATAAGAAGATCCCGACCGCGACTCACCATCTTCTGCGTGCTACTGGCTGCCAACTACCACAATTCTACGGATTACCAAAGATCCATAAACCGGGTATTCCTCTCAGACCTATAGTGTCTTGCTGCAGTGCCCCAACGTATGAACTATCCAAACACATCGCGAGCCTCCTCTCGCCTCTTATAGGTAATACATCTCACACCGTTAAAAACAGCAGTGAATTCATTAACACCATTAAGGACATTTCAATCCCTGATAACTCTGTCATGGCATCATTTGACGTGGTTTCTTTATTCACCTCGATTCCCGTCCAACAGGCCGTGCACTGCGCCAGAAGGCTCCTTGAGAGCGACTTAAGCCTCCAATCCAGGACGTCACTATCCACTGATGACATCTGTACCGCCCTCAACCTATGCCTCTCTAGCAGCATCTTCACCTTTGAAGACTCACTCTACAAACAAGTACATGGCACTGCTATGGGTGCCCCTGTCAGTTCCGTAGTAGCTAACATCGCCATGGAAGATCTGGAGAAGCAGATACACCAGAACCCACCTACACCTATTACAACGTGGTGTAGATATGTCGACGATATTTTTACCATAATACCACGTGGGTCTGAAACGGTACTACTAGAATACCTCAACTCTCTATCCAATTTCATCAAGTTTACCGTAGAATCAGAAGTGGACGGTTCGCTCCCGTTTCTGGACGTGCTAGTGCATCGCGTAGGCCCACATCTAGAGACCTCAGTATACCGCAAACCCATGTGGTGCGGTCAATTCACCAACTTAATGAAAAGAAAACTGCCCAAATGACCTTCACCCACAAAAAGAAGAAAAATGAAATTACGATTTTTGTGAACAATACCAGAATCCAAAATTCCCCCTCACATGTTGACCTTGGCCTTAAGTGGGATGAAGGATTAAACTTCATACCTCACTTCAAACACATTAGGAAAAAGACATACGCAGCACTGTGGAGCACTAGACAAGAACTCACAGGTCTCCGAAGCCCTCATCTCATGATTCAATACATCCTTAAATGCGTTACACCGATTCCGTTGTACGCATCGACTATCTGGTCATCAGCCCCTGAGAACAACATCAAGGCCTTCTTAGGAGTAGAATACTGGCTCCTGAGATGGCTAAACAAGATTGCCGGGAAACCGTTTACCATCTCAAGAGCGGTCTTGTCTGCCAATCTGGACATCACACCCTGGAAGTATATCATCACAACCAGAAACATCTTAACTCTGGCAAAGCTACTAACGGAGAGAATAGATTCGCCGAAAGTGGGAAACGTGATCACTCGCCCTCGGATGATATGACCGAGAATAAAGAGGGAAGAACCAAGTCTCAAGTGCCAACTGACTCAATTGGACTCTCTGGGGAGATTTTTCCCAGCAAATACTGTGAATTATTTTAATAATTTAAATATAGATCCAGAGAAACAATGTACAGACAAAATGTATAGGACAGAAATCTTTGGTAATGTGTATCGGCAAGTATAAATATAATAAGAAGACTAATTTAATAATTTATATAATAATATTTAGCATTTAACAACCATTTGCAATTAATTAAATCAACTTAACAATTAATTCATTAACCACATATTCTGTGTTTTTGCATCTCCAAATTTTGTAAATAAGTTCATGTAAACATGCTTGTAAATACTATAATGTAACCACACCCTCTAGCCACGTGCTGTCTATGGGTGTCTCGAAAGAGAAATAAACTACCGGTCCGGCCACGCTCCAAGCCATCTCAATAGCACTGCCCGCACCCTATTCTCCAGGGCCTGGAGCCATTCCAGCACCGACACAATTAGACGTAACGAGATCTCCCGTGTGAAGGCGGACTTAACCAGATGCGGTTATCCATCCCATGTACTAAACAGATGCTTGTTACAGGCACAAGAACTTACTTCCAACCCAAGACCTCCGAAGCAAGTCGGCATATCATCCGCCTACATTCCGTACTATCCAGGAGTGTCAGGACGTATCTCGAAGATCCTGAGAAGTTACAACATAAAATGTGTACAATTACCAGGTAGGAACCTACGTTCACTTGTCTCCAGTGTGAAGACCCCTGTCACACCTGTCTTACGCAGCAATGTAGTGTACCGTATCACCTGTAGGGCCTGTAACAGTTGCTACGTAGGTGAGACATCGAGACGTCTCCAGGATCGCCTCACGGAACACGACAGAGCAATCCGGCTTGCCGAAACTGACCAGTCCGCGCTTGCAGAACATTTTTGGGCTACCAACCACGATCTTGACCCCAAGCGCGACTTTGAGATAGTGGACCACGCGCGACACTTTCGCCACCGCCTATGGCTAGAATCACTAAACATAATGAACAACCCTAAGGCATTAAATCGCCAGAAAGGCATGCGTATACATCCAATCCTGGAGACAACCGTTTTATTGATGGATGATCACTGGCGCAAGGCAGCACACGTCCGTGCTACAACAATGACGAATGAGTAACGTGCCACACTTTGCTTGTAATGTATTCAAATTTGTCAGTTGACGAAGGGACACGAGTTCCGAAAGCTACTGGAAATATTTTATTTTATTTTATTTTATACTGGGTATACTTTAAATAAATATCTATTGTTGTTAGTGCCTATTCTTCTAGCCATCTTTAGCAATTGTTTTCAGGAAGGGGTTGTACCCGAAGGCTTTTTAAATGTTTATACTACTTTCATTCTGAAGCATGGATGGGATTTAACTAAAATTGGTAACTGGAGACCTCTAATGGCTAATTGTGACTACAAAATATTTGCAAAGATTTTGATAGCTAAGTTAAAACGCGACGTAACCCAGGTAGTTAGAAGGATGCAGTGCTATGGTATACCGAGAAGGCGGATAGAATATTTGCTATTACCTTTAGCTATTAAAGGATATATTAGAATATGAGAAAAGAAAGAGTACAATTTAGCGTTAGTAGCAATTGACCTAAAAAAGGCTTTTGATAGAATCGACCACCACTACCTTTTCTCTATAATTAAGGATACGAACATAGGATCTCAGTTGTTTACAGTCATCAGATCTTAGTTGGGTACATCGGCCTTTAGCACAACGAGAAATGGAATCGGATTAATCGATTCAAATATTAGGAGTTCTGTTTAGAGAGAGTTCCATGCTTCCTGTAGGAGGGCTTACCACTAGGGCTCACAATACCGGTCAAAATCTTAATACCGATATTTTTAATTTATGAAACTAGGATACCGGTATTAATACCAATATTCCAACAAAAAAAAACATTTTTCGCAATAAATTTTGATGACAATTATTGCACCAATAAAGTAAGGAAAAAACAAGTAATTACTCGAATTCACGTTTTAAATCAAACTTTTATTACAATAATAAATATTCTAGCAAAAATGATTAAACATACAGTTATTCTAAAAACATAACAATAAGCATCCACACTACCTGTCCAATAAAGTGAGCTCTTAAGAAACTCAATATGTTATGGTTTAAACTGGATCTAACTTTGGTACATATTTAATTAGCGGCAGAAACGTCCTTTTCGATTCTGTACTGATTGGTGTTTTAAACTACAACTCGTCTACGACTATCTCAGTAAAAAATCTTAAAAAAAACCAAAATATCTTATTTCCTTTATGACTTTTTTTGGCACTACATCCGAATTAACTAAAGAAAGGGACTGGAGGTTAAGTTTGGTGAGGAAGCCAAATCTCAGTTGCGAGGGGGTTATTTATTTATTTATTAATTTTTATTTCCCTGTACCTTAGTATCGCTGTCAGTTATGATTGTTATGTTATGATTTTTATGACCATTGTTATGATTTTCGTACAGCAGCTACCCTCAAGCACTAAGCCCCACAAGCTGCCTGACTGCGTTAAAAAATTAGAATTTCCAGGAGCTGAGGGATATTCAGCCCCCTTCCCACACACACACACGAGTATATATATTATATGTGAGCTGTCAGTTGCTCAAGAGCAATGACACAAATATAAAACAAAAGTCATTTATCATACAAAACTACTTACAATGCATAACTGGTGTTCATTTACATCTAATCTATTAATTTTTTTCATTTAATCTGTTAATACATGCTATCATTTCCATAAAATTTCTCTCAATTAACAATCTCAACTCTCTCTACAACTTCAAACGCTGAACTAATTCAATCTTAATCACTTCCTCATATTTCTCTTAATCATCAAGATCAATCTCTTCATAACAGCAATCCATAAGTCGCTAACTGAATGCTAACAATTGAATGTAATCTCTTTTAATTTAGCAATATCAATTTTCTATAAAATTTCAACCAATAAACCAACTCAATACTTAAAATTTCCTTATTTCTCGTGTTTCTTCAACTTCAACCTTGCTCTAAAATAATCTGCCACTTTATCTAAGTACCATTTCCAAAACAATACAGTTCAGAGGACTTATCTTCCTTTTCCTTCACAGTGGGATTCCTTTGTGCAGATTCTTTCCACAGAGTGCGGTGATGTCTCTCTCTCTTCCTAGTTGAACTCTGCATCTCTGCTGTATAGATCTTCCAGTACTGCCTTATTTCGGGATTTTGAGAACAATTCTCCGTTAATACTGAAGGAAATTACCACAGCAGTAGTAGAAGCAGGCGAACTATCTGACTGGCTTGTTAACTTCTAGCACAGGAACATGCCCGGCGGAACCCTTCACTATAAAGCTGGACACTCCCAGAACTGGAAGTCTGCAACCCCTCCAAATAACAACCACAAACCCCTCTTTTGGTGCGAGCACCTTATTTATTTCCATCTCAATTTATTTATTTATTGAATTGATTGCAAGTTACAATCGCCCCTTGTACTATTTTTTTAAAAGCAAACTTATGTCGCAAACCCCAAAGGGGTTTGCACACATTTACCTATCTCCCCCTGTCTAATTTAAACCTGACCAATATAAATAAATAAATAAATTCTTTATTGCTAATAAGTACAGGACATGTACTAGAGACAATAATACTCAACACGGTGACATGGCCAGGAGTTTTACATTATAAATGAAATTAATTGGCAAAAAGGAAAAAAAAATACCGTTACATGGAAATTATGAGTTACAAACATGTAAATTATAATAATGAAAAATGAGGACTAAATCATATGGAGGAAATTATCCCAGTTCCACAGATGGAATCCACTCAAGGAGCATGTGACGGTATTTGTAGTCGGTAGCTAATTTCTGAAGGTCGACTCCAAGACGGAGCAGTGCCTGAATTTTGGGGAGTGCCTGGGCAGGTAGGAATCGACTACACAGTTTCAACCGGTTGTATTTGAGGATTAGTGTGGGCTCTGACCTCAAGGATGGCGTAGGATTGTGCCTCTGACAGAAATCCCAGATGTTTGGGACGTTTATTACTCCTGTGTACATTTTTACTGAAGTCATTAAACGCCTGCTGTCAGTTAACCTCGGGAGCCTGGGTACATTTAGCTGCTCAGCAATGTCAGTTGTTCTCAATTGATGGGGTCGGCGATGCTTATTTGTGGCCCATTTCAGGGTCCAGTATTCACACGAGAACACCGGTTTTTGAAGTGAAGGCGACGCAGATGCCCAAATTTCAGCAGCGTATAAAATAGCCGGATAAACAGTGGCTTGAAGATCTGATAGTGGTTGCGGCATCGTTGGAATGAAGTAAGTGTTGTTTCGCTTTCCAGCTTAGGGTGTTAAAACGCTTCCGGAGGTATTCTGTGTGATCATTAAATTTCAGCTTCGGATCAAAATAGACCCCGAGATCTTTATGGCAGGTAACTACTGGAATTAGAGTACCTAAAACTGAAGGTTGAATTATTGTTGGTTGCTGTTTCAATGAGTAAGTCATTATTGCAGATTTTGACGGGTTAAGGTTTAATCCAAATCTCCCCCTATCTAATTTGAACTACAGTGTTATTCTTTAAACTCACTCTTCTTCCTTCGGTGGGAAAAACAGAATATCTTTTACCTGAAGGTCACCTGTTCACAATACCTTTGAACTTCTCCATACCGACATCCTTTCCCAAAATGCACTGAGTGTCGCATCCTCAAGTAGCGGTGTAATAGGGGGATTAACCTATTGTTCAGAACCTTTTAATTTTAACCCTTCCACACCTGCCGTGCCATTGTTCACCATATTCCTTAATTGCACTACCAGGCCTACTGCCGCTAATGGAAATATTTCCGTAATGATTTTTCGTTATTCCCTAAGTGCTTTACTTCCACACACATTGCACTTACGAAGAGAAATATATTTGTAAGATTTTGTCTTACAGTTTCATTACGTTTTCAGGTTTTCATTGCATTTGTACTGTGTATAACAATCCCTCCTTTGCAAATTCAGCAGTATTAAAATAAAATAAATAAATTTTCTGTTTATACTGCAGGACGACCAAACTGTTAGAGGAGTTCACAAGATAGACAGAATACAGCACGGTTTGCAGCAGTCACAGGCTTGAACCACGATCACTCAAAGCACGGGTACTTATGCACCCACGCGCCTGACCACTAGGCTACGGCGACCTTTTAATGATGTATTGTTGTCGATTTTATAACCTTTATATGAATAAATCATGGATAATTATTTTTTTTTTTAAATTAGTACCGAAAAACCGGTATTTTTGTATCAATACCGGGATTTGAATACCGGAAAAAAATGAAAGGGATCCCGGTATTTGGGATCCCGGAATCTCGGTATTCTAAGCCCTACTTACCACTAAAATACTGGAAAGTTTAAAGAATGGGAAGTGGAACAGTTTTCTTTTGAGAATTGTTAAATCAGTAATTCTTCCTATGCACGGTGTTTATAATAGAAATCAGCTAGGACAATGCGATGATTTTACGTTCCAACATTTCAGTTTTTATGGGAAGGAAAACGGCAAGAGATAGCGCAGAAATTTTTATTTTTACCTTGGGAAGAGGGGAGGGGGAATAAGTATTCAAAAAATTAATTTTAGGTGTAACTGCAAGAGACTGCCGAACGTGGCAAATATGGTGCAATCTAACCAGTTAGTAGCGGTACTGATAAAATATTTTATAGGATTTAATACAGCATTTGGCCGTAGATAATTGCCGCCTAAAGGCGGCAATTATCTACGGCCAAAAGCAGAGAAAATTCCTATATATTACAAAAAAAATCGTGATATGTGCACGCAGAAGCGTTAATGGAGAAAGATATAGATCGCTTTAAGGGTGGTTTAAAACGACTCTACTGGACACTGTTTAACTTAGAATTTCCAGAAAAGCCAAATTTAGGAAACCATAACGCGCAGTTATTTTTTAAAAATCTAAAAATTGGCGGAAACTACCCATCGCGTATTGACTTTTCATGGAGGGTTGGTTACGGAAATATACCAGTGAACGATATCATGTTTAGAGTTAGTCAGACAGATGACAGATTATGCGAATTTTGTACCGAAATTGAAACAGTCTACCATTTATTTTATTACTGTCGATTTGCGCAGGAAGTTTGTGAGAGAATTTGTAGATTTTTGAGAATAAGACAGTTCACGCTGTCGGAGGTAATTTACTTGCAATTCGATCATCCCTTGGGCAAGAAACAAATGTTCACGATATTTTTAATTACAGAGGCTAAATATCATGTGTAGAAGGTTCGAAAACGGGAAAGGTTTGGGACCTTTAGGGGATGTCTCTGGGACTTGAAACAAACTGTCAGGTTCCATGCAAAGGTTTTTACAGTTGGAGAAATGGCGTTTAGGGTCTGATAAGTTTTTGAAAAGGTGGGAAGAGTCACCTCTTCTGTGCAGTTTGGTTGGAGATGACGTTCATCTAAAATATTGGTTTTAGTTATAAAAAAAAAAGGCACCTGGTTTTTTTTCGTTTATTACAAAATTTAGTTTTCTTGAAAAAAGTCTAGATCTCATAGGCTCTCATATTCTCATCAAAACAGTTCTGTTCAAAGTCTGAATTAGGATTTTCTATGATATAAGTTTGAATTTTATAATTCATTTGTTTGGTTTAATAGATCTGATCAAATGTTTTTTTTTCACATTAAATTCAAACTAGCTTCGAAACGATGCCGTCAGGGAGTGCTTTATGCTGCGCGGAGTTTCCTCGAATAATTAACAACAGTCTTCCCCACTGGGGAAGCGTTGCCTATTCAAGGAGTCTATGAGTTTTTGAGTAGTGTGAGTTGAAGTTAGTCCCTCGCATTCTTCTCCACGGTTTCTTTTCTTCTTTCTCCCCTATTATAACTACATATTGCTTTTCTAAGTCTAATGGGGACAAGTGGATAGTAGAGTTATTATCCCACACATATACAACTATCTTCGAAACGATCGTCTGGGTGGTGGTATACCACTGAAAATAAATAACAGTAGTCTTTTCTACTATAGAAGCGTTATTTATTCGAAGTAGGGCAATACCAGCTATCTCGTTGTGAAGGCACCCATAATATGAGATACAATTAAAACGATGCCTTTACACTACATATGTAGTTCAAATTTATGGGTAAACTATGGTGTATCTACACTAATATTATATAGTTAATTACCTAAAACCATAAGAAATTATGCCTTGTGCACTTCGTCTTTTAATAAAAATTCAGTACAATTATAAGATTTCATAGAATATAGGCTTAAAGCTTCGAGATAAAAATATTATATTGAAAGGAGTTCGCGAGTCAAAAAAGGTTGGGAGACCCTGCTGACTAGCTGATCCGGAGAGTTACCAATAGGTTCGGTCAACTAGCGACCTGCCTGAGAACACTGTTTTAGAGCTATACCATCGAAATGTAAGAAAGTTTGGATCTCGCCATGGTGTTCATCATAACCTCAAAAGACATCAGTCATACTGCATGATGGAAGAGATTTTTATTTATTTAGAGTATTTGCATATATAATAAACAGAAATTTGCATTTGCAAATTTGATATACCGTGTGATTAATGGGTTTTCAGCAGGACTGGGGCTAAGTGATTCATGCTTAAATTTTGTCTGGAATTTTGTCGAAATTTATTTAATTTTTAAATCTAAATTTAAAATTTTATTTTATGTCAAAACTTAAGAACAATTAATATTATTTTCATTTATTGAAAATTGATGTGTACAAAGAAAAAGTTATCTAACCTTTCTATATGCAATAATTGCAATATTTACAATTATTGCATACAAGAAAGGTTAGATTCCGCAAATAGAAATAAAAAAAAAAATTAAAACTTTCCTAAAAATTAAAAATGAATTTTCATCCATGTTAAGTGCAGGATCAATGCCTTTGCTACACTTTGGGATGCCATGACCACCGCTGGGTTAAAGCTATCGCGAAGCCTAGTTGATATAATTGCCGCTCTCTCCACATCGAGTGGAAAAGACCTAAGTTCGAATCCTGTCGACGACGTGAGGAATTTTTAAGATTCTTTTCATAATGTGGGTGAGTTGTTTGGTCTCAGGCGAGAGTGCATGGTTTTCTCGCGGAAACGTGAGCTTTTTCTCCAGCAAATAGCAAATCGACCAGAGAACACACGCAATTTACAGACATATTATTATAGCGCAATATTGCTCAAGTTTCTGATGCTCCTGAAACACCATACAACAACAAAGCTGGAACGCTGGATTAAAACTAGGACTGGTTTCACTTTGGTTTTTGTTCTGAACGTTTTTCAGAGGATGAGAATAGAATCTGTTGTTGTTGTTTTTGGCGCATCAGATACAAACGGTGCATTATACTGCACCGTATGTAACTATGTCTGTAAATCTCGCGTGTTCTTTGGTGGATTTGCTGTTTTAGACAAATTGCCCAGGTTTCCTGGAGAATAAACCATGCTACCCGCGCCTGAGACCAACTAAATCAGCCGTGTTATGAAAAAGGCCCATAAAAATTTCTGCCATATTTGACGGGTTTTCGAACTCGTGTCTTTTCCACTGTTGGCAGGACGGTAATACCAACGAGGGCGATGTAGGATATATCCGTAATTTCTGCAATATTACAATATCATTGTTTCAAAAATCATGAAAAGCAAACTATAAAACTAGGATTGCTCCCGTTTCGGATTTTTGCCCTACAACAGGATGGAATTAAAAATATATCCCTTATACACTCTTGTTTAAAAATAAAAACTAATTTACTCCCTTTTAGATTGATCGAGTATATAATCCTTCATGGCAAGCACAAGTTAAAGGAAGAAAGTTGTGGACTCTTGAACCTGTACCTGAATGCTATACTCTGTGCACAACCATCGAAGTCATGATAGATTCTGGAGAAATAAGTAAGTAATAACATTAGGAAAGCAGAGTAGATATCCAATCATTCAGTAGACAGCTGTAAGTTGCCTGACAGGTGCCAAACTTTGTTTCTTATTTGTCTTTTAAGACAAATGAAAACAAAGTTTGGCACTTGTCAGGAAACTGTGTTTGCGATCTAAGGTTGCAAACACTGTATCTGGAAAAATGTTTCTGTTATTGGTGTGTGTGTGTGTGTGTGCGTGTGTGTATTTTAGTGGCCCAAAAGCTGCAGTGGCTGTAATGCGCCTATTAATTGAAAATGTGCTAGAAATTAACTAAGATGTGTAACCACTTCAAACTGATAAAGTTTACTGTTGGTTTTGATAAACGTACATTTTGATAAACATTTCATTGTACGACCCAAGCTGCTTGTAGTTGATAGTCAGAGGCTGGAATACTAACCAAGGTTAAATCTATAGTTGACGAATTTTTAGATTTATCAGTCAGTTCATTTCACTTTAGACCGGAATGTGCCGGATCCAACAATAAACATGGATCCAACATGCCATTTGTAAGTTCCTTAATCGTACATATATTGTATTCAATTAGATAAACGCAAGGTTTATCTAATTGAATTTGATAAACTTTATTCAAATTATACCTCTTTGTGTAAACAATGACTCATTTTTAGTTTCTTTTTCTTTTTTTTTAACGAGAACTATTATTGCACATCTATATAATAATTTGCTTGTGTCCTTCTGTCTCGAACATTCTTTGAACTTGAATAAATCAAACACTGAAGAAGCTTTTGACATGATTCCTTTTGAAATAGTTTTATTTAGCAGTAAAATTTAGAAAAAATAAAAGGTCGAAATTGAAGAGAAAGGTAACTGAGCCTAATGATTCCACGAATACAGACAAATCTAATTTCCTGTCAAGAGCCAACGAAGAAAACAGTAGTGTCAGGCCTGGTACCGTATGCAACTCAAAGGCCCACACAGCTGTCAATGAGAATGAGATTCCGTGTGAGGTGCTAACCAGCAACAATGAGGCCATGTATTGCACCGCACGATCAATTCAGAATACAGACGATCCGATGCGGGAGAAAACACTCGGAGAGCTTGAGATTCCGAAAATAGCCTGCCAACTCAGTTCACCTGTCACTCAGACACCTGAACGGTTTAAAGTCGAAGTCACTCTGTAGGGTCTGAGAAGAAGAACAGTCCTACACAATTTCATACTAATGAAGCATCAGAAAGAAACTCCTCCACCCTATCGGGCATTCCCAGCGAACAGGCTCTCGTGCAGGATGACATCGATTCGAATCAAGAGTCATGTGAAAGAATGGGCGGGCCTCAGCAAGAACAAGGAATGGGAATGAAGCCAGCTATTCAGCCATACTACCTCGAAACTCCTGATGTTAGGGAAGAGCAGAAACTGCTCTTCCCTAACATCAAATCAACCATTCATTCCACACAGGAAATCCTACCAGGATAAATAAAGTTCCTACCAGAATCCATCTCCTCAAAACTTTAGTAGGTCTCCTCAAGGGCACAGTCTTGGAGATATGGTGAAAACGATGAAAAAAAATTTGACAAAACTTCTGAGCGATAATTATCGACTCAAAATTCAGAACCCAGAAATTAGAGATGAGCTACTTCTGCTCAGAAAACAAATTAAGGATCTGACATTCCTGGTCACGGACCTAGTTAACCTAACAGAGCTCTCTAAACTGAGCGATGCTCGGTCATTACCAACATCCTATTGTCACAAGAACTTGTGAAGTTATACAAATATAAAAAGCTGATGCGGAGAGAATCGCACAGGTGGAACCTCATACCAGACAACTTGACAACAGCAGGTCCAACGAACCCCACCAACCAACCAACCTAGAGAGAACCAGCAAAACCACAGTGACCAGATGCCACCCAAACAGATACATCTGTCTCCCCACCTCTCGCAACACGCGTTCACAGGGAGACGAATCTCCTCACAGGAGGAGGAGACAGCTCTCTCCTCCCCTGCCAAGCGAGCAGTACGTGAACTCCAGGTTGACGCCAAGGGACCAACCAGATGTTATGCACAAGTCTTTCAGACAGCAGTTGCTAGAACAAATGCTGACAGGTCTACCAGATGCGCCATGTCAAATCCAGAGGGAACGAACGCCCTTGATTCAACCACTAAGCGTACTCAAGGGACGGAAACGTCCATGGAAAATCTCCGGTTCAGGCAAGTTTGCGAAACTTACAACATCAGTGACTTACAGCAGTGACTTCCCCTGCCAAGCTGTTCATAACTAGACTGGCGCCTACTACCCAGGCCACTGCTATCCAAAACTTCAAAGACATAGACCTTTGTGTAAACGTAGACGTTAGAGCCATCAAAACAAAATACCCATTGTATTCCTCATTTGTTCTGTCTTGTCCTCGGGCAGATATCTACACGAGGTGCTTAACCCAGCAGTATGGCTGACAGGTGCCTTAATTAAGCCATTCATCGAAACAAAAAAAGATACCAACCAGAAGGCCCCTAGTGTACACCAATAGCAATCAACTGACAAGAGTCGAACGGATGTAACCAAACGACAGTAACATTTTTTCTACAAAATGTTAGGAACCTTGCTAACAAGCTACATACCTTGAAAGCACTCCCTGCTCCTCCAGGAAGACATTGATTTCATTTGTATCTCGGAAACATTGGCTGATGAGGGGAAAAAAACTTGGATTGCTCCTATCGTCCACTCATTATTAATACTGTATATTGCAAACTCCAGGAAAGGATAAGAGAGGAGGTGGCGTTGCCATCTTCTACAAGTCCTCTTTCAGGCAGATGCATGCCTACAGCAGTAAAACATCAAAATATGAAGCAATCACTGCGATTTTCAGCCAAAATGAAAAAAAAGGATCCAAATCTGCCATGTGTATCTCCCATCAATCAGAGAGGACCTTATCTCATGGATGTCTCCTCATATACGCCCCGATATTCAAACAACCATTTTAGGAGATTTCAACCTGCCTCTGCCAAGGCAAGGCAGGGAAAATACCATGCGAACCTTCGGGCTCATCCCACTGAATACACCACCGACCATAGGAAATCAAGTCCTGGACAGCATTTACCACAATTTGGAACAAATACAAATCATTCCCTATAACTCCAAATCGGACCACCTCTCAATAGTGTTTGAAAATGCACAGGCACCTGCAACCTCAGTCACTGAGACCAAATCCGCGGATCTGGTGCATACAGTAACCACGTTTTCAACCGACCTGGTCAGGCGAAATGTTATCCTCACTGAACTTAAAGCATTTAATTAGGAATAATCTCTGCTTCAAACCATTGGAAGAGGCAATTAATACCATTTCTAATGAATTGAGACACATTGCTCTCATTAGTGCGCCAAAGACAATTAAAATCTCCTCAAACATCAAGTGGTGGTTCAACTCCAAAACGTTGAAATTTTAACGTAAAGCAAAAAGCCTACAGAACCTGGAAAAAGTCTAGCTCCATGCTAGATCACATCGCTTACAACGAATAAAGAACGAATTTCCTGCGTGTTCGGAAGAAGGTACTTCGTATGTATATTCAGCGAAGACTTACATTCCAAGCGTATCATTTCCTCAAGTGGTAGTCAGGTGGAAATGGATGAAGAAACGATAAAACTGTGGACACAGTCAACCTTCACCCTGATGAGGAAAAACATCCGCCCCTCCCTATAGCGGCCATCACAGGACCGAGCTTGCACATGTTGAGATCTCAAGGGAAATGCTTATGAAAGCAATAAATAGCCTTTCCAGTAAATCTACAGTTTGTCCCGACGGATTTCCCCTCTTTATTCTCAAAATATGCAGTTTCTATGTGATTGACCTGTTATATCACATCTTCAACCAAATCCTCGAGACTGGTATCACACCAACAATTTGGAATGTCTACCATGCTTTCCGCCAGCGTCAGGAAAAGGTCGTCCTCATACGCCTGGGAGGCTGCATTTCCAAGGTTGAGGTTGAGGAATCCGTCCAGGACCACGTTCCAGAGCAGTCGACCCAGGGTGGAGTTCTGTGGGCATCCTCTGTAGATGCGCCTGGTTATTGTACAGTAAGGAGCAGTGACTTTTACTGATCTGTCACACAGGTAACTGCTGATGCAATTGTATAGATTACTTGGGAGTTTGGCCTCACGAAGCCTGCTGAGGATGTTTGGCCACCAGACGGTGGTGTCAAACGCTCCGACAAAGTCAACCGCGATGGTAAGAAAGTATTTGCGGTCTGTTTCTGTTACAGCGTTGATGATACTGCGTAGGGCATCGGTTGTGGAGTGATTCTAGGGTTGCGTTTCTGTAGTGCTTCTCTATCCTGTTTCGTAGGAGATGTTCAAGAAGCTTGCTGAGAACTGTGAGGAGCGCTATCGGGCGATAGGACCCAGGGAGGTCCTGCCTCTTCGTGGGACTCTTCAAGATTAGCCGGAGCGGCGCCACCCTCCAACCGCGCAGGAAGTAGCCTTTGAGGCATTTGTTATATAGTTTCAATATTTCCTCTGGGATGGTGTCCACTGCTTTCTTGATGATCTGTGGCTCTAGGAAATCTTCCCTTGGGGACTTTTTGTTTCCCTAATTAGCCGCCGCAATCTCCAACTCAATCTTGGTGAAAGGTTCCTCAATTTGCTGGGTTGTGTATGTGCTGTTCTGCTGGCAGAGCAGTACCTGTTCTGGCGCGGTTGGATCAATGTGCTCAGGGAACATGGCATCCAATGTATTGTTGACTGTTTCGTGCCACGTCTCTGTGACCCCCCCCTTGCGGTTTCCTCGTTGCTGGGACTACCTTCCCTTTGGGGAGCCTCTTTTTGTCACTCGATAGACCACTCCCCAGGGATCATCGTTTGCAGTCGTGGAAACTAGGTGCTCCCATGCACGCTGTTTTTTTTCTCTGATTTTTGCTGTGTATTGATTTCTTGCAGTACGGTATCGTTCCCGGAACGCCTCTACTTCTGCGATAGGCCAATCACGTCTAGCCCGCTGGAATTTTTTCCGACAGATGTTTGCTACCTGCATTAGTTGCTGGAGATCAGGGTTCCACCAGGGTAGTGACCCCGGAGATGGTTTCTTTCTTTTGATGGATTTGTCCGCCGCTTCTGTGATAAGTCTAACCAGTTTTGCTTGGTGTTGTTAGTCTGGGGTTGTCTCTTCTGTGTTAAATGTGTGGGCAGCCACCCATAGGGTTTGTTGGAATTTGGTCCACTCTGCTTTTCCTATGGCGTATCTGTGCTGTATTTATCTGAGAGTTGTGCTTCTGGCTATTGTTCGGTTTAGTTGGAAGTTGATTACTCTGTGGTCCGATGTCCAGTTTTCCGTTGCTGTCCAGGATGTGATGTGATCAGTGACGGACCTTGTGGCAAGGATGACATCAATTGTTGTCTTCCACATAGTGCTGAAGAATGTTGGGAGGTTGTTTGGCTGGTTAAGTATATTATAGCAAATGTTTGTGAGGTACTCTCTTTCAGACGCTGCCCGTTCACAACGCCTCTCCGTCCTGGGGTTTCACTATACCATGCCGGTGAGCGGCAGTTCACGTCTGCGCCTACAATTATTTTGACGTTCGGGAATTCTGTGTGCATGGTCTGTAGGTAGTTAATGGTTGGGAGGATGTCTTCCCCCGGTTGGCTGTATATTGAAACAGCGTAAAATGCGGTGACTATGGGGGCACACGCAACCCAGGGTAGGCAGTAATTTGACAGCTTGGTCACTGCGTAATCCGGATTTCTATTAGGATGGCTGCCCATGGGGTTTCAGCAGCAGTATGCACAATCTTGTATTGCAGGAGGTATGCCCTGACTTCTTTGCTGTGTGCATATGACTCTTGCACGAGCATAATGTCGACATTTTCTTCGTTGGCCTTTTTTACCAACTGGGCGACAACCGCCACAGGCGACAACCTGTGCGCGTTGAACTGTGTGAACTGAACTTTTAGTTGGTTATACTGTTTAGGGCGTGCTTCCATAGTCGAGTTTGTTTATTATATACCCTTGGCCTTTATGTATACAGGACACTTGTTGTTACGGATTGAATGGGCTGCCTGGATTTTGTGCGGCTTGCAGTTTGCACATGTTGGTGGATCCTCTCTCTCAGCGCATGTCCTAAATTCGTGTCCTACTTTAACACAGTGTCCACACGTTGATTGCGTTTGGGTGCATGTGTGTGTGGGTGGTGTGTCCGAAGCGGCAACACCGGAAGCATTTGGGGACTGTCACGTATTCTTTGTAGCGATGACTGCCCCAGTTCCTAACAGACTGGAAAATGGCAAACATCAGGCTAATTTTGAAAAATTCCAGCAAACCCCATGACCAACCAGATTCCTACAGACCCATCGCTATCCTGTCAGTAATAAGCAAGTTGTTTGAGCATCTTCTAAGACAAAGAAGAGAAATATATTACAACAATGCCAACTTACAATCCTAAAATCAATATAGATTCAGAAAGGGTCGTTCCATTGTAGATGCACTGGAGAACATGATTGAAGGCGCAAAGAGCACGGACAGAAAATATTTCTTAACCATCTCAGTGGACTTTTCCGGGGCGTTTGACGTACTCTGGTGCCAAGCGTCCTCGGAAGACTCCGTACAGCAAATCTCCCTAGCAATGTGTACCAAAGCAAAAAAATTATCTATCACAGCGGAGCGTAACCGTCAGGACACCGTATAGCAAAGTTACGCGCCAAATTTACAGAGGATGTCCCCAGGGCTCTATCCTTGGTCCCCTACTATGGAACATCGTACTTGATGAGTTCCTGAACATAGACCTGCAGAATGTCCAATCTCAAGCATATGCAGACGACTTAGTCCTTGCCTTTGCCGCTGATACTAGATCCCAACTGGAAGCCGCAGAAAACAGAGCACTCGGAACTTTACAGGACTGGGCCGGGCACAACCACCTGGAAATCTCACCAGTAAAGACAAACTGCATCCTGCTTAAAGGCTCTCTGAACGTTATGAGGCTACTCCAAATCAAAATCCAAGGGAGAACCAACCGGTTAACAACTGAGATGAGATATCTTGAAGTGATCTTGGACAGTAACCTATCTTTCACACCACACCTGAAATATCTACATACCAAGATTCGAAAATATACTGCACTACTGGCAAGAAGCGCACGTTGGGACTGGGGATTGAAGCGACGCGCGCTCACCCTCTTCTATAAGGCTATGTTCACCCCTATAATCACTTATGCATCCGGTATCTGGTTTTCAAAGGTCACAACAGCAGTTAAGAAGAGGAAGCTTGACTCGATTCAGCGCGTCATCCTGCTCAGTATCACCCGGGCCTGGTGCACGGTCAGCACACATGCCTTGCAAGTGTTGACCGGCGTGCTACCTCTAGATCTAGAAATAATCAAATGTGGTTTGCTTTATATGCTTTCTAAAGGTAAAGCCATCTCCTGTCGGGATTTTACCACCAACCCCTCAAATAACATCAAGGTCGAGAAGAAGTGCCTCACTGCATACTTTCAGCAGGTCTGGCAGTCTAGGTGGACACAGTCTACAAAAGGAGAAGTCACCAGAAAATTCATTCCTACAATAGGAACAGTATACCCAAAATCTGCCACATAGTTCTCCCCTGGCCTATACATAACTTTTTTTGTTAATTGGCCATGGATATATCAGAGGAAAGCTCACTGCACTCGGGATCACCGAAAACCCACAATGCCTCTGTGGTTCCCTTGAAAGTTGGGACCATCTGATGTACAAGTGTGAAATATATGAAGATTTGAGATGTCTCCTCTTGACTAGGAGGCATCTCAGATCTTCATATATTTTAAATTATTAAAAACCAAGAACAGCACATCCTCGAAAGAGAAGAAGACTATGTCGCCTTTACGCGCTACGCACAAGACTCATTCGCACCACGGAAGGCCCTACCATGGATATAGTCACTATCCGAATCATCATCGAAACCAAGAGAAGACAAGCACCTATATTTTGGGAATCAATGCAGAGGCCTACCAGCAAATGAGACTACACCACCACCAAATCTGAGAAGATCCAGTATAGGACAACCACAGCTGCATTCCTATTTATATTCCTACTGATTTAGACACAAATCACTGGATAGGACTTTAACTACCAAACTGGACATCAAGACCAGACCTGAATGAGAAGGGAAAAATATTGTGCCAAATGGCGATCATGCTTGTGCTCTCTTGCACGGTAACTATTGTCCCACTTCCATCTCTTACTTTCGCCTGATGGATGTATTCCATTGTACCTGGGGGATACCTTCTTCTTCACCCCCATATTTCTACCTGTCCCCCCCTTTTCTTGACTCTAAAGCCCACCCGCTCTAACTCTCCCTTTTTTTTTTTTTTTTTTACATTGGTCTCTGTCAGGAAGCTTAGGCGACCATGCAGAGACTAGCCAGAGAATAATTGACAGCTGGCTATCTCCTAGCGATGTTTTCAGGCAACATGGGGTTCCACCAGGGGTCCTGCGGTCAAATCCCAGGACACCCAACGCAAAACTACATATTCAAAACAGAACACTTTTCTGGCATTTACAGTAGTTCTGTATTTCTTCACAGTGTACATATGGCACAGATGTACAAGACTTATATAAGGGGTCAGGTGCCCCCTATGGAAACCACAGGGGGCACCTGACCCTAATACTATGCACACTATGCCCCAGTTAATGAACACTCTGTCGTGTTTATTTATAGCAGGGAAAACTGTATTTATTTATAGATGGGAAAACTACGGCCCGCGGGCCAGATGCCGCTCGCCTAGAGGTTCTATCCGGCCTGCCGCAGATTTTAAAACAATAGTATAGAAATTTTAAATTTCAATGTTTTGAAAAAATTCATTTAAGGGCGTGTTCCATTTTTTTGCATATGTGAAAATTTACATAGAAATTTGAATATTTTTTCCTTATGCAAAATATAGTTGTGATAATTTATATAGAAATTGATTTAAAAACTTTTGAATGTACAAAAAATGGAACCCGCCCTAATAAATATGTATAAAATTATTAAAATATACTTATTTGCTTTTATATCTAAATTCAAAAAAAAACAATAGAAAAATTCTAGCAAACCCCATGACCAACCAGATTCCTACAGGCCCATCGAATAGAAACAAGATTTTGAAAGAAGAATTTGGATATACTGCTTACGAGTTTATATTAACGACAACAGAGGCGCTAATATTTGTCCACATTTCCACATCAAATGGCCTTAGTCGGCTCGGGAATGTGCGCGAAGCGGGAACCTACCGTTGAATTGAAAGATGGCGAACAGGCCGACGCATTCCAACTTCATAAATGTTGAGTGTTAGTGTCATAACGGTGAAGTTATTAAAAATAGTATTGTTGTTGGTGCTTGTGAGTTTTATTGTGGATATTAGTAAAATATTTCAACCCCAAAATGTCTACTAAAAAACGTAAAATTGATTCAGAGTGCCGTGTTTTCAAAGATGAATGGACCTGGAAGTACTTTTTCACCGTTGCAAAGGACTGTGTCTCATCTGCAATGAAACCGTAGCAGTCTTCAAAGAATACATTTCCCGCCACTTCACTTCTAAGCATAAAAATTCCAATTACTAAGCAATGTCCGAATATGAAAGGAAACGAAAAGTAGATCTTCGCAAAAAATTATCAAGTTACCAAAATTTTTTTAAGAAAAAAATAGTTCTCAGAAAGCAGCTACACACACATGTTATATTATAGCATACAATATTGCTAAAAGTAATTTTTTATGGTAGTTGTTGGCGCATCGGCTTCTGTGGCCATAATGCACCTCCCAAGGTTTTTGCAGTACTTTAATCCAAGCCCGAGGCGGGATTCGAACCCGCATCGCTTGGGGTGGTAGGCAGGCACTTTACCCACCCGGCTAGCCCGGTCGGCCTAAAAGTAATAAAGCTCTCTCTCTCTGATGGCGAGTTTGTTAAACACTGTATGCTCCAAGTTTGTGATGTTTTATGTCCTGAAAAGAAAAAAAAAAAAAAAAGAAAAAAAAAAAGATTTTGAAACTGTAAGCTTATCCCGAAAAACTGTGACTTCTAGAGTCACAGTTTTTCAGCCATAAATAAAAATCTGACATCACAGTTGGAGTCAAAGATTGGTCATTTTAAATTCTGCTCCATTACTATGGATGAAAGCACTGATATAAATGATATTGCTCAGCTAGTATTATTTATAAGAGGTGTTGATGAAAACTTTTCTATTACTGAGGAATTTGCATGCAAGCGGTCGTTAAAAGGAACAACAACAGGGTCTGATATTTTTCATGAATTTCATGAATATTATGACCGATGGAGCACAAAGTATGACAGGTAAAAAATCTGGATTTGTTGGGATCTTTACTCAAAAATACCCCGGGAATAATGTTGTCTTTCTACATTGCGTTGTACATCAAGATGCCCTGTGTAAATCTGCCTTGAATATGAAACCTGTGCTTATGTAATCGTGAAGCTTGTAAATACTATTCGATCTCGTGGGCTTACTCACAGACAGTTTCGAGATTTTCTTGAGTCCATACAATCTGAATACTCTGATGTGCTGAATTATACGAAAGTTAGGTGGCTGAGTGCAGGACGCGTCTTCGAGCGAGTTTGGCAGCTGAAAGACGAGATAGTGTCATTCTTCCATGAGAAACAGTGGTCTGTGGAGTGTGAAATATTGGAAGATACAGCATGGCCTTCGGACTTTGCATTTTTCACAGATTATCTCTGTCACATGAACAAGTTGAATGTCAAAATGCAAGTAAAAAATCAATTTATCGATGATATCTGGAGCCATCTCAGAGGTTTTAAACAACAACTTGTTCTGTTTGCTAATCAGACAGCTAAGAACGACTTGTCTCACTTCCCGAGATTAAATTCAATAGCCCCAGTAAATAAAGACAAGCTTAAGAGCTACGAAGATGGCCTGAAAAAACTTCATCTTGAATTTGAACGAAGATTTCAAGACTTCAGTGCCATTGAAAAAGACTTAGATATTTTCAGCATGCCTTTTAATGTGGACTGTGAAGTAGTGAGACCGGACTTGCAGCTTGAATTAATTGAATTACAATCTAACAATCACTTCAAACAGTTGTTTCTCAATGTCCCAAAATTAGAGTTCTACAAGTCTTTGTCGAAATCAAGTTTCCCAAATCTGATATCTCACGCCCCCAGAAAGTTAGTGCTATGTTTGCTTCATCCTATATATGTGAAAAGGTGTTTTCTACAATGAAACATTGAAAGAGTTGTATAAGAAACAGACTGACAGATAAGCATTTAACTTCACTTCTCAGAATCAGTACACCCCAGTTCGAACCAGATTATGAGGAACTTTGAGAAATGCAGTCACAACTTCATTCATCGCATTAGTATTAAAGAATTTTTTAAATATACTGTTTTTTGAGTCTTTATTGCGTTTTATTATAAATTATATCGGCCCGCCAAAATTTTTTATTTTTTTTTTTGGCCCACTCCTAAAAAAGTTTGCCCATCACTGGTTTATTATAGTATTCCAGGCGGCAGGCAAAAGCTCGACCACTCAGTTTGTGGCGCTACCTATTTGGGATTTTGTTTGATATCTGGGATTTATAAGTGACGCCGGATCTACCTCCGGGTGTTCCTGCTGGAGGTTTCTCATATACAATTCTGCGGAGATGGGAGAAATCCCCGGAGCCGTCAGACCCTCAACATACCTACCTATATACAATTCTTCTCGAAGGGCTGTTGGGTGAGGTTTTTGTCCGGGACTTCACGCCAATTATACTAGGACCTCTTTTTTGGGGGGCACGGCTTCCAGGCCGAGGGTTTGTTGTTCTCGGATTCGCTATTATTTTTTGGGCATCTTCCTGCTTATGCGTTTCGATTGTTATGTCTGTGTTGCGCGTTTTCCGTACTGATTTAATTTTTGTGGTCTTGAGGCCCTCCGCTAGTTTCGTCATTACTTTCGTCATTACTGACTGCTTCGCTGGAGGTGTGCTCCTCTGTGGAGGTTGGTCTGAGGATGACCAAATTCGGCGTCAGGAGTAGTGTCTTCCGTCTGGGTGCCGGTTGGAGTGTCGTCTCTGGTGGTTCCAGGGTTCTGGTCTTCAGCGCTTGAGCGTATGTGGAGGCGCGCTGTGGCGTTTGGTTTGCCCCACATTCCATATATGCTTGTAGTAGCGAGGTCACTCTTTCGCATTCGACATGAGTGTCTAGGAGTATAGTTTCCATTTTATGGAAGATCGTAACTACTTGGGCCCTAAGGCCTGTGAATACTCTGTTTGAGTGGTCCTTGAATAAGTTTTCGAGGGCCATCTTTAGGAAGAGCGACTTCTGGTAGACAGTACCCTCTGGGAGAGCAGGGTCAGGTAGTGGGTCGTGGGTCCTGCTGCTTTTCGTCGTTCTGGTTCTTCTGTGAGGTTGTGTTGTGTGATTGGTCTCTCGCTACAGTCTGAGACCGCGTTTTACGTTGTTGTGATTTTGTTACAGTTCTTTTGACGTTCTTCCGTTTGATTGAGAGGCCCCCGGGCGGGTGTCCTCCAGGTCCTCTGATTGCTCTGCGATTATCTGGAGTATAAGCCAGTTACAGAAAACAATTCAATATAACATACAAGTCAACAAAATATAAACAATTAAAAACTTAGCGTTCGCCAGAGCTGCAAAATCTTGTCGAACACGTGGATACCCTTACCGATACTAAGTAATAACCTACAAAATCTCTATCTAAGTTCAAAATAAACTAAGTATCGTAACTGGGAGTATAATGCTAGAAAATAAATTAATGTGCCAATTTAAGTCAATAAAACGGCAAAAAATTAAGAAAAACTCTCTATTAGCTTTAGCCGTAAAAACTCTGCCCGCAGGGAGATATTCTCGTTCCCGATATTGCAGAGAGGTATGACATTCTTTCCCAATCTAAGAAGGTGTACATCGCAAAAGGCAGAAACGTACGTCCAAGGAGGAACAGGTGCACTTGTGTCTTGAAAAAAATATTAAAGTCGATATCCCAACTGTGGACAAGGTCTTTAATCCTGAGTGAGGCCTATCGAATCTCATTTGGCTTGCTCTCATGGAAGGAAACCCACCTAGTATTAAAAAGAAACTGGGGTGCGATGTAAGACTCTGGATGTTAGCAGCATCGTGGGGCAGTAGTGTTTTTCTACGAAGATGTAATGGGGGATCATGTGCTTCAATATAAAGACTTTGGATCGGACAAGACATAGATCAGATGGACTGAAGTATGTTCAAATTCTTTAGACAAATATTTCGTAAATCAGTGATGTGAGCTTAGAAATTAAGTTTACTGTCTAATATCAGTCGAAGAAACCTAAAAGTGGTTTCAAGCGGTATTGTAATATGGTTTATTTGCAATTCAGGGTCATGATGGAGGGCCCGACGCTTGCATAAGTGAGTGGCAATGCATTTCTTTTCTGATAGCCAAGAACCATTCCGTAAAGTCCAGGATTCTATTTTAGTTATGGCAAGTTGGAGCTGCCGTTCGATGGTATTGATAACTCTGAGACTGACAGGAAATAGTAAGGTCGTCTGCATACATATAAGTATCAACAGATTTTGAGATGTCTATTGTCATGCTGCTAACTCGGATTGCAAAAAGTGTTGAATTAAATATTATATCGGACTTGAAAAGAGCACAACTGCTGGAAATTTTGAATTATTATAGGCAAATGGATCCTAATGGTAATGATCCATAAATGATACTATGGACCAAATGATACTATGGATATACCAAATAGTGTCAAATGCCTTTTCCAGATCTAAGTTGACCGACCATGACTAGATGTTGTTTCTTAACAAAGGCATTGTGGATATGAGATTCGGTTTTGATGAGCACGTCTGTGGTTGATCTGTTTTGCCGAAAACCATACTGATGATTTAAATTCTGTGACTTCAGAATCTAAAGAGCCTTGAATGTACCAAACTTTCGAAAGTTTTTTCCGAGCAGCTCGTGAGAGATATGGTTCTACACTGGTGTGCAAAACTTAAGGATCATCACTATTTCTAAAGGTTACAGCCACAAAATCAAACGAAACAGCCTGTGGCTAATTGCATAACTGTGGCTCTTCAGTAGAAAGCTGGTGCACATGCAAAAATTTGAATCGTGATTAAAGGGCTCACATAGACAGATAAAAGCAGCAGTTCAGCAGTTATGTGCAAATTACCGAATGGCGAGCACGATTGTTACAGACATTCGATTGGTTTCATACAGTGCTACAGACAACGAAATGGCCGGTATCGCCCATAGCATCATTACACGTGCATGGTGGGCCTTCAGAACGACAGCAACAGCTTTTTGAAGGACCAGTGGTGATCGTCCACAAAAAACAACGCCCAATGATGATCGCTATATACTCCTACAGGCCTGTGTTCTTCTCCAGATGATACGCATATCGGTGTCTTTTGTGATGGTTGAGGCAAAAACAATACACGAATCATGTTTCGCTTTCCGTATAATTTGTCTCTGTTTAGCTTTGTCTTTTATAAGTAATTAAGTTACTAGTGGTAGGATACTTGCGGAAATTATTCCAAGCATGGTTTTTTTTCCATGAAAGCAATTTGCATTCCCCCAGTGATTTCGGTGAATGCAATATGGTTTGGATTTTGGAATAGAAGCATGGGCTGCAGTCAGAATCTGACTGGTGATGTAAGTGCTGCTTTTCAATCGGCTGATTTTCAACATAAAGCCTGTCTAGAAACATTCGGATGGAATAGCCATTCTAGTTAGCCTTTTTAAACTTCCAAGTGATCAGGATTTGGAGTTACCTCTGT
This sequence comes from Mastigoproctus giganteus, assembly GCF_048544385.1. Taxonomy (NCBI): domain Eukaryota; kingdom Metazoa; phylum Arthropoda; class Arachnida; order Uropygi; family Thelyphonidae; genus Mastigoproctus; species Mastigoproctus giganteus. The sequence goes on along the minus strand of NC_143584.1, from coordinate 65,769,933 downwards.
CTGTAAAGAGCAAATAATAGGAAAATGATCACGTGTTAACACTGGCCATGTCATGAATAGAAAGATGGACGGTGAACAGATTGATAAGTCGATTTCAGAAATGGATCCTGTAGGTAAGTGGATTGGGATGGAAGAACCAGAGTTTAGTAAATTTAGATCATTATTGTTAAAAAAATTCTTCACTCAATTTTTCCCTTGCTTCCATTGCAGTGGATCCCCACAATGGATGGTGGCCATTAAAATCACCGAAAATACAAGGTAGGATGGAAACAAGGGTAACAGAAACGCCCACCAATTGCAATACGAACTGCCACAGCTTCTACAGCGGTTTGTAATTGGATGTGCTTGGGCGGTGTGTTAGATTAGATAGTGAACCTGTAACTATTTTGATTCTTCATTCATATATTTGTAGTTGTTGAGAAGTCATTATACAGTATTAACTCATTTAACAATAGGGATGCGTTCGCTGAGACAATCGGATCAAATTTACGGGAATTATACGTTCCTACCTAGTGGCCACTAACTAAAAACTTTTGTAAGTTACGTTATAGCGAGTATAGCTTACAGAGGTAATGAACTGAATTTTAACATTTAATAGTTTTATTTTAAAGTGCAGTGTATTATATAAGAATATTAAAAAATAAATTTAATTTTAATTATCAGCGTTAAGTTTATTATAAATTATCTATTTACTTAAATTATGACGACACATTACCCTGCAGCAGGTGAGTTTCCGTAACTGAAAAATGTATGTATATTATTTGTTTATGATAGTAATAGAAAATATGTTGTTGTTTTTATATTCAACCATGCTAACATCAGACAGCTAGACTTACACACAAAAAGATTTTCCGGTGTGCAATATCGTAAAAAAAGAAAAGTAAAAGATGAAGAAAATAAAAAATCAGAAGGTGCTATTTTAAAATACTTTCAAAGTCTCGAAGAACCGTCAACATCTTCAACGTGTCCTGTAACATTGAGGTTGTCACAGACATTCTCTCAGATATGCCAGACAAGCTGTACTTGTTACTTGGAAATCTGAAACGCTGCTGGAACTGATATTCAGGTGGCACTCAAATGGACCCAATTTTGGCGAAGTCCGGACGGCATGTGACAGCCAAATCCTCTGCTTGCACCTTCATGATGGTGGGACTGTTAGTAATCCTGGGTAGAACCTACATGCACAAGAACATGGTGGGTGACCACCCAGGTTTGAACCAACGTAAGCAGAGGTCGAGGTTGGGCGCCCACACCACATGGAGAAATGCCGCCCCTCTATGTTACAAGGCAGTACTAGGTGGTAGATGACTCTCATCAACCGGTGCAATACCATAACTTTGCTTATTGGAGGCTTCAAGTGGTGGAACCCATGTTTAGTCTCTAGAGCTAAGTTCCGATCAACCTTTCCCTATCTCTTACTATGATTTTTAGTGTTTTCCACCAACCATAAAACGAAATACGAAAAACCCAAATTTTTAAAATATTTAATATTTACAATAAATTATTTACAAACAAAATATTACTGATAGTAATTTTAAAATAAAACAACTGTGATATACAGGATAATAATAAAATGCCGAATTTAAAATGCAATAAAATATACTAGGTTAAAAGCGCTAAAATACTAACTGAAGCTTTCAAAGGCTTCTGCCTTCTTTCTCAACAGTGTAATTTCTCTTCTGCAGTGCATCATTAAATACCAGCAGGTTCACGGTGCGTCTCACGTGAACGTGTACTGTTCCCGTCAGAACCGGAAGTGGCTCGGGAGCGTTTCAGGCAAAAACGTTCATCCCCTCCAAGGATTACCGCCTCAAAGAGGGGATGAATGCGTGTGCCCCTATCTCTATTTATATTTTTCTCAGTAGAACTAATTCGCAAGCTCTCGAGCCACTTGCGGTCCCAAAATCTATCTCTTCCATCATGCAGTATGATTGATGACTTGTGAGGTTATGATGAACTTTGCGGCGAGATCCAAAGTTCCTTACATTTCGAGGGTACAGCTCTAAAACGGTGTTTGCAGGCCGGCCGCTAGTTAGTACACCGGACCGAACCTATTGGTAACTCTCTACCAGGCTTCCGGGTCAGCTAGTGTAAAATCTTGCTACCTATACTCTGCCAGATAGTGATTGGAGAGAGTCTGAGTAGTGTGTATGCGGGGAGCATTGTCGAGGCCAGGTTATGCCAAGGATCTGGGTATATTCTTCCCGTGTGTAAGCCATATCCAAAAATTTCATTACTTCATACAGCGTGTCCCACCCACTTTTTCTTACTATTGAATACACCATGAATTGTCAAACTAATAGAGCAAGCTTATCTGCGAAAAGATCTAAACCTCCCAAGCACTTCCTAATTCATTTCACAAATATACGTCACCTCAATTCTAATCTCAACGATCTCCATTTTCACTTGCAGTCTGCCAAACCCCATGTACTTTTTCTGACAGAATCTCCGTTATCGGTTGATTCAACTACTGCTCATCTCAGATGCCCAAATTATTCGCTGTATGATTCCTTTCGCCTCAACGGTGTATTCATATACTTGTCCATATGTCCATTCTGATATTCCCTGTCAGAGACTTGGCAATTTGGAATCTCCTCTCTTTGATCTTCTCTGGCTTCAAATCTCTCTACCTCATTGTGTCAAATTCATCTGTTGTCTCTACCGCTCTCCCAACTCAACTAATCATTTGGAGCTCTTTGACTTCCTCTCTTTGCAACTTGACTTTCTCCAGTCCAACTTTCCTAACAGTGAGGTAATTTTCCTTGGTGATTTTAATGTTCACAACTCCAGCTGGCTTCCGTTTTCTAGTGACACCAACCCAGCTGGTAGAGATGCTGAGGCTTTTGCAATTACTAATGACCTTACACAGAGTGGCACTTCCGTAGCCAGGTGGGAAGGAGCAGCAGTGCGTAGCATACACTTCTTGATTAGACCGGGGTTCGAGCCGGTCACCACCAAATACGGAAAGGTCAGGGAATGACCACCGCATATTCCCGGAGCAATACGGCCTTAGTTGCTAATGCTCCAAATAACAAACAAACAAGCCTTACACAGATTTTTCATTTACCTTCAAGAATACCGGACAATCCTAATCATATAGCCAATACGCTTGATCTTTTTCTCACAAACAACCATTCTAAGTACACGGTCGAAGTGAAAGGTCCTTTAGGCACTTCAGATCACAACTTGGTGATTGTTTCTTCTCCAATGGAACCTTTATCTCATGGCTGTTCCCAACCTCGTGTTGTTTGGCATTACAAGAATGCAAAATGGGATGACCTGCGAGACTTCTTTTCTTCTTTTCCTTGGTCGGATTACTGTTTCAAAACTTCTGATGTCAACGTTTGCTCAGATCGTGTCAGTGAAATTATTCTTGCAGGAATTGAATCCTTTATCCCACACTCCATTTTAAAATCTCGTCCTTTAAATAAACCTTGGTTTTCCAATATATGTGCTAAGGTTGTTCAAGAGAAGAATGTTGCTTATCGTAATTGGGTTGTTTCTAATTCTCCAGTTTCATTTTCTGCCTACACAAAAGCTCGCAACAATTGTAAAGCAGTTATTAATCAGTCCAAACTAGAGTTTGAACAGGCTAAGAGTAGAAAACATGCTTCTTGCCCTAATGGTAGCTGAGCATTCTGGTCTCTTGACAAAGCCATTGGCCGCAACTTTTGCTCATCTCCTGCTCCCACCTCAGTCCAAACCAGTTCTGTTGTCATTTCAGCCAAGGACAAAGCTGACCTGCTAGCATCTCAGTTTTCTTCTAACTCATGTATTAATGATCTTGGTAAAACACCTCCCACCATTCCCAACACGCTCCATTCAATGCCTTCTGAGGTCTTCCATCAAAAGGATATCAGAAGGATTTTGATGAATCTTGATGCTAAGATAAGCTCCAGGCCCCGATGGTATTTCTCCACTTGTTCTAAAAACCTGTGCTCCTGAACTTACTCCTATTCTTTGCGGCCTTTTTTCACTTTCTTATTCCAAAGGTATTTTCCTTCTGCTTGGAAATTTGCTCATATTCAGCCAGTTCCTAAAAAGGGTGAGAAATCGCTCCCATCCAATTATCGTCCCAATGCAATTACTTCTACTCTTTTTAAAGTAATGGCGAAATCAATTAATCGTCAACTGTTAAACTACCTAGAAACCTTCAGTCTGATTAACGATCGCCATTATGGATTCCGTCAGTGTCGATCCACTGGTGATATTCTGGCTTTATGTTACCCATTTATGGACTAATTCAATGGAAAGGTTCGGTGAAACAAAAGTAGTTGCTCTTGACATCTCAAAGGCTTTCGATCGTGTTTTGCATAAAGGTTTTCTAAACAAGCTTCCATCTTATGGTTTGCCCACTGTTTTTAGTAATTGGTTATCCAGTTTTCTCTCTGATCGCTCACTGAGGGTGATGGTAGATGGCTCTCTGTCTTCTAACTTCTCCACTAATGCCAGTGGCCCCCAAGGTTCAGTTCTTTCTCCCACTCTTTTCCTCTTGTATATTAATGACCTTCTTCCATTGACTGGAAATCCTATCCATAGCTTTGCCGATGATAGCACATTGCATTCCACTTTCCATTTTGAGAAACCTTGTCCTGCTCAATCAGCTTCAACTTCTGGAAATTCTGCTACCAATTCCTTAAACGCCGAGCTTCAGATAATTCTCCAGTGGGGCAAAGACAACTTAGTTGATTTCAACCCTTCTAAACTCAGTTTTGTTGTCTTATATCTCGCAAAAAGGATTCTTCTGCTCCTATGCTTATCTTTAGTGACACTCTGATTTGTAGGCAAAATGATATATCTCTTTTGGGGATTACCCTGACTTCTAACCTCTCTTGGTACAATCACATTACAAATATTGCTTCCTCTGCAGCTAAAAAACTTAGTTTTCTCTTTCGCTCCCAGCGTTACTTTTCTTCCAAACAGCTGCTCACTTTGTATAAATCGCAAATCCGCCCAGCCATGGAATATTGTTCCCACATCTGGGGTGGTGCCCCCAAAACCTCTCTCAGGCTTCTTGATTCCATTCAGAAGAGGGCAGTTAGGTTAATTAATGATTCATCTCTAACAGAGTCCCTCCACTCGCTGTCTCATAGACGTACTGTTTCTGTTGCATGCCTCTTCTACAGATACTTCCATGGGCACTGTTCTTCTGAATTGGCTTCTCTAATTCCCGCTCTCTCTCCCTTTCAAAACAGTCCGAACATATGCCGCCACCAGCCAACATCCATTTACTGTCCAACTTCAAACTCACAGAGAAAACTTTTCATCTTCCTCCCTTATTCATTCAACTGCCGTTTTCTGGAACAACCTTCCTGCACACGTATTTCCTGAAAATTACAGTCTACAGAAGTTCAAGTCCAATGTCAACAAATATCTTCTTTCGTCTTCTCAATCTCAAACCCAAGCACGGTACTAAGTATTATAGGTTCTAATACCTATCGTGTTTGGGGTTCACATAAAAAAAAAAACCGTAGCAGAGTAAAAAATATTGAACGTGTACTAGTAAAAAAATATTGATGATAATGGAAAAATAATTTCCATTCATATTGCAAACGTAATTTAACTAATGGGGATAATAAGTTAGTGTCACTTTTAATTCAAAATAAACCGGTACAGGTAAAATTTAATTATCCTGTTGATGACAATGGGAAAAAAATTTCCGCTTCATATTACAAAGTTACTTTAATTAATCGGGAAAAAACCTCAAGAAATTGGTTGCTCTACTCTATATCTTTGAATAATGTTTTTTGTATTCCATGTAAACTTTTCAGTTTTCCTAAGAATGTGTTAGCTACAAATGGATTTTCAGACTGGCAACATTTGTCCCAATTTTTATGGAGACATGAAACGAATGAAACTCACATTAAAAATTATACTAAATGAAATAGGGTTAGAAAACAACACCACGATAAATCACTGGGACCAAGAAATTTTTAATCGTGAAAAAATTTATTGGTATGAAGAAATAAAACGGATAATATTAGCATTAGCATTAGTAGAGGCATATGATGCAAGAAAACAATATTAGGCAGAATCAGCCAAAAAAAAAAAAAAAACCCAATTCCACTTCAACCCTCAGTTCGTTCGAAATACTTGTCCAGCTGAGCCTTAAATTTATTTAGGCTATCAACTTCCACAACAAGGGATGGAAGTCTGTTCCACCAACCAACTACCCGCTAAAGGCAAATTTCCGCACATCTATCCTACATCTGTCTTTCCTCGATTTGAATTTATGCCCTCTCAGGTTCTGAGATGGCATAAATTCTGATTTCTGAGCAATTATTCTGAGCAAGAGGAAGAATCCCATCAGGATTGAGCATGCTCAAACCATTTAAGGCTTTATACACCTCTATCAGATCACCTCGCCTCTGTCTAGTCTCCAGACACTGTAATTTGCAAAACATAAGCCTTTCTTTGTAAGAGCAACCCTTTGTTCCATTCACTAATCTTGTTGCCCTTCTCTATACTCGTTCCAGCAGCTCCACATCCTTCTTGAAATGAGGCCTCTAGACCTGTATACAATACTCAAGGTGTGCCTGACCATTGCCTTATACAAGGGAATAATCACCTCCTTATCCCTGGTAGAAAAATTCCTGTATATCATTGACAAGACACCATGAGCTACTCTTGCAGCCCGTCTGCACTGCTCAGAGAACTTCATATCTGCCTGCACAATTACCCCCAGGTCCTTTTAATTCTCTACCACTGTCAGTGCAATGCCACAGAGTTGATACGTTGCTCTGGGGTTGCTGTTTCCCATATGTAGTACTCTATATTTATCAAGGTTAAACTTCATTTGCCACCTCTCAGGCCATCTGCTCAACCTTTTCAGATCCTGTTGCAGCAGCATAGCATCAGTAGTGTCCTTAACAACCCTGCCAACCTTTGTACCGTCTGCAGACTTGGACATTAATCTTGATATATCATCATCAATATTATTTATAAATACAGAAAACAATAATGGACCCAAGACTGAACCCTGAGGGACACCACTAATAACAGTAGTACACGATGAGCAGTGTCCATTGATTACCACTCTCTCTCCCTTCTCCACCTCAACCACCCCTTTATCCATAGCAGCAATTTGCCTCCAACGGCAAATGCTCCAATTTGTGCAGCAGTCTTCCATGTGCAACAGTATCAAAAGCCTTTCTAAGGCCCAAGGATATAATATCAAAGTTATTCCCTGCATCTAGTTCTTTTGTGACGGCATCATAGTGTCCAATCAAATTGGTCACAAGACTTCCCCTTAACAAAACCATGCCGTGTCCGAGCTATAATTGAAGTCATTAGATGATCTAGGTAATCCTGCAGTGCTTCTTTAACCAGTGCCTTCATGAATTTTCCTGGAACAGAAGTTAAACTCACAGTTCTATAATTACTTATCTCAGCCTTTGATCCTACTTTGTGAATTGGGGTCGCATTTGCACATCTCCAGTCTATGGGTACCTCCCCTGACTCCAAAGTAGCTCTTATAATTATGACTAAGGGCTTGCTTACTTCCTTTGCTGCCTCCTTTAATATAACTGGATAGATCCTATCCACCCCGGGTGCCTTTTTTATGTTTATCCTCAACGGTTTCTCCTCCACTTTCCTCTCAGTTATTAAAAAATCATTTAGCTCACTGCCAGAGTTTACTTCACCTCTGGCATTCCCCTTCATGAATAACTCCTCATGTGTGAAGGTAGAAGCAAAATACTCGTTTAATTTGTTAGCCACCTGGGCAGGATCATCAACAGTTGAACCATCAATATCCAGTGGACCAATCTGATTCATCCCCTTCCTTCTGGAGTTTACATGAGTAAAAGAACTCTTTGCATTCTTTGCCAAAGATTTCTCATAATCTGCCTTTGCCTGCCTAACCTCCTTTGTGACTTGGTTACAGACCAGCTTATGTCTATCATAGGCTTCTGTGTCACGTGTTAATTTATATGTATCCCATGCATTTTTCTTCTCTGCCATGTGTCTCATTAGTTTATCTGACATCCATTTAGGCCTAAATTTAAACAATATTTCTTAGTTGGTATGTTGTATGTTAGTAGTATCCAAGATACGTTCTTTGAATGCTTCATATTTTGAATTTGCTGTTGGTAGCATCATCAGTTGGTACCCACTGTATAGAATTTAAATACTGTCTCAGACCATCGTAGTCGCCTTTACGAAAGCAATAACCCTTACCTTTACCCCTAATGGTAGTTACCTCTTTGAGTACATCCCACTTCAGCACACTGTGATCACTGCCATCTAGTGATTACATTATCTGCAGATTCTTAATGCATGAAGAATCACTACTGATAATCAAATCAAGAGTATTACTCCCTCTAGTTGCCTCCCGAGCATGCTGATGTAGAAAACAATCATCCAATAAATCCACAAAACCTTCGCTAGTGTGTGAATGACCAACCCAAAAATTCCGGTAAATATCTGGGAAATTAAAATCCCCCATTATAGACTCTCTGATTTACTGGCCCACTCTATTTCCCTGTACAGTTTCTTATTATACTCATCAGAGTCATTAGGCATATAGTACACTCCTACTCTCAATTTTGATCTCACAATGCCTATGTCACACCAAACTGACTCGACACTGAACTCTCCAGCGATGTCAACTGGCTTCATTTCCATGGATTTTATGTGTTTCTTAACGAATAGCGTAAACCCTCCGTCCTTCCTATTCTTTCTGTTCTTTCTGTAGAATTTGTACTCCCTAAATTCTAGTTCTGCATTCCTTATATCTGTCTGACACCACGTCTCTGATATCCCAACAATATCCGCCTTTGACGCTTTGAGTAATACCTCAAATTCATCAAATTTATTTACCAAACTCCTAACATTGGTGTACACGCACGTGTACATGCACCTGGTCCTATTATTAGCTGCCTTAACACAACTCATGTGTTTACTTGTACCGCAATGACTCCCAGCAGTCTCTGATATATCCTGCAACTTGTTTTCCAGGCTTCTGCTCGTTCTAATAGAAGCAGTGCAAGAATCACTTTCACCTCTGCCAGTGGCTACTGTTATTCTATTAGTCCTTATATCCCCCCAAGCTAGTAGTTTTCCGGACCCACCTAACACTGCCTCGATAGCATCAACAAATATTCTTGCACCCTTTCTATTTAAGTGTATCCCATCCCTGTAGAAGCAGTCTCTCCTGTTAACAACTAGAGAACAGGCTGAAAAAAATTCTACCCCTTGAACAGGCTGAAAAAATTCTACCCCACAGTCTTTCGAGGGCTGAATTGATCGACAGGGCTGTCATCATATACTCCCTCCTATCGTGTCTGGGCAAAATTGCAGACACTTTCAAATTCAACCCTAATTCACGGCTTTTTTTCAACAGTGACCTGATATTGTTAAGTAATTCTGCCGGTCTCCTACTCTTAATATCATTAGTGCCAACGTGTACAACTTGATCACCTTTTGTGCCCTTAAAAGATGATATCCGCTCTAAAACGTCTGCAACCTTTGCCCCTGACAGACATACCCTGGTCCTGTTCCGCCTATCCTTTTTACAAAGCATGTTCCCCGTTTGCCTGACAATAGAGTCACCAGCAACTACTAGTTCCTGTGGGACCAGCGCATTCTGCCTTGGGGGTTGCCGCTGTGTTGAGTGATGACCAAGTGCAAGCTCTGGCGTTGATGCGGGCAGCTGAGAGCTTGCTGGGCCCCTCAATTTAGATCCTTCGAGGGCATCCACCCTGTCCTTCTAGCTCTCATATAGGCCCATAACAACGCTGAGTTGTCGCCTGATCGCGCACGTACAAAGACATCCCACATGGCAATATCATCCCGTACCCGATTGATCCATAAACATCATGCAAGCAGTGCATTTTAAAAGGCTGCGATTCAGAGGGCAACTGTCCCCCTCAGTTCTCCTCTGAGCCATAGCACTCCCATTAGCTTGAGACTTTTGCTTTGCTGCTCTTGTCTGAATCATGATTTCGATTTAATTTCAATAAAATTTCAATTTCAGTACAAAATTATAACCTTAAACTTGTTTCCCAACACAGTTATAACGCTATATATATTTTTCAGTATCAAGTATTATCTACGAGTTCCCTTTATATAACTTCCGTATCAAGTTATGTATTAATTAATTATGTTACATTTGTAATCTAAGTCGTTATATGTATTTAGTTAAAAGTACAATTTAATTGACCACGAAGTTTAACAAAATTAATAGATTTTACTGATTAATTTACAATACTATATTATATATTATACTATACTAACGCTATCTAGTTCGGGATTATTATTATTATTTTAGGGTTACCCGAAATTAAATACATTAACCCGTATTTGTGTGTGTTCTGTGGTTGATTTGCCTGTTTTGCTGGACGAAAAAACCCCAGTTACTGGGGAGAAAAACCTTGCTATTTACGCGTGAGACCAAGTAACTCAGCCACGGAGTGAAAAAAGCCCATTAAAGTGCCTCGCGTCATCGACGGGATTCGAACCCAGGCCTTTTCCTCCCGGTGAGGGGAGAACGGTGACGATACCACTGTGCTACCCGCGCAGACTCTAGTTCGGGATATAACGTTGTATCGTATGACAAAGGCGGAGAGTTACGAACGGTAAATCTACGGACACTTAAGTATTAATTAACTTCCAAATCTCGCTGTCTCAATTCAGAATAAACTAACGATCCTGACATAAGCTACTTATAGAAAATAATTTTATGTAACAATTGGTCATTAAACCGGCTGAATATTGCTAAAAAACGTCTCGTTCAGCGGAGCTGCAACTTGTAACACGTGGATTTGATACCCTTACCAATACTTACTGCAGTTACAAGGCCGAGTAAAGAATAAATACACCAGATTAATCAGAAAATCACAAAATAATGCTATACTACTAAATTTAAATCAAAAGTTTTAGAAAAACAATAATTTCAAATCAATAAATAAGAAAATTCTAAATGAAAACATTAATATCAAAAAAGAGTTACAAAAGTTTTACAATCAAGCTACTAGAAAATGAAAATAAATGACTAATAACAATAATAATACTATAAAGATAGGTAAACGTAGCTTTAAAAAAATTTTTTTTCAATGAACAAAGATAAGAAATAACAATTATAAAAAAAAAAATAGGGATAACAATAAGAATAATAACACAAATCAATCAATGCAACTACTTAATGTTTTACCCAAATTTACATTGATGGTTCCAAGACAGATAGTAAAGTTGGAGCAGCTGCAGTTCTACCAAACATTACAATATCCCAGCAGCTCCCTTTGGAGTACAGTACAAATTTGTATTTACACCGCAGAACTGTATGCTATCCTGATGACTCTAGACAATGTAAAACAGTCATTATATCCTCAAACTATTATCTAGACCGATGCCTTAAGTGCTGTATCTGCTCTTCAGTGTAAGTTTCCTTCCAGTCATCCGTTTCTACGACAAATTCAAACCAAGTTAGTGCAGCTTCTTGCAAACAGGCAAAAATTAATTTTCTGTTGGATACCTGGGCACTCTGGAATCAGAGGAAACGAACAAGCGGATCTTGCAGCCAAGAACGCCAGTCACATAAAATCAGACATGCAGATACCTTACACAGATTTAAAACGCATCATACATAGCAATGTTAGAAAAAATGGCTATCCATTTGGCAGGGAGAAAAAAGCAATAAGCTTTTTTAAATTAAAAATGATCACAAGAAGTGGCTATCAAGCCTTGGAGGCAATAGAAAAGAAGAAGTAGTACTTGCTAGAATTCGAATAGGACATACTCACCTAACTCATAGTTATTTACTCACTCAGGATGACCCTCCACTATGCAGCAACTGTCAAACTCAACTAACAGTAAGCCACTTGATCATTGAATGTCCATTATATCTGAGAGAACGAAAAACAGCTTTCTCTTCACATCTATATTCTTCTAATAAACTTACCTTACAACAGATTCTCGGAGACCGACAAGATATTAATGATGTTTTTACCTTCCTCAAAATGATAAACAAATATCACCTGATCTGAATCCTTTTATTTAATATAACAATCATGTACCAAATAAGATTGAAATAGGTGCATTATGGCCTTAGTAGCCCTTGCACCAATAAATCCAACAAACAACAACAACAACAACAACAACAACAACTTCTTAATGTGAACTAATAAAGAAAAGAAAACAACAAAATGCTTAGAAATACAAATTTTTCTGTCACCACAGCTTTGCTCAAATGCAAATCGCTTGTAACGTATGATATGCATTGTATATGTTGTAAATTGACCTTGTATATTTGATATTGTATATTGAGACCTGACATTGTGTACAGATTGTAAATAGAATTATTATTGTATTGCTACTGTCATATTCCTCCTCTGTAAGGCTTCGGCTGTTTTGGAGTAATAAAAAAAAAATCCACTTAGCGGCTTTGAACACGTCTGGCTCCCACCAGCCTCGTCAATAGACTCGATATTAAATATATACAGGGTGATTCACTACCAGTGCGACAACTTGCAGGAGGTGTAGGGGGTACAGAGACGAATCGGAAACACATAGCATTGCAGGGTCCGAAGTGCCTTCGTCATGCGGTAGAGGACGTTGAACGGGAGGTCGCGTGAACAGCGATCCCGCTGGAAGTCAGAATTTGCAAATCGTTTCTGTTGAAGAAACCAAGTAGCAAAAGTCCTCCGGAGTGGATAATCCGCAGGCTCCAATGATTGGACGCGTTGCAGATGGTATGAACTCATTTGGTTTCTTGACAGTATCCTCCATACAGTGGATTGGGAAATACCCAATCGTTGGCCTATCGCTCGAGTACTCGTACTCGGATTGCCTTCTGCAAGACGTAGGACATTCTCCTCATTGCCTGGCATCCTCGTCGTTCGCTCTCGATTCATGGTACCTTTCGTGAAACAACCAGTCTCACGTAACCTTCTGTGCACACGTGCGAAAATCGTATGATGAGGAGCACGCCTGTGCGGGAAACGTTCCTGGTACAAGCGCAGAGCGGCGCGCCCGTTACAGTCCGCAGCTCCATACGCGAGGTGCATGTCGGCCACTTCAACGTTTGAATACCCGTCCATCCTACTGCCTCGGGAACCGGTTCGCAAATGCTGACTTCCAGCGGGATCGCTGTTCACGCGACCTCCCGTTCAACGTCCTCTACCGCATGACAAAGGCATTTCGGACCCTGCAATGCTATGTGATTCCGATCCGTCTTTGTGCCCCCTACACCCCCTGCAAGTTTGTCGCATTGGTAGTGAATCACCCTGTATAATTCACTTTTTTGTACGACAAAATTTAGCCCATAGGGGAATGTTTTGTAAAATTTTGTTTAAATCAAATAATGGCAATTTTTTAAAACCTATTGAAATTATTTCAAAATTTGATCCAACTATTTCACAACACCTTCGAAGAACACAAAATTCTCAAACGTGTATTCCAACATATCTGATTAAAAAAATTCAGAATGAAATAACTTCATTAATTGCTACCCAAATTAAAGACAACATTTTGTTTATGGCAAAACAATCTAAATATTTTTCTATAATATTAGATTGTACGCCTGATGTAAGCCATACGGAACAACTTACTATTATAATTAATTTGTAAATTTAAATGAAGTTAACAAAAACAGTAGATATAAGAGAACATTTTTTAGGTTTTGCCCTATAAAAAAATTCGAGGGGAGAAGGGTTACGTGCATTCATTTTAAATTTTATGTTAATGATATGCGCGGCAAGGTTATGACAACGGAAGGAACATGAGCGGCAAACATAATGGTTTGCAAAGAAACATTTTAAATAACAACCCCCGGGCTTTTTTTGTGCCCTGCGCTGCACAACTTGGTGGTTAATGATGGTGCCAAAATAAATTTTGAAACAGTAGATTTTTTTAACTAGTTCAAGAATTGTTTATATTTTTCACGCGATGTTGGGACGTTTTGAAAAAAAACAAAACGTTTCGAAATTATTGTTAAGACCAGTAAGCGATACAAAATGGGAAAGTCGTATAGATGCAATAAGGCCTTTAAGACAAGAAATTGGCAAAATTTATGATGCCCTTTTAGAAATAATGGAAGATAAGAATAAAGATGTTAAATCACTGCAATAAGGCCTCTAAGGTTGGGATTATTCATACCACAAATTTAAACAGATACACCAACCGTTTAAAACTGATTTAATAGTAAAATAAAATAAAATAAAATGATAAAATGAACCTGGTATTTAAGTATATGTAGCTTAAATTTCATTATTGCTGAGGAAGGAGGCAGACACCTTCGAAAGTTTCAATAGTGTTTTTATCACTTTTAAATTTATATTTTAATGCATTTTAACTTATTTACTTATTTTATTTTATTTTTGTTGTAAACTAGTTTTTTGTAAATAATCAAATTTTTGTGAATATTATTTTACAGTCTTTTGTATCATTTTATTTTATTTTATTTTACTATTAAATCAGTTTTAAACGGTTAGTGTATCTGTTTAAATTTGTGGTATGTTAAATCACCAGTCAAAATGTTTACCCTCGAAATTAAAATCATTTAAATTTATATAGTAATTTAAATTCAATAGTAATTTGATGCGAAATATTAAATAATGTGAATGCAGTAAGTAAAACAATGCAAAATTCAAAATCGAATATAAATTCTTGGCTTGTTCAATTAAATAATTTATCTAATTACTTACAAAGCAAACGATATGATAGTGGATTTTTAGAGTTTTTAAATGAATCAAAACAGTTATTGGAAACCGAAACAAAATTTTTGATGTCTCCCTTATACGTCGACGTAAAAAAGAAAATTCCATTTAAATCATTTGATTACGAAAATCCAGAAGAAGGCACAAACGCTGCAGAGTTAAAATTAAAAATTAATTTTTATTTTTCAGTAGTAGACAACAATAAATTCTCTTAAAGACAGGTTTGATTTATAAAGAACACATAGTGATGATTTCAATGTTTTATATGGCATACATATTTAAAGCATGTAACCGATCAAGAAATTCTAAAATGTTGTAAAGATTTTCAGAATAAATTAAGAAACTATATCTAGAACGAAAAGGATATCGATGCCATTGAGATCACCGACGAATTTAAAAGTACTTAAAAATATCTTAAAACCAGATTTGAGAGTAACAGAAGTATTAGAGTATATTTTTGAAAATAATTTATGCACCACTTTTCCCAAGTGGTTGTGTTAAGAATATTTCTTACATCGCCAGTTAGTGTTGCTACCGGGGAAAGATAATCTTCCGAAAATATTTAAAACATTATAATATTTAAAACATATATATGAAATTTCGATAAAATTTATTCCACAAAACTGTCTTAATTTTATGTTACCTTTTCATGTTCAAATATGTGTAACATGAATAAAGCATGATAAGAAAATAAAATAAAAAAATGTAAATATTTTATTTTATAAAATATTTACATTCTAATAAATATTTTATTAGAATTTATAAAAAATTCTAATATCGAATAAAAATTTTAAAATAGTTGTTAGACCACACTTGGAATACTGTGCGAGTTATAAATTACTGGAATAAGTTGCCTACATGTGTGATAGAGGCTGACAGTTTGGGGAAATTCAAAGGTCATCTGGATAGTACCTTAGGGTCAGGGAAGCGCATAGGATGATAGGTTTAATTTCTTTTTTTTTTTTTTTTATCATTGTTTTATTGGTTTTTTTTTTTTTTTTTTTTTTTTGGCTGGTGCAGCATAAGCCATAGGCTTTCTTTCACCATGCGGCCATTACCAATACTACTAATACTAAATATTTTTACAAAAATGTTATTTATTTTTTGGTGGTGGGGATTACAATGTTCCGGAGTAGCATAGTTTTCTTTCACCATGGGCGACCAATACAGCGCGGCCCTACATGTGATCCTTTCCCAAAGTCTTTTGTATTTACTCATTGTTTCAGTTTAACTCATTTCTCCCCCTTTCGTTTCAACCACTTGAACTACGTGGGAAAGAATTAATTTCTCAGCTAGGATTATCTTCTTCCTCCAGTACATTTCTGAAACTTACTGCTATGTTACAGCAGTTATTTTTAATTCAATAATATTAAAATTTATTAATTACAATTTACAACTTCTACTGCTTTCGTGTATTATTTCAAAAAAATAATATTTGTAGATGAATAAGAGAAATTTACCACAATATGATACGAAGAACACTTCCTAATGACACTCTCCATCAAATAAACGAATTCTCTTATTCTTCTACAAATATTGAAATACGCACGTAGAACGTACTGAGTTGGTAGTCATCCCCACACCGGCTGGAAGAGACCTAGATTCGAGTCCCTTCGATGACGAGAGGAATTGCATGAACCTTTTTCACAACGTGACTGAATTATTCAAATTATTATGTAATTTGTCACCCGTACTTGATTACATATTCCCACATATCTTTTTTGTCTGTAAGTTGCGTGTGTTCTCTGGTCGATTTGCCTGTTTTGTTGGACAAAAACCCTCAGTTTCTGCGGGAAAAACCTTGCCATCTACGCCTGGGACAGACTAACTCAGCCATGTGAAAAAAGTCCATTAAAGTTCCTTGCGTCATTGACGGGAATCAAACCCGGGCCTTTTCCACCTGGTGTGAGGAGGACGGCCACGATACCACTATGCTACCGCAAAGACAGGCTGGCTAAATTAGTCAGTCTCAGGCGAGGATAGCATGTTGAAACTCGGGTTTTTTTGACAGAAAAATATAAAATCGAACACATGCAATTTAGAGACAATATACACAGATCAATATAGTCTTAGTTGCCAATGCCCCTTAAACCAAATAACAACTATTCCTCGTATTATTAACTCTACGTCATATTTTTTTCTCTTGAATAGCATTCTGTTATATTTAAATCTAATTAATTGTTTGGTTGAACATTCTTTGTTTATTACAGTATTATATTTCTTTTAAAACATATCAGTTTTAGATAGTAAGAAATTACATTTGTAATAATTTAGAGTTACGGATAGTTAGAAATATCTTTTATTTTTATATTTTATGTATACATTTTCTGTATTTTGATTGTTATTTCCAATTTTCTCTGTAAATTTATTCAAAGTTTATTTAGTATTATTTCAGTTAATCTTTGTTTCTAATTGAAAATATATTGTTCTCTTTATTTAACTGTTATAGGTGTAAATGAAATTATTCCTTTGTATTATCCTCCTCCTATGCTGCTCTCAGGAATTAAATAATAAAAAAGTATTTTCTTTCTTCATAGCTTTCGCCATTTACATAATTTTTATTTTTATGGATAAAGACCTGTTATAGTTTAATGCTCAAATGTTCAGTGTTCAGTGAACATGAAGAAATTAAACATCTTATCTTATTATTATATTTTTGTACTTAAACTTTTAATACATCTCTATTCCAGATGAATAGGTACGAGGGGATATCAAAAATTTCGTACCCTGACCTAGATAAAACATCAGAAGGAAGATGCCGTTTCTAATATAAGTTATCTACATAATCAATAACTAGCATGTGAAATTTCATTCCCATAGGTGGTCATATACCAGAGGTGGAGCCTGGAATCTAAGGAAGGACGCTGTGGTTGCCAAATTGGAGTATCGAGCAGTGATCAAGTTCCTTCATTTGCAGGGCAATTAAGCTCACGAAATCGACGAAGGAATTCATTTGAAAACTGTGTATGTGCAGAATTGTCCATCCTCTGACACTGTAAAAAAGTGGAAACGGAAATTCCAGTATGGTCGTACAAGTGTCTTTGACGAACCAAGAGAAGGAAGGAGTATCTGGTGCTGGGTGATGAAATGAATTGTCACAGACATGTGACAATTCATTTCATTGCAAATGCGGTGGGAATTAGTAACGGGTCTGCCCACATCATTTTACATGACCATCTGCACATGTGCGGAGACCTTATACACATGTATAAGGTCTCCGCACATGATAGGGCTTATATACACATGTATAAAGTCTCCGCACGATGGATTTTAAGGTTGCTGACACATTTGCAGAAGTAATGTTGAAAGTAATGTTCTCGCCAACTGTTGGATTTGTGTAATGCGGATGTTGAGAACTTTTTGATCGACTGGTGACAAATGATGAATGCTGGGTATACGAGTATGATCCGGAGACTAAAGACATGCCAAGGCAGTGGAAGCACACCTTCTCCCCACCTCCCAAAAAGGCAAAGACCACTCCATCTGTGAAGGTGGTGTTGTCCGTGTTTTGGGACAGAAAAGGGTAATCCTGACAGATTACCTACCTCGTAGTTCCCCGTTTACCGGAGAATATTACAGAAATCTTTTGAAAAAGTTATGCGATGCTTTGAAAGTGAAAAAGCATGGAATGTTAACCGAAGGTGTCCGTCTTCTGTCAGACAATGCACCGGCTCACACGGCCGTTGCCACGACTTACTTTGGTGCCTTGTGCGGCTTCGAACTACTGCAGCACCTACTCTATTCTCCTGACCTATACCATTAGACCATATTTCTTGTTTTCAGAAGTGAAGAAACTATCGCCTGGACGCCGCTGTGATTCGTCACAGGAAGTCATCAATTAAGTGGAATCGTGGTTTCAGGCAAAAAGTGCAGACTTCTATGATCAAGGCATTAAACAACTGATCCATAGATGGGAGAAATGTGTTACTATACACGGAGAGTGCACAAAAAAGGAGTAAGTTCCTGTGAAGTTTTACCTTTCTAGGGCTTTTATTTCTATGTAAGGATACGAACTTTTTGATACTCCCTCGTTCTTATGGAATGTAAGAAATTGAAGTAACCTGGTTGCTAACATTTATTGTTTTTTTTCCCTAGTTATTTTCGATTCTAACCGATGGTATCACAAGACTTTGATAATTGGAAATGAAATGAGCATCACCATTGGGTCTGAATATGATTAATACTTCTGCTCCTTATAATGCAGCAATACTGAGGGCAGGGAAAAATTAACCAGCAGCTTTAAAGTTACTATCAGTAGAACCTGGTTGTAGTTCTTGTATTCTTAATTAAATAAACGAAAATGCTTTTATGCAGCTTCCATTATCAGTGACATATGTAAACTTTTAATGCATCCAAAAGTTTAAATAGAATTCATCCTGCAAATAATGTGTTCTGTGAATCCATGTACACCAAAGTAATATGTAAAGACATCATGTCTATTTTATATACGAGATGAAGGGGGGGTTGAAAAGTTTTTAGCCTGACTCATTTTTAAAAAATATTTCACCAATTTAATTATTATATTTGTGATCAGTGATCTTTTTTAATATAAAAACCATAAATCCAGAAAAAAAATGTAATTTTTTTTTCAGCATTTAAAGAAATGGAGTCAAGGGAAAATCACAAGTTTGAGAAGATGGAGTACCGCGCGATCATAAAATTCCTTCATTTCAAAGTGTTTTCTGCAAAAGCAATATTTGACGATATGACCAAAACACTAAACGAACAGTGTCCTTCTTATGCAACTATAAAAAATGGGTTGGCAAATTCAAAAGAGGCAGTTTTGTTCTTGAAGATGCTCCGAGGTCGGAAAGACCGATTTCTGCATCAACTCTCGAAAACATCGATCAAATTCATGAAATGATACTTGAAAATCGAAGAATTTCAGTTAGACAAAGGTAAAGGAAAAAGGCGTGGCAAATTGGGCAAAGACATCATCTTCCTTCAGGACAACGCACCAGCACACAAAGTACACTAGACAATGGCAAAAATCGAACAATTGTGTTTCAAATATTTGGACCATCCACCTTATTACCTGACCTGGCTCCCTCTGACTACCATCTATTCCCCAATCTCAAAAAAATTTAAAAGGAAGGCGTTTTGAAACCACAAATGACGTCATCACTGCGGCCAAGGCCTGGTTGGAGGAGCAAACTTCGGACTTCTATTCCAACGGACTAAGATACTTGGAGGACCGATGAAAAAAGTGCATTGATATAAGGGGCGGAATCTGTTGAATAAAAATAGCTTTTTGATTTTTTTATTTGTCTATTTTTTATATGTTAGGCTAAAAACTTTTCAACCCTGCCTCGTAATTATTCCTTCCGTCATGGGTCAATATATACATCAAATGCGGTTTTCATATGTTATGCGTTATATACAGTACTGTTTCCACTAAGATTTCATTCACCTTTATGTGATGATGCAGTCCTAACAGTTGATTAGCATTAGCATTTAGCATTAGCATTAGTAGAGGCATTTGATGCATGAAAGCAAGCTTATGCAGCATCAGCCAAAAAATAAATAAATAAATAAATAAATAAATAAATAAAAAAATAACCACTTCCACTTCATCCCTCTGTTCGTTCGAAATACCTGTCCAGCTGTGCCTTAAACATATAGCATCAGCTAAAATAAAAAAAAAAACTTCTAATTTGTATAGTTCTTCCTTGATTTTATTCAAGCTACCCACTTCCACAACACCAGATGACAGTTTGTTCCAACAATCACTACCAGGCAGAAGGCAGAAGGCAAATTTCCGCACAGCTATCCTTCAATCACCTTTCCTCAATTTAAATTAAGGTTAATCTTTATAAGCGATACCCCTTCCATGGATCTTTGCGATAAGTATAGTTACTCCCACTTATTGCTTTGACAGGGTGCTTGGCAAGCATAGTTCTCAATGCTCCCAATCCGCACTGACCTCATTACCATATTCAGCAAGATGGAGACGGTGATTTTGAACCTCTACGTCGAATACGAAAAACTGCAAGCGAAATGGGAGGGTCGCCCTCAGAAAGGGGGAAAACAAATGCAACAACGCCCCCCTACTTTTGCGGAGGCGTTGCGGAATGGCACTAAAGTAGCATCCCATAAACCAGATGGACCCTAAACCAAAACACTAACAAGAAAGATAGAATCACATATAATCCTGATTAAGCCGACAGAAGACGCACAGCTTGACACAAGTGACGCTGTTAAGGAGACCTTAACCAAAAATCTAAAAGAACAAATGAAGACAATCCAGATCAAAACTAAGCGGAAGACTAGACACCCAGGTGTGGTAATTGAAACCAACTCCAGAGAAGAGGCACAAACAATTTTAAGTAATGAAAACATGACCAAGTACGGCTTAAAGGCAGAGGCTCCCAAGAAAAAAGGACTCTCAATTGTCTTATTTGACATACAGCAAGGTGTAACCCCAGAAGAACTCAAAGAGGAAATTTACCACAAAAATCTAAGTCTGCACCTACCTGAAGACACTGTGGAAGAAGACGTTAGCCCAAAATACAGTACTAAATCTAAAACACATTCAAATGTCAATTGGGTAATCCAGCTCTCCACGCGAGCATGGCAAATCTTAGAAACACAGAGTCGCATTTTCATAGGCTGGGGAAGCCATAGGTGTAAGGAGCATATTTCAGTTACGAAATGTTACAAGTGCCTTCGCTTTGGCCACACATCACACACAAAATAAGTGGTAGATGACTTTCATCAACCGGTGAAATACCATCACTTTGCTTATTGGAGGCTTGAAGTGGTGAAACCCATGTTTAGTCTCTAGAGCAAAGTTTCCGGCACCCCCCTCCCCCAATACTTCTCCTTCAAACCCATGCACGGTACTAAGTACTGTAGGTTTTGATACCTTTTGTGTTTGGGGTTTTCATAAAAAAAAAAAAAAAAACATGCAACCAGCGTGATTCAACATGTGGCCACTGTGCCCAGAAAGGGCACAAGTACACAGACTGCCCAGCAAAAGACCAGCTCCCAGTCTGTGCAAACTGCAAGGCAGTGAAAGCTCCTCATAAACACTCAATCAGGGATGGAAACTGTATGGTATACCTGAAAGCCAAAAGCCAATACCAAATGAGAATCAACTATGGATAGAGGCGCCTCTACAAACTGCCACCATGAAATAAAAATAGTTCAACTAAACGCACAAAGAGCGAGGCTGGTAGCTGACCAACTAAAAGTGAAAATAGAAGAAAACCAAATTGATGTGGCCTTATTACAGGAACCGTATGTTCGCTAAGGTGTGGTCACAGGTTACCCTGCATCCTATAAAATGGACTACTGTAAAACCGAAACCCCATGGGCAGCAATAATCATCAGAAACCCAGAAATCAGCACAACAAAGATAACACCACTCTGCACTGCAAACAGTGCCTGTGCACAAATCATAACTCAGTTAGGGTCTTTGTTCCTGTTAACAATATATACTCACCCTGGTGAAGACATCACCCCTGCGATCTCAACCATTCAGACGGCTCTTGAAACTCTCCCGGGGGGACGACTACTAATACCCATGGATGCAAACTGCAGATCTCTGCTCTGGCCTAGTCGCACCCCTGACAGATCTGCACAAAGAAATGGTGCAAAACTAGAAGAATTCTTCCTAGCCACAGGCCTCCAAGTAATAAACCGACCAGATCAACTTCCAACTTATAGCGGCCCCCCTTGGGAGAGCACCATAGATGTTACAGCAGCCACCCCAGACATTGCCAACAAACTAGCCAAATGGACTGTAAAAGAAGCCTGGACCACGTCGGACCACAGAGCGATATCATTTTCTCTGGTTCGCTCTGTGGAACGGACCCCTCCGATCCCACGAGATGTGATACGGTACAATTCAAAAAAGGCAGACTGGCAACGTTTTCGGACTGAGCTAACAAGAAGACTCCCTGAAGACACTCCATTCCCTGAAGCACTCCCTTCAGACGATTGCGTACAGATTATTATTATTATTATTATTATTATTATTATTATTATTATCCATATGATGCAAGGAAGCCTGAGGCTTATGCTGCACCAGGGAAAAAAAAAAAAAGTTCCCGAGTAACCCTGAGACAGAGAGAGAGAGAGAGAGAGAGAGAGAGAGAGAGAGAGAGAGAGAGAGAGAGAGAGAGTCAAAAGTAGAAGGGAATCACCAAGAAAGAGAAGAATGATGATATCCAGCTCAGGACCCTGGGTGTGCCAAGCCAGATGGGAGCCACTGCCATAAGATCTGCATGTGATCTCTCCATCCCACGCAGAAGGCCCTACCGGTATGCAGTTCCCTGGTGGAATCCCCAACTACAGGATCTCAGAAGAAGAGTCCACCATGTAAGAAAAATGTTCCAGCAAGCTCGATCAAGGCTACCTCCCCATGAGGTAGATGCCGCCAGGGAGGCTTACCGCATTGTTAGAAATGAATACACAAAGCTAATTCGTAAAAGTAAAAAGCAAACGTGGCAAACCTTGGTATCCACTTCTGGGAATAAGGACTCCTGGGGCATCGTTTTCAGGATCGTAACAAACAAGCTGCCGCGAGGAGAGGTACTCGATACGACACTAAAGATGGATGGCTCCTCTACTTACACCTGGAAGGATAGCATTAACAATATTCTAGACACCATTTATCCCATTGAAGCTGCAGCTATGACTCAACAACAACAAGAAATAGTAGATGAAAATCACAACTATCATCCTGCCTCTGTGGAATCCCCCTTCACTAACATTGAGATGGACTTGGCAATAAACAAAATGAAAGTAGGAAAAACACCTGGTGCTGATCTGCTGGAAGTGGATGTGGTTAAAAAAATTGCAGAATACTATCCTGTTACTCTCCTAAGCCTTCTAAATAGGTGCCTGACAGAAGGCATCTTTCCAACATCCTGGAAAACGGCAACCCTGAAATTTATATTGAAAAATCCCGACAAGTCACCACAAATTCCAACCTCCTACCGCCCGATTGCCTTGCTCTCTGTAATGGCCAAGCTACAAGAACGCATGCTCCTATTTCGCTTAACCGCCAGATATGAAGAACAAAAGCTTCCAAGTGACAAGCAATTTGGATTCAAAGCAGGTAGCAGCACAGAAGATGCCATTAACAGATTAATCACTCAAGCAACTCACACAGCCTTTAAGTACTCTCTTGCATTCATGGTAGACTTCGCTGGGGCCTTTGATCGACTATGGTGGCCTAGTGTTCTTCGGAGGCTTCGGCAATCAAATGTTTCCAACAACCTATACAACAGTTTAAGGTCATATTTAACTGGTAGAAAAGTCCAAGTTACCAACAGATTCCAGACAGTGACTAGGTACATCGATCGAGGCTGTCCGCAGGGCTCTGTGCTTGGCCCTTTCCTATGGTCTATTGTCCTGGATGAGTTCCTGGGCATGGACCTTGGAGGTGTTGAGTCCTTGGCCTTCGCGGATGATCTTGTCCTTTTGGTATGTGCTAACACCAGGATGAACCTGGAGAAAATGGCAAATGGAGCACTGGTAAAACTTCAGAACCTGCACAACCTTACCATAGAGAAAACAAAGTCCATACGCCTTAAAGGCAGCCTACAAATCACAAGACCACCTACAATAAAATTAAACTTTATGCCCATACGGCTGCACACTGAAGTCAAGCTCCTAGGTATCTTCTTAGACTCGGGGCTTACATTCCACCACCACCTAAAGTATCTAGCCAACAAAATTCAAAGGTACAGTGCTATGATAAGGAGGGTCAGCAGGGCAGACTGGGAGCTGAAGCACAAAGCTCTTACTCTGATATACCAAGCGGCATACGTGTCAATTGTGTGTTATGGTGCCTCCATCTGGTACCGAAAAGCCATCCTAGCAAGAAATAAACGTAAGCTGGATTCAATCCAGAGATTCATGCTCCTTTTAATTTGCAAGACGTGCCGCACCGTCAGCACCCCTTCTCTGTAGGTATTAACTGGATGTCAGCCACTATACTTAGAAGTAGTTAAAAGAGGGCTTTTTTATCACTTAAGGAAGGGAGTTCCAACCCAACCGCTAAATTTTCAACTTGACACCACAAACGGCACCAGGCAGGAAAGACAATGGATAACCCAACATCTACAAGAGATATGGCAACATGACTGGGACACTACAACAAAAGGGGCCATCACAAAACGATTCCTTCCATCCATAAGTTCAACTCACCCAGAACCTCCACCCTGGTTTTCGCCTAGGCTCCATGTGACCTTTATCATCACCGGCCATGGATCCTTCCAACAAAAACTGACCGCCATGGGAATCGAGCATGATCCACGTTGCCACTGCGGCGAAGAGGGCACCTCATGTATGAGTGCCCCAGCTATGACAACATTAGGGTTAAATTCCTCACCACAATACAGAGAAACCCTCGCAATCAAGAATCCACTCTGCTACTCGAGGAAGATACCTATAAGGCATTAACCACCTACGCGCAAGAAACATTTGCACTTAGGCGAGCTAAGATTGCAGAACTCAGAACCCAAGAACTAAACCGGACCGGCGAGGGATAACTCTCCATTCCCCCGGAAAAATGCAGACATAATCATGCAAACCCTAATAGGGTAGGATCTATTGCAGGCACCATCCAAGGTGCGGGATGCTGGCACTCCTCGGAGTGCGGGATTTAAAAGCCATCGGAAACCCGAAATGGGTAGGATATACTGCTGGCACCGATCTAGGTGCGGGATTGCTGGCACTGACCTCAGTGCGGGATATACAGGCACTATGCCATTGGCAATTACACAGGGGCACCTGTCCCATGTGACTTTTAAACCCACACTCTCCTATACTTCGCCCTAATTAGGGTGGATTTATTCTCCCCTGTCAACCCACCCAAATTCATTCCCCCTCAAATCCTCTCTCTTCTATGCCCCTCTCTCTCTCTCTCTCTCTCTCTCTCTCTCTCTCTCTTTCTCTATCTCTCTCTCTCTTTTTTTTAAATCTATTTACTTATTTTATTTATTTTTTTATTTTTTTTATTTATTTTTTTTATTATTATTTTTAATCTATTACTTTTTTACTTATTTATTTTTATTATTATTATCTTTTTATTTATTTATTTATATATATATTTTTTAATCTGTTACTTTATTTTTTATTTTTATTTTATTTTTTCTATTTTATTTTATTTCTTATTTTATTTTATTTTATTATTTTTTATTTTATTTTTTTATTTTTATTTTTTTTTATTTATTTATTTTTTTTTTTTTTTGTCTCCGTCAGGAAGCTCAGGCAACCCTGGCGGAGGCCAGCCAGAGTATAATGGGCAGCCTGGGGCAACGTGGGATTCCCTTAGGGGCCTTGCGGCTAAGCAGCCAGAGACAGAACAACAGACCACAGCACAACTCTGTCACAAACCAGACACCAAACGTTTTCTGGCTTTTACAGAGATTCTGTAAATTCTTCACAAAGTACCATGGTGCAGATGTGGGAAACCACCGGTGGCGCCTTCCATAAAACACTATGCCACTATGCTCCCAATGTCACGTCACGTGACTGTCACACGATGTATGCCCAGAAAACAAACTAGACCAGTGGTGGGCAAACTGTGGGGCATGAACCCCAGAGGGGCTGCAGGATAAATTAAAGGGGTCGTGGAAAATTTTAAATAAATTTATTTTTTGTGTATATAAAAGCAAAAAACCTGTTGTTAAAATTACTTTTTCAATACTGTAAGTGTCGAGACCTTGCTACTCAAACTAAGTCTGAGATACGAATGAACCCTACTTCCTACCACGTCGGGAATGTGCTCTAATTTGCTCACTGGCTACGGGGACACAAAAACCAGCTGATAAGTGTGACTTCTCAGTATGTATTAATACTTCTCAGAACTACTCAAATGCTGAATAGTACTGAGAAGTACTATAAATATTTTAATGTTATAAATATTTTCTTTCAAACAAATAATCTGAATAACTGTGCTGTGATTTGTACTGATGGCTGCACTAAATAAATGTTTAAAAGGCAAAGTAAAGAAAATTGCTCCAAATACAGTTTTTAATCTTTGCATTATACACAGGGAAGCATTAGTAACAAAGGAAATTAGCATTACCAGTGACATAGTGATGTCACTGGTCTGTGGGACGCAGGACAAGCCAGCTGTGACATCAGGCGAGCAGGCACGATATCGCTGAAGGGAGTCGGGATTAATCTGAAGAAGAACTCTTCATTCCATACACAGGGAAGCATTAGTAACAAAGGAAATTAGCATTACCAGTGACATAGTGATGTCACTGGTCTGTGGGACGCAGGACAAGCCAGCTGTGACATCAGGCGAGCAGGTACGATATCGCTGAAGGGAGTCGGGATTAATCTGAAGAAGAACTCTTCATTCCATACACAAGACACCCTTTACAGCTACAAGCCAGGAATTTACGTGAAAGGATAATACAACATAATAAACAAAGATGATAAAAACCAGTACGGTATTATTACTAATTATACAACTGCATGATTAAAGATTGGAGCACAAAAAAAGACAAATTTACACATGAAAATATATATACAAAAGCGCGTTAGCAAATAGAATTATTTGCCAGGGAAAAGTTTTTTTACTGTGTAGGACAGTCATCTGAGCAGACGCTGAAAAGTTTGAACTCTAGAGTGATGAAGAGGTCCTCGCTAGCAGGTTCTTTCCACTTAGCGCTATTTCACTCAGATTTTGCTGGGTAGGGATTATAAATATAATGTAATTATATATAATGTACACTGAATGATCACTGAATTAAGACAACCCTTATGAAAACTGAATGCGACCCGTTGACAACGTGAGGTATTGCAGTGCGCAGTTAGGCGACCTACGTAGCATAGATAAGGTGAAATCCTGAAATAGTGAAATCCTGAGCGTGTTGGGTAAAAAGTGTAAATTGGGTAAAAATTCCGAGTGTGTTGGGAAGGATTTATTGGAATTTGATAAAGGACAGATTGTGGGTGTTCGACAAGCTGGTGTCTCGATTTCCCAAACGGCTGAACTGGTGGGGTGTTCGAGAGCCGCCGTAGTTAAAGTGTGCCAGGACTGCCGTAAAAATGGTCAACAACCACCCGACGCAAAACTGCAAAGGTCAGCGAAAGGTTGATGTAAGAGGTGAGTGCCGGGTCCAACGACTCGTATAGGCGCAGCTCTGTTGAAGAGTTGAAGAGTTACCCAATATAACATGGTCCAACCCGGAACAATATCTGGCATGACCATGCGTCGCACGCTCGCACGTATGGGCTATACCAGCAGATGACCCCTACGGCATCCTCTCCTAATTGGCGCCTCCGTAGCCAGGTGGGAAGGAGCAGCAGTGCGTAGCACACGCTTCTTGATTAGACCGGGGTTCGAGCCCGTCACCACCAAATACGGAGGATGCGGAAAGGTCAGGGAATGACCACCGCATATCTCGGAGCAATATGGCCTTAGTTGCTAATGCTCCTAAAAACTAAAATAACAACAACCTCTCCTAATCAAGGTTCATCGGCGTAAAAGACTCGTCTGGTGCAAATGATTGATTGATTTTGGTTTTATTGGCGCAAAAACAACTAAGGTTATACTGCGCCAGGAAACGATTAAAATATCAACAAAGATAAATTTTGGTAACCTTTAAAAAGGTTACCAAAATTTTGACGAGGTAACCTTTAAAAAGGTTACCTCGTCAAATTGTTATATATATATATATATATATAAGGCAATATACGTTTAAAAGTAAATTATCCAATTTAATTTTATATGTGTGTATATATTAATAGCTTGTAAAAACTTAAAAACTGCCGACACGTGGTCGTTGTCTGATAAAATCTGACTGAGTGTATAAGGCTCAGTCGGATGAGTAAAAGCAGTGAAATGTATATTGCGAACATGGGTAAAATGAACGCAATCTATTAAAATATGCTTTATTGATAAAATGGTGTCGCAAGACTCACACATTAGTGGGTCATCCGCCCTCAGCAGAAAAGAATGTGTCAGATGACTGTGTCCTATGCGGAGTCGAGCAAGAACAACTTCCTCTCTCCGATTCCTGCGCAGACTAGACTGCCATGTTTCTATTACAGGCTTTATTTGGTATAATTTATTTGTTCTCTCTCTATGCCATAGTTCTTGCCATTGGGAATATATCTTGTTGCGTGTTATTTGCCTGTAGTCTGTATAGGGGACTGACAGGCAACGATTATTAGTGGGTGTTGCTGATTTGGCTGCAGTGTCAGCCAAATCATTTCCCTTTATCCCAATGTGGCTAGGAATCCAGCAGAAGCGGATATCAAACTTGTATTCATGAAGAGAATGTATCTTCTGCTGAACCCGACAGAGAACTGGATGAGAGTTGTGTCTCAGAGATAATAAAGCCTGTAATACACTCAAAGAGTCAGAATATATTATTGAACTTTGGCATTGACAAGTTCGAATGTGATCCATATTATATGCTGGATTCGGAAAGAATCTGCTGGGATATTATAGTGTAGGGAAAGATAACAGCAAATCCTACGCACGATTCAGACTTTGAGCCGTCTGTGTAAACGGGCAGGAAGTCGAACTGCTCAGCTCGGTGTGCAGAATAGAGCTGCTGGTAGACAGATGATGAGGTCTCAGACTTGACCCATTTCTTAAGGGAAAAGTCGCACGATGGGGTATGAGCATGCCAGGGTGGAAGAGTTTCTTTTAGTGTTTTTGCAACCTTGTCTACCATGATGTTAAACTCTCTGAGTAGCTCTTGGACACGAATACCAAAAGGTCGGTTGGCAGTCTGACGGGTATTGTACAAGTTTTCCCAACGTGGCTCAAAAACGTGTGCCCACGTAGGATGGTCTGGCAGGGATTTTAACTTTAAAGCATAGTTTAAAGAAAACTGCTTACGTCGAAGGGATAACGGTGGTTCATTTACTTCGACGTATAAGCTCTGGACAGGAGATGTTCGAAATGCTCCAGTAGCGATACGGATAGCCTGATGGTGGACAGGGTCCAACCATCGAAGGACACTATCTCTGGCTGAGGAGTATACCTGGGACCCGTAATCTAATTTGGATCGTACAAGTGCACGATAAATACGTAGTATGGTGCACCTGTCTGCTCCCCAACGCGTAGAGGAGAGAGAGCGAAGAATATTTAGTCCCCGCGTGCACTTTGTACGAAGTTGACGAATATACAAAAATTCTAGAAAGTTCAACCTTTTATCAAACACAAGTCCCAATAATTTTGTGTCTGACACTATTGGAATAGCATTTTGTCCGAGCCTTAATTCAGGTTCAAGATGAAGATTACGCTTACGACAAAAGTGTACGCAAACGGTCTTCTCCGGCGAGAACCTGAAGCCATTGGCAAGTGCCCAGGAATTAAGGCGATTGATGGCTTGTTGCAGTTGTCTTTCAATAACCCTCATGTTGCATGACTGACAAAATATGCTAAAGTCATCAACATAGAGGGCACTGTTTACAGTTGTAGGAAGTTGTTCTGTGATGGAATTTACTTTGATGGCGAAAAGCGTGACACTTAATACTGATCTTTGTGGTACTCCCTCCTCTTGGCAGAAGGGACGAGAGAGTGAGGATCCCACACGAACTTGGAAAAATCGATTAGCTAAAAAGTTTTTAATAAAAATGGGAAGTTGGCCTCTAAGACCAAGGCTATGCAAATCTTTTAAGATGCCAAATTTCCAAGTTGTGTCATATGCTTCCTCCATGTCAAAGAACACTGACAAAGTGTTCGCGTTTTAGGAAAGCATCCCGGATGGATGTTTCCAGTCTAATTAAGTGATCAAGAGTTGATCTGTTTTTTCGGAAGCCGCACTGGATGCTGGAGAGAAGATCATTCGATTCTAAATACCACATTAACCGAAAATTAACCATTCTCTCCAGGACTTTGCACAGACAGCTCGTCAGAGCTATAGGACGGTAATTAGTAGCGAGTTTAGGATCCTTTCCTGGCTTCGCAAAGGCAAGCACAAGTGCCATACGCCAGGAATCCGGAAATTGCTCTTTTATGTAGATTCTGTTATACAGAATAAGCAGGCGATCCATAGATGTAGGTGACAGATGTTTAAGCATTTCATAATGGATGCCATCTGGTCCAACAGCACTTGCCTTGGAATGGTAGAGAGCACTTTTTAGTTCCTGCTGAGTGAAAGGCACGTTGTAGGGAAAAAAGCCTTTCGATGTTAAATTTAGTGCCTCTTTTTCTGTTTTATGTTTCAGGACCAGAAACTCTGGGGAATAGGATGATATCCCAGAGATGTTTGAAAAAGTTTCCCCACGAGCATTGGGCTCTGCAATAGTGCATCCATTATAGTCTAGGATCGGTGAAGGGTGGGATGTATATTTTCCCTTCATTTTTCGGATTTTATCCCAGACTACCTTAGAGTTGGTACACTGGTTAATAGATGATGTAAAACGGATCCATGATTCCTTTTCACTCTGACGGCGAATGTAGCGTGCTTTGGCTCGTGCACGCTTGAAGGCTATTAGATTAACAGTGGTAGGATATCGGCGGAATATCCCCCACGCTTTGTTTTGAGCCTTTTTTGCTGCTGTGCAATGTGAATTCCACCAAGGTTTGGGAAATGGTGGAAACCGGGCTGATGTTTTTGGAACAGCATTCGCAGCTGCTTGGACGATAATTTCTGTGATGTACGTTACTGCATCATTGATAGGCTCCTGAATGACGGTACTGAGGTCAAAATTTCCCTGATGTTGGAAGGCAGACCAGTCAGCCTGATCAATCTTCCACCGTGGTAACCTGAAGGGAAGACATGGTCTCCCATTGTATAACGAGGTTATCACAGGAAAGTGATCACTTCCGTATGGGTTATCCTCCACTTCCCAAGTGAGTGAAGGTAGTAGAGAAGGGGAGCAGATAGAGAGATCAATGGCAGAAAAAGTACGGGTAGACATGTGGAAGAAGGTGTTTGTTTCAGTATTTAGAAGGGAAAGGTCATTGTCATTTAGCATACGCTCTATGACTCGTCCCCTTCCATTGATGTTAGCACTACCCCACAGGGTGTTATGTCCATTCAAATCCCCGAGAAGTAAGAAAGGGGGAGGCAACTTCGTTAGAAGATCATCAAGGTCTTCCTGGGAGATGTCAGTCCCCGGTGGCAAATAAATAGAGCACACAGTTAATAAAAATCCCACTGAAAGGCGAACTGCAACAGCCTCTATGCTGGTTGTAACTAGCAAGGGCTGAACTGGGGTCTAGTTGCCCACAAGGATAGCCACTCCTCCGTGAGCAGGACCATCCGCAATTCTATCCTTTCGAAAAAATGTGATGTTATGCATGGTGGGATCATCATTTGCCTTTAGGTAAGTCTCCTGCAAGCAAAAGCAAACTGGCCCGTGCTTTTGCAGGAGGGCCTTGATGTCATCAGTATTGCGCCGGAATCCACGACAATTCCATTGTAGGAATTTAGCCATTATTTTGGCTTGGTGGGTCCATCAGGCGGCTTCCGAGGTGCTGAGGGCTTACTTTTGTCAGTCTTAGATTTATCTTTTTTGGGGAAGAATGGACGCTGTCCGGTGTCCATTTCTTCCTCCTCAAAGAGTTCCAAGACTGATTCATCCGGTACCTCCTTGTTCTCTACATACATTGTTTCTAGTATCACGGATGACTCTTCTGAAGTTTTTGGCTTTTGTTTACCACTTGGTTTTGGTAGTGGTGGAGCACTAGGAGGTACGGATATAGGAGTGGCAGCCGATTGTGTTTTTTTGGTGGGCTTTTGTGAACTCAATAAATAGCGTGCAATCGGGGTGAATAGTGGTATAGTCATCTCAGTTTGTGTCCCGATAGTGCACTTTGCAGAAACCTTCTGGGCATATGAAGGTTTCCCGCTATTTATTGGTTGGATACGTTTTCTGGCCTCTGGGTAGGAGATATTCAGCTCTGTTTTCAGTTTTTGTATTTCTTTTTCATCCTCCCACCGCTGGCATGCTCTAGAGTAGGCGGGGTGCTATTCTTGGCAATTGACAGAGATCGGTTTTGGAGCTGAACATTCCTTGCTTTCGTGGTCTTTAACACCACATCGAGCACAGGCAGGGTTACCACGACAAGATGTTTGTGAGTGGCCGTATTTTTGGCATCTAAAACACCGCAGTGGGTTTGGAATATAAATCCTCACTGGGCAGTTTAGATAGCCTGCCTTGATGGAACTTGGAGGCCGTGGGGTGTTAAACGTGAGGATAAGGACTCGGATAGGGACGAGATTCCCATCCTTTCTCATTGATATTCTTTTGACAGCCGTCACTCCTTGTTCTTTCAATTCAGAGCAGATCTCTTCTTCGGAAACATGAAGAAGATCCCACTCTGAAATTACACCTCGTGAAGAGTTCAAAGTTTTGTGGGAGGTTACAATGATAGGTATTCCCCCTATTGATGTGGCTTTCAGGATTTTTTCCGCCTGTTTTATATTTATAGCTTCGACCAAAAGGTAGCCAGAACGCAGTCGTTTAACGGATTTTGGTGAACCTGCCAAGCCTTCTAATCCTTTCTGGATAAAGAAGGGTGACATCTTTCCAATGGACTGCTCTTCGGTGGAATGGAGAATGAGGAAAAGCGGTGTCACTTATGGTGTATCCTCAGTCCTGGCTCTTTTTGCAGAGGTGTTATCTGCGTCATGATCTCGGTTAGGTAGGGGCCTTGTTGGGGCCCTAGAAGAAGAAGGATTTAAATTACTCATAGGAGTAAGATAAAAATTTCCGATGCCCTAAATACCTCACCCACCACGGAGTCCTACGAGGGGACGCCCACTCGTGAACTAGCAGGTACTGCGTACACGAATGGGACGCCAAGTTAGCTTAGAGGCACCATACCCACGTTCCCAATAAGCCTTGATCCCGTCCCAGGACCAAAGGGAGGGAGACTTATTTGAACGCAGTTGACCCTAGCAGTAAGAACCACCCGCCGATTGATCCCAGTCGGGCCGGTCCGGGACCACCCGTCTTGTCGAAGCAGGGGCCAAAGTGGTGTTTTAAGGCTGGGCCCCTCAACCACCAGGATCCCCCTTTCCGAAATCCACGGGTCGCGGGGCACGGCTGCACACGCCGGATTCCAAAAGATGTAACCTGGAACCAAGGTATGGCCGTTAGATCCCAGTGATGCTAGTCTGGAAGTCCAGTAGCGTCACTGGGAGGTCCGCTCACCACGTATAGGTGCCCACGTCGAGGGGTATGCTGCAAAGAGCATGCAAGTTGGACGTTAGAAGACTGGAAGGTGCGCTGGTCGGATGAGTTACGTTATTTACTTCATACCGTGGATGGTCGTGTACGGATTTGGCGTCAGCAACATTAAGCTATTGATCCATCATGCATGATATCAAAAGTGCAGGCCGGTGGAGACGGTTGTATGGTGTGGGGCATGAACTTGGACCCCTGGTGCATGTGGAACAACGTATCAGTAGTCTCCGCTATCGTCAACTGCTTGCTGACTGTGTACACTACGCTATATTACACTTTTTTTCCCAAATTGGTGATGGTGTCATCCAAGATGACAATGCGCCGAGTCATCCGGCACTTGTTGTGCAGGAATGGTTTGAGAGAACACAGTTCTGACTTACAGCATATCGATTGGCCTCCGAACTCCTTTGATATCAATTCCATAGAGCACTTGTGGGACACTATGGAAAGGCATATAAGGCGTCTGGCTACACCAATCATCTCCATACTTGCATTGCTAACCGCATTACACACAGCTTGGTTGGCCATACCTCCCGAACGCTCCATCTTGTTAAATTATTGCCACGTCGGATAGCTGCTGTTCTGAGGGCAAAAGGAGGACCTACAAAGTATTAGGTATGTGGTTATAATTCAGTGATCACTCATTGTATAATGTATAATGTAATTTCATTTAATATATTGTAATGTTGCAAGTTCTCAACACACTGTGAGTTGGGGGAGAGTTAGTATGGTGGGGTAGGCACAAAACGCGATTGATATCTCCTTAAAATATACATAGTAAGGCAAAATAAGTTAGTGGCTTGTGCAAATTCAGGTCTTCTTTCAGGTAAAAACAGTGAACTAGAGTCAATTATTATGCTGAATGAGCAGCGATCGCAATGTCAAACAAAGAAAATCCGTAGTTCGGGACTCTAATCTTAAAGTGTGCGTTTGCAGCCATGTTACACGTGAGTTTGTTCAAAGCTGTAATTTTTCATACAAATCTTCATATTAGCAGAATAAAATGTCAACATTCAGAGTTTATTTTTGTAGGCATTGGTTCGGAGTTTCTTCAGAGTTTCCTTTTTGTAGGCATCCATTTCCAATTAATTCTGATGAAGTACAGATTGGCATTTATTTCAAGACAATGGCTATACTTTAGCCATCATACGCCAAAAATTTCCGAAAGTTTATCTCGATGTACATTGAAGTCCCTAGAATTCGATGCAACCGTTGGCACAGATTTCAACCTCTGTAATCAGTTCTCCTGATCGATAATCCGGTAGCGACGAAATAGCGTGGCAACACAGTCAAAGAATGCCCCAGAAGAGTTTCTAATGTTCTGTAACGTGAGTCTGAGAAGGAAGTCAATGGAATAAGTTCTGCCTATATTTTTTTTTTATCAAATGTGAACTTGTAGAGGTTGCTGTCCAAGGAGTGTATATACTGCAGCATTTGCATGGGTAGGAAACGATCAGATAACTTTAACCGGCTTGGGGTTGCTCCTGACGCTTGGGACTAGGATCCACAGTTAGCCCAGAAGTCTGTTTCGAAAATAATGTCAAGCATAATTTTGACAGAAAAGACGAGTCTTCTCTCGTGGATGATGGCATGAAGATGTCTGATGTCGGGAGCTGCTGCCATCTGGGTGGTCCATGGTGCAGGGTGAAACCGAAATTTCCATATGGCCTACTTCAGTAGCCAAAATTCCTCCGCGAAAATCCATCTAACATGTGTTGCAGCAGTTGCGGTCCAGATTTCTGCGCCATAGATTAACTTCAATTTTCAATCCAGTGCAGGATGAAGGCCTCTCCAGCAACTTTCCAGTTCCTTCTGTTTTGTGCAATGGCCATCCATTTGCTACCCACAACCTCATGAATTTCATCTGTCCATCCCCGTCGTTATCTTCCAGGTTTTCTTCTAGCTCCTCTTTGGTACCATTCAGTTATTTGCTTAGTGCATCTTTCATCTTATCTTTGAGCTATGTGTCCTGCCCAAGACCATTTTAGTTCTTTAGTTTTGATAAGAATGTCCTTTACTTGAGTTTGCTGCCTAACCCATGTGTTTCTCTTCTTATCTAACAGTCTGATTTCCAATATGATTCTTTCCATTCTTCACTGTGTAGTTCTCAGCTTCTCTTCCATTCTTTTGGCGAGTGCCCAAGTTTCACTTCCATAAGTCGTGGTGGGGAGCATACATTGGTTCATTATTTTACATTTCAGACAAATTGGGATATTGCTCCTCAGTATGTGACTATATTTCCTGAATGCTATCCATCCAAAATTTATTCTTCTCTTAACTTCCAGCCATTTACCATTATTACAGCTAATGACATCTCCAGATAAGTATATGACTCCACCCTTTCAATTACTGCTCCTTCAATCATTATATCTCTTTCTGTGGCATACTTGTTCATCATTACTTTTGTTTTAACCATATTCATCTTTAGTACGAAATAATTACCAACTCTGCATAACTGATTAAGATTTTCCTCTAATTCTTTGGGATCGTGGCTTATGACCACAATGTCATTTGCAAGCCGTAAATGGTTTAGGTACTCTCCATTCACATTGACTCCTTTCTGCGACAAGTCTAATCTTCTGAAAGCTTCCTCAATGGCAGCAGTAAACAACTTCGGAGATATTTTGTCTCCTTGTCGAACTCCTTTCCCAATTTTAGATTTGCTACTTTCTTTGTCTAGTCCACCTCCAATTTGAGAACGCTACCTCCAATAAAGGAGGCAGCGTTCTCAAATATTTTCTTCAAAATATATGAGAACAAGGCATAGATACCCCGTAATATATAGGGTATCTATGCCTTGTCTTTCCAGTGCCCAAAACATTGCCTTATGCTGTATGGAGTCAAATGCCTTTTCACGAATGCCAGCCATAATGGTGTTTTAAGTTCATTTGCTTTCTCTATTATCTGTCGTATTACTTGAAGGTGATCCATAGTGGAGAACCCTGTCCTAAAGCCAGCTTGCTCTTTCGGTTGATTCTCATTAAGTATTCTTTCTAATCTGTTAGTAATGACCCTTGTGAACAACTTGTAGAAGTGGGATAACAAGCTAATTGGTCTAATTTCCAATATCTGATTTATCTCCTTTCTTATGCAGCAGAACTATGATTTCATTATTCCACTCCTTAGGTGTCACACCTTTTCTAATGCATTTTGTGATTTCTTTTTATTGCTTTCTACAGATTTCTTGGGCTTT
This sequence comes from Mastigoproctus giganteus, assembly GCF_048544385.1. Classification (NCBI taxonomy): domain Eukaryota; kingdom Metazoa; phylum Arthropoda; class Arachnida; order Uropygi; family Thelyphonidae; genus Mastigoproctus; species Mastigoproctus giganteus. Next base: position 65,732,961 of record NC_143584.1, on the reverse strand, counting down.
GTCACTTTCAGAAAGTTGTAATATTCCTCGTCGATATCTTGGTCCTGAGCAGTCTGCAGAAGCTCAAACTTGTTCTTAAGTTCAGTACATAATACTTTCTCCTCTTCTGTTATCTCAAAGACCTTCGTGTTATTTACTCGAGTCAGTGTTTTCCTTTCTTTTCTTATATTTTTTTTGTTAGTTGTTGGGGCATCGGCTTCTGTGGTCATAATGAACCTACCAAAGTTTTTGCATTTTACTCTGATCCAAGCCCGAGGCGAGATTCGAACCCGCGACCAGATATGAAAATCTCCGGAAATCAGTGCCTTCAGCGAAGTGGTAACCAAAAGAAGAAAGGAGTTTCAACAAGCGCGCAGGACGTGGCCAGAAGCCGAAGTGGAAGCCCTCAGGCAACATTATAGGGAAGTCAGAAACCGATACACGGACGGCATCCGGAAAAGTAAGGAACGACCTTGGGAACGCTTAGTGACAACGACTGGAAATGATGACCCTTGGGGAACAGTCTACAGGGTTATTACCAAAAAAACCCCTAGGGGGGGAAGGTAGTGACTACACAAGAACCCCACAAGGTCAAATGCCAACAACTTGGGAACAATCGGTGGACGACATCTTGAATGCCATATTCAAGGAACTGGCGGTCCCAACCCTACAGGAACAAAATCATCTTTGTCAAGAAAACTGGAACTACAATACACAAATCATGGAGCCCCCCCTTCACCATGGAGGAACTCAGTACTGTTGCGCCCGGATAAGAAAGAGAAAATGTCCCGGCCTAGACAGGATAGAACCCGAAATATTTAAAAAAGTAATAGACTATACACCACAACTTCTATTGACCTTGTTCAACAGATGAAAACTTATCATCAAGAGTCCGACTAAGAAATCAGAGTGCCCGAAATCCTACAGGCCGATCGCACTTCTTTCAGTAGTTAGCAAATTATTTGAAAAGATACTGCACAAACGAATCCTCCAACACTACAAAGCAGCTGGCCTCCTAGCTGGGAATCAGTATGGATTTAAACTGGGATCCTCCACAACAGAAGCCCTCAGAAACCTAATTAACAAGGTGAAAGAATGTGCAAAAAATATTTCCTCTTAATATCGATTGACTTTGCCGGGGCGTTCGACTCACTCTGGTGGCCGGGCGTCTTGGGCAGATTCAGGAAAGCTAAAGTACCCATCAACCTCTATAAAGTCATAGAAACTTATCTCTCACAAAGAAAAATTGAGATAAACACTCCGTACAAAACGATCGCAAGAACAGTACACAGAGGATGTCCACAGGGTATTGGGCCCACTTCTCTGGAACTTTGTAATTGATGAGTTCTTGAAAATGGACCTTGGGGTGCAGGCCTTCACAGATGACCTGATTTTGATAGTGGAAGCAAACTCCAGAGCCCAACTGGAAATCCTAGCGAATCAGGCCCTGCAGATACTCCAACAGTGGGCCAAGAAGAATTTCTTAACAATTTCACCGACAAAGATATTGTCGGCGTTGCTCAAAGGAACCCTGCAACTGAGACGACCACCCTAGATTAAGATTGATGGGACAGCTATCAAGTTTGCTAGTCAACTAAAACCTGGGTGTCATACTAGACAATAACTTATCCTTCCAACCACATCTCAAATTCCTAAGACAAAAGATCAGAGACTACTCTGCCATGGTAGCTAGGGTCACAAGGCGAGACTGAGGTCTCAAAAAGGGGACCCTAGCCTTATACTACAAGACAACCTTCCTCCCAATAATTACATACGCTTCAGCAATCTGGTATGGCAAAATTGCCTTGGTCTAAATAAGAGAACCGTGGATGCAATTCAACGCACCATCCTCCTCACCACTACCACCCGCCCCTGCAGAACGGTGAGTAACCCAGCGCTTCAGGTAATAGCAGCAGTACTTCCACTTGATCTTGAAATCGCAAGAACAGGACTCCTCTACTACTTATCTAAGGGGATAACCACCACTTTCTTGGAATTTGCAATATACCCAACAAACAACCATGAGGCAGAAAAGATCCGGCTTCAGTCTCATCTGCTGCAGGTGTGGCAGGACAGGTGGGCAGAAACAACCAAAGGAGCAATCACCCACAAGTTCTTGCCGCAACTTGAAAAAATCTATCCAAAATCGCCTACTTGGTTCTTTCTGGGGTTGCAAACAACATACTTGCTAACTGGACACGCAAAGACTGGACACCCTTTAACGCAAAGTTAATGGACTTCGCCCTTGTAGAGGATCCATGCTGTACATGTGGAGAGATCGAACCATGGGAACCCCTCATGTACGACTACTGTATGTGGAAGCTACTAGCTGTCTACGAAGAAAGCCTGCCTATGTACCAACAAATATGACACCTAAGTGAATACGAGGATCACAGGTGCATTCTATCACGAGTATAAGATACTTCCCCAGAGGGCAAGAGTTTTATCTACTGGATTCAGGGAGGAATATAGAGCCCTAACCAACTTCGCTCAAGAACTCTTCTCAAGAAGGAGAACGCTAAATGCAATACACCAGGAGTGAAGACGACCAGCCAGATAACAAACCAAAACATCCTTTCAGACACACCCCAGAATGATAATTATGTGGAAGCTACTAGCTGTCTACGAAGAAACCCTGCCTATGTACCAACAAATATGAGACCTAAGTGAAACTGACAAATATACTAAATGAAGATCGAGAACCAAAAACAAAGACATTCAACTTGGACGGGGCACTGTCCCACGAGTGACTCTACAACCGGAAATGATCTTATGACTACACTACGACTAGTGCAGCCTCACTGCCATGTAGCCAAATGGCGATCTCTGCCAGCTCCCTTGCCTGGTACCTTTTTTCCTATCCCTGGCAGGGGGGGAGGAGGGCATGGGCATGCCTTACTGAGGTTGGCTACCACCTGGGGGTTGCCTTCCCTATTGACCCCATACGTTTGTCTCTCCCCCCAGTTTTCAATCTCTTCCCCCTACTCTGACTAATACGCCAGCGTAAACCCCACACAACTAATCAAAATTAAAGATTTCTAAACTGAAAACTGAACCATATTAACCTCTCTTGGCTTTTCTAAACTTAAGTGCCCCCGTATTTTTTTTTTTTTTGTTTGTTTCTTTTTTTTAGGTCCTAGCCATAGAAATCTCAGAAATTAGGTGGCACGACCTGCCAGAGTACATATAAGCTACTGGGTTCCTGGTCTGCCCCCACGGGGCGTAAGTGGGGCAACGTTGGGCCCCAGTTGGGGTTTAGCGGCTAAACGACCAGAAAAACAACGGTACACGACACTAAACGATCCAAGACCCACACACTTTTAAATCTCTGGCATTTACAGCGTACTGTAACACACCACAATGTAAACTACGCGGAGATGGGGGAAACCCCTGGTGCCGCTTTACCCTAAACACACTTACACTTACACACTTACCAGATATAAAGTTTTCTGAGCAGTGCAGACGGTCAGCAAGAGTAGCTCATGGTGTCTTGTCAATGATATACAGGAACGTTTCTAGCAATGATAACGAGGTGATTCTACAGCTTGTATAAGGCAATGGTGAGGCCACACTTTGAGTATTGTATACAGGTCTGGAAACCGCATTTTAAGGAGGATGTAGAGCTGCTGGAATTACTACATTTTATAGGTTTATAATTTGCTTGTGTTGCCCTTTGTCCCCTCTTTTGTAAATAGTTGACATTTTTTCACACCTCTTATCTGTAGGTATCTCCCCTCATAACTGTGGTCATACTTGTATAAATGGATTGATTTCCTCAGTCCTCAGGTGCTTATTCTTTTTTTAGCTTCAACAGTTTCTCTTTTACTTTCTTCTCAGTTATAACAATGTCAAAAAGGCCGCCATCTTACTCACACGTGCTGTTCATCGCTCCGTGAAAATGTGTCTGGATTATGCGTTTAGTATGGTAATTAAATTGTGTACTCAAGGATTTACCTACATCAGTGGATCACAGTGGTGAGATTTGTTTTCCGTTTTATTGGGTAAGATAGTGTATTTCAACTCGTTTTTGATTCAACGCTGGCAACAATGTGTTAGGTCACCATGGCGGTATTGTTCTAGCGTTGAAGAGAGTGGCATTCCACTATTTCCCTGCCACCGCGGTTGAACTGCACTCTTGACTGGGGAGGGTGAACCCCTGTGTTATATATTGAATCACAATTTTACAGAAAGCTTATGAGAACTAATGATGGGCTAAGAAGTGGCAACTGAAGTTCAACCTTGACAAATGCAAAGTACAGCATATGGGTAGAAGTAACCCCAGAGAAACGTACCAACTGTGTGGTACTACACTTAAGGTGGTAGAAAATGAAAAAGACCTGGGAGTAATTGTGCAGTCAGATATGAAGTTTTCTGAGCAATGCAGACAGGCTGCTAGGGCAGGTCATGGGGTTTTGTCAATGATATATAGGAATTTTGCTAGCAGGGAAAAGGAGGTGATTGTCCCTCTGTATAAGGCAATGGTCAGGCCGCGCCTTGAGTACTGCGTACAGGTCTGGAGGCCTCATTTTAGGAAGGATGTAGATTTGCTTGAGCGTGTACAGAGAAGAGCAACACGATTGGTGAGGGGAATGAAGGGATTCTCTTACCAAGAGAGGCTTAAGTTCTGCAAATTGCAGTGGCTGGAGACTAGGCACCTGCGCGGTGATCTGATTGAGGTCTATAAGGCCTTGAATGGGTTGAGCACGCTGAATTCTGATGGGATCCTTCCACTTGTTCAGATTACGAACCTACGGGGACATAAGTTCAAATTAAGAAAGGACAGATGTAGAATAGATGTGCGGAAATTTGCCTTTAGCCAGCGGGTGGTTAATTGCTGGAACAAACTTCCATCTGTCGTTGTGGAAGTTGATAGGTTAAATAAATTTAAGGAGGAACTGGACAGGCATTTGGAGGGAATGGTGTGATGATTTTTTTTTTTTTTTTTTTTTTTTGGCTGATGCTGCATAAGCTCCTACACTTGCTTTCTTGCATCATGTGCCACTACTACTACTACTACTACTACTACTACTACTACTACTACTAGAACCTGTTGTGTCTGCTAATGAAAATATGTTTAATCTAAGTTTTAAGCATTCATATTCCAGTTATAATTAAGAGTCGAAACCAACAGCGGGCTTAATGTTGATTCAACGCAGCCGAACCCAGCGATATTCTGCTTAAGGCACCATGTCACTTAAGCTACTGACAAGGTCAAGTGGCGACAGAGTTAGAGAATGTTCTTCCCCCACTCCCACCCACTGCTGCAACTTTCTCCTCTTGTCATCGAATGGAAGAAGTTCACTACAGTTACTGAACAATAATTTCTAAATTTCTAATGTACTTCCCCACCACTCACTCCACGTGGAACCTAAAATGTTAAAGACGCGATTGATAACCATGCACCATAGACAGAAATAACATCACCGTCGTATTTGTTGACCCAAAACCTACTAAAGGTAGTCCCAGCTCCCTGCTGTTCTCCCCCTCCCTCCTCAGTGACCTGTGGGGGTGAGCTGAAACTTTGACACGCCATATCTCGGCTTGGACTTGTGCTACGAACTTGTAGTCAACACCATCTGCAATCTTGTGAATGATTTTCCACAACGGTATGCATTACATTCGTTTATCTGGAACAGCTCGGTAATCCTAATTTTGGTGCAAGATGCCACAAGATACTGATAGCAACACCGCCCAAATAAACACTGCTCCGCAGGAAACAGCAGGCAGTACTCTATTGGAAACTGTGCAGCTTGAGTATACAGAGGAAACGAACCCTGCATCCAAGCGGAAAAATAACAAAAAACAGGTCATCGAACAGAGCGACAGAGAGATAAGAAGCCTGCAAGGAACGAGAGGAAGTCAGAACATCCTCTGCTCTCAAGCAGAAAATACCAACAATGTAAAGCAGGACGAAAACGTAGGGTAGCTAGATCCGACTCTCCCAGAGAGGACGGTACTGGAAAAGACCCTCTCCCTCAGAACAACGTTAGAGAACCTCCTGAAAGATACCAGCAACAGAATAACTACTGGACTTCGAGGTAAAATAGAGTCCATCTGGACAAAGCTGGAGACAGTCCTACTGCAAACCAACCTAGAGTGCGAAACAGCTAAAGCGAAACTGGAGGCCTTCCAATCCGTGGGAGCGACCAAATGCCACAGCGCGCTCCCTCATATGCGCAAGCGCTGAGGACCCGACTGATTGTTGACCCAACTGCAACTGCGACGAAACACAGGACCCTCCTGCCAACACCACATTTGGTAATACTGCGCCCGACCTCCACAAACGAAAACATTAGCAGCGAGCAGGTCAAAATTTTAGTGGTCACAAAGTTGGCAGATGACTTCAGAGATACCAAAATAAAATCAGTAAGGAAGACCCGAAACGTAGGGATTATCATCGAGACTCAAACAAAAGAGGACGCAACAAAAATCCTACAAAATGAGAAAATTCAAACACTCGGACTTGAAGCCCTACACCCTAGACGCAAAGGACCTAGCATAAGGATATATAACCTCGACAATGATCTGACACCAACTGCTCTCCAGGAGGAGCTGTATCACAGAAACCTCCAGCACGCACATCCGGAAGAAGAACCCACAAACTTGATCAATCCCAAGTTCAAGACGAAAGCCAGAACAGGAAATACTTACCACTGGGTCGTGGCGTTGTCACCAGTGGCTTGGAGCACGCTTATCCAGACCGACAGAGTGTTTATAAACTGCAGTAGTCACCGCTTTAGGGAGCACGTTGCTGTCCCTAAGTGTTTCAGATGTTGCCGATTTGGGCATACCACTCATACCTGTGCCCAAACCCAACCTACTTGTGCCAACTGTGCAGAACATGGCCACGATTTGAACACGTGTCCGAATAAAGAGAAGCTGCCGACCTGTGTAAATTGCAAATTCTATAAACTACCAGCAGAGCATTCAGTTAGGGACAGCGAATGTCCAGTTTACTGTAAAGCAAAGAGCACTTTCCAAATGAGACTAGATTACGGCCACATGCTCTAAATGCTATTAACATCAACAGGGTAAAATTCATACAACTGAACGCACAACGATCCAAAATAGTAGCGGCGCAGCTCACAAAGAAGGCGAACGAGGCAAATCTCGACATATTCCTCATCCAGGAGCCATATGCATATCGCAAGGAGATCAGCGGTTACCCCCCTGGCCTATAAAATAGTGCAGGATAACAGAGAAACACCCTGGGCCTGCATATTGGAATCCAAATATAACAGCAACTACTGCAACTAATCCAAAACTAACCAACTACTGCACATCTTGGGCTGCATGTGCCCATATTATCACGCCCCTGGGTGAATTTTATGCGGTTTCGCTATACTGTCACCCAGGTGAAGACATACTACCAATAACCAGATATCTGAGGAGCCTCCAGACAGACTTCCCAAACAGTAAGATTGTCGTGGGAGCGGATGTGAATTTCAGGTCCGCAGCGTGATTCAGCGAGACCACGGATAGACGTGGGGTACAGAACGGGCAACGGCTTGAAGATTACTTAGCGAATAGTCCGTACACAGTCCTAAACCGACCAAACAATCTGGCAACATTCTCTAGTTCGATGGGGGAGGCCACAATCGATGTCTCTCTGGCTACCAGATCCCTCGCTGGCCACCTAACATCGTGGACCGTCCAAGAAAGCTGGACCACGTCGGACCACAGGGCCATCGCGTTTGAGCTCCAACGCTCCCTTAGTCGACACCAAGCAGCGAGGCAGGCACAGCCAAGATATGCCATATAGAAGGCGGACTGGCCACTCTTCCAAGCCACACTGACCACAGCAGCCCAATCGCTGAACATCATTGGACTCAGCTCGGATTAGCACCAGATGACGGTTGCTGGTCTCATCACTGAAGCTGCCAACACCTCCATTAAAAATAAAAACCCAACCCCGGGGCCTGTACCCTAGTGATCTCCAGAGCTACAGAGGCTTAGGCAGGAGGTGCACAGGAGAAGGAAACTCTTCCAGCGGGCAAGGCGCTCCCAGCCGGCAGCAGAAGTGGAAGCACTAAGACAGAACTTCCGAGATGCAAGGAACCTGTACAATGCAACCATACGCCAGCGTAAGATGCGCAGTTGGGAACACCTTATTTCTACCTCTGGGAATGATAACTCCTGGGGTGAAACAAACTCCACAGGGGTGAAACCATACCAGCGACGAGGACACGGCAGGAAACAATCATTAACATCATTAACCCCTCTACCCGTCTGCGCGGTAGCACAGTGGTATCGTCACCGTCCTCCCCACACCGGGTGGAAAAAGCCTGGGGGGTTCGAATCCCGTCGATGACGCGAGGAATTTTAATGGGCTTTTTTCACTCCGTGGCTGAGTTAGTCGGTCTCAGGCGTAGATCGCAAGGTTTTTCTCCCAAGTTTTCTCGGGTTTTTTCGTCCAGCAAAACAGGCAAATCGACCATAGAACATACGCAATTTACAGACACAAATAGGAGTTAAGGTATTTAATTATGGGCAACCCTAAAATAATAATTTGATTTTTTTTGCCCCCTCTACCCTGACTAACAGAGCCACGGAGTGGAAAAAGCCCACTAAAGATGACGCTAGGAACTTCAGTGGGCTTTTTTCACTCCGTGGCTGAGTTAGTCGGTCTCAGGCGTAGATAGCAAGGTTTTTTCCCTCAGAAACTGGGGTTTTTTCGTCCAGCAAAACAGGCAAATCGACCCGAGCACACATGCAATTTACAGACAGGATTACGGGTTAATGTAATCATTTACGGGTAACCCTAATATAATAATTTGATTTTTCCCCCTCTACCCTAGAGCAAATAACCCTCTGTGCGGACAATGAAACCTACTGCACGACTGCAACAGCAGACCCTTTCACCAAACTTGAACTGGAAACAACTGCCATGAGGATTAGAAACAAGAAGTCTCCTGGCTCTGATCTTTTGGAGCCAGAAGTTGTCAAGAAAGCTGTCGAAACCATTCGAGAGGTGCTTCTTAACATATACAACCACTGCCTCAAAGAAGGCCTGTTCCCCCAGGCCTGGAAAACTGCAAACGTTTGCCCATTCCCAAAAGTCCCAACAAATAACTGGACCTTCCGGGGTCATACAGACCCATAGCACTGTTATCAGTCCTGAGCAAGGACTGATAAGAGTGCTATGGGTCTTTGAGCAGCTATTAAGAAACAGAATAGGGATCCACTACACTGGAGCCGGCCTGCAGTCACCCCAACAACATGGATTTAGGAAGGGATGCTCAACCCTGTATGTCCTGGAAAATATTACTAATGCTGCAACTACCTCAGATCAGAGATGCTTTCTGGTCATAGCAATAGACTTTGCTGGGGCGTTTGACACTTTATGGTGTCCAAGCCTTCTGGCCCGACTCCGGAAGGCCAACTTACCATCAAACCTCTATCAAGTCATCAAATCTTACCTGTCGAATAGGTTCGTGACAGTCAGAGCACCATATTCTTCAGTAACAAGAGAAGTATTCAGAGGATGCCCACAGGGCTCAATCCTGGGTCCACTCCTATGGAACCTGGTTTTAGACGGATTTTTGAACCTGGAACTCGGCGACGTCGTTCCTCTAGCTTATGCGGATGATGTGGTTCTGATGCTGCCTGGGGGGTCTAGGGCGCAAATGGAGAACACCGCCAACAGAGCAATAGAAACTCTACAGGACTGGGCTAACAACAATAACTTGAAGATCTCATCCTCGAAGACAAGACCTATATTATTAAAAGGAGCCCTAGACACCAGACGACCCCTCAAATCAAGATAACACAATTAAGCTTACCAGCCAATTAAAGCACTTTGGAGTCGTACTAGTCAAGAACCTGAGCTTTACACCACATATAGTGCACTTACGGAAGAAAATTAGAGGATACTCCGCACTTTTTGCGCGAATCACACGCAAGGAATGCGGTTTGAGGAGAAAAACCCTCAGCCTCTACTATAAAGCTATTTTCCTGCCAGCGATTACATATGCTGCTTTGTACCTTTGGGTTGCCATGCAGGCACTTTACCCACATAGCTACCCCGGCTGGCCTTTTCTTACATCTATATCAAGTGTGCATCTTATCATTCTGTGATCACTTCCAACATTTACCTTGTTCAGGACGGTAACATCATTCACAATATATCTTCTGTTAAGGAGACTTCAGTCTCCCTACGCAAGGCGACTACTGCAGTGAACCGGAAAAAATTGGAGACTACGCAGCGACACATACTCATAACCATCTCGAGAGCATGTAACACTGTAAATACCCACGCACTCCAGGCCCTTACGGAATCCTTCCCTCTGGACCTGGAGATTGTTAAGCATTATCCAACTGACCAAAGGCAGAACGGCAACATGCCTCGACTACACCATAGGTCTGTCAAATGATCCCAAAGTAGAAAGGAACCGTCTCTCCGCTTACCTCCAACAAACTTGGCAGGCCCGCTGGGAGACCTCCAGCAAAGATGCAATAACTAGAAAATTTCTACCCAACATACGGCTGGTATACCCGGATTATCCACCGTGGCTCTCACCAGGACTCTACACCACCTACCTGCTGACGGGACACGGGGTCATTAGAGACAAACTACAAGGATTTGGACTGACTGAGTGATACGCCGTTTTGCCTCTGTGGTGAACATGAAACGTGGGAGCACCTAATGTACAGTTGCCCACTATATGAGGACCTTTACTGCAGGTTCATTACTAGAACACAGCTTAACCTCCGTAATCAAGAAGACCACGCCATAACTGAAGTTGACACATACAAGGCATTCGTGCAGCTGACCCAGGACCTCTTCACAAGAAGAAGGACGCTCCCAGAGCCTCAACCACTGCAGTTAACAACCATGCCGTGAAGACCAGCAGAAAGTCTACACAACCACGGAAACCTTCCCAGATGATGAACTGACACCAGGGTGAAACAACCAAGGAATTAAACCTCATAACTGGGTCTACCTGAAGTCACAATCTCTATGAAAACCCACAGATGTATCTACCTGACGTGACAGTCTCATTCAATACGTGAATATGACATGAATAAGGTAACTGGACCTGACCTGGAAGTGACCAACTAAAAAAAAAATAAAAACAATAAAAAAAATCACACTGTGACAACCCGATTAGACAACCTCATCCCAGCACAGACATTTGAAAACCTGATCAAGACAACAAGACTACCATGCAAGGGCTCAGAGAAATGACTGCAGCACATTGCTGCCACCTAGCTTTATGGCGATCTGGGCTGGTAACCTTGACTAGCCTGCTTTCATTCCTATTCCTTGGCATGGGGGGGGGGAGAGATGGCTCGCTGTTTTCTCCTCTTCCTCCTGCCATCTCCCCTTTCCCTCTGGTGGGGCATGGGCATTCCCCACTGACTGCAAGGGCCATCTACCCTATCAGCCCCTTACTTCTCTTTCTTTCCCCCAGCCATCAGTCTCCCTACCCTTCTCTTGACTATACACGGCGAAAGCCTCACACATCCAAATCTAAATTAACACCAAAATTATTGCCCGCTCCATTAGGCCTCTAGAACTTGTCATTTTAGCGTACAACCCCCATGGTCATTTCGGCGAACAAACATACAATCTCTTAATAGCGATCTTGCAATAATACCACTGCGATTATTTCTTTTTTTTTTTTATAGGACCAGCCGCTGAAATTCCAGGAAATTAGGCGGCGGGACCTGCCAGAGTATAATAAATTTCAAGGTACACCTGGAAAGCCTCCTCGTTGGCATAGTACGGACAACGTCGGGTCCCATCAGGAGCTCGACGGCCAATAGGCCAGAAGAACAATGGGCACAACATACTACACAACACATGATCCACACACTTTTAAATCTCTGGTCTTGACAGAATACTGTCCCTTGATACAGCGAACACTCGCGGAGATGGGAGAAATTCCTGGTACCGTTTGACCCTCAACATATTTTGTACTTTGTACCTTTGGGTTGCCATGCAGGCACTTTACCACCTAGCTACCCCGGTTGGCCTTTTCTTACATCTATATCAAGTGTGCATCTTATCATTCTGTTATCACTTCCAACAGTTACCTTGTTCAGGACGGTAACATCATTCACAATATATCTTCTGTTAGTCATTAGTTGTTAATCCATTTGTGCTCTTCTGTGTCCACTTTCCGTTCACCATTTTCTTTAAAAAAGTGTTCATTACTGACAAACCTCGCGATTTTGCAAATTCCACAAGTCTTTCACCTCTTTCGTTTCTTTCACCAATTCCAAAATTTCCTATAGTTCCCCTTTCTGCACTGTTTTTTGACCTGGAAAGCCTCCTCGTCTTTTTCCTAACCTTAGCATTGAAGTCCCCCATAATGACAGTGTAGTGGGTTTTCTGCTTATCTAGAAGGCTCAATTTCGGTGTACATTTCTTCAACCTCTTCATCATCATGGCTCGATGTTGGTGCATAAATCATTATAGCCTTCAACTTGTAGCTCTTAGAAATCCTGAGTAGTAGTCTTGTATGTATACTGGGGAAATAAATTTTAGGGCCACCCAGAATATTTATTCATCCTCCTAAGTGTTTATGAATTCTATATGTTCTCTGGTCGATTAACCTCTTTGCTGGACGAAAATTCGGAGTTTCGAGGGGGGGGGGAGTACCTTTCTGTCTACGCCTGAGACCAACTAACTTACAATGGAGTAAAAAAAAGCCCACAAAAGTTCCTGCCATTATTGACGGGATTCTAACCAGGCCTTTTCCACCGAGTGTGGGCAGGACAGTAAGAATACTACTGTGCTACACCGATGCCGCTAAAAACCCCGACAGCCAAATCCCGCCAGCCAGATCCCCGACGGCCAAAATCTCGACATACCGATTGTATTTTAAAAAAAAAACAAAGTTAAAGTCTTTCGGTGTATATCTCAGAAACTAATTTTGCAATAAAAAATGTTTTTCATGTAATCAAAACGGCGACAAAAAACATTTAAATTTTATTTGAACACATGGCACATGTACATTGCAGTCATGCAAACAATCTATGATAATGTTAATATTTTATGTCATATTAATGAACACACACACTTATTTTTACAGGGTGTCTCAAAAATATTGGTACAAACGTTAAGGGGAGGTACGTAACATCTAAAGGAATGTTAATCGCATAGGAACCCATAATCGGAAACGTCACGGTAAGCCGGTAGACAGCGCTGTTAATCAGTTCGCGAGAGGCAAAATTTCTGGTTTACTCATTCAAGCAGTAGTCGCCGCACGGAGAGCATGCATCGATATACGAACTGTGAGCTGGTAGACATGCACCTAGTGTATGGATTAGCAGAGGGCAATGTACGAGCCGCTCAACGAATTTATGGAGAACGCTTCCCAGACAGACATGTACCGGATACCGTTTGTTTGCGCGTGTGCATCAAAATTTGTGCGATTATGGGTCCTTTAGAGGTAACAGGAATAGTGCGGGCAGACCATATTCGACGCGAACTCCCGCCATAGAAGAAAGTGTGTTGAATACCGTTCAGAATAATTCTACTACCAGCACATGCTGTTATTGTTATTTGGGTTTTAGGAGCATTAGCAACTAAGGCCATATTGCTCTGGGGATATGGGGTGGTTATTCCCTGACCTTTCCGCATCCTCCATATTTGGTGGCTCACGGGCTCGAACCCCGGTCTAATCAAGAATCGTGTGCTACTCACTGCTTCTCCAGCCCACCTGGCTACGGAGGCGCCACCAGCACATGTGCCGTTGCCTCTACCTAATGAGCGTCTCGTTGCAGTGTACAGCGTGTCTGGCACAACGATTCCTTACACCTCTTTCATCTCCAAAGGGTTCAGTTACTGCTCCCCCAAGATCATCCTGCACGTGTGGCTTTTGCGCAGTCGTTTCTCCAAGAAAGTGTTGAAGACTTGAATTTTCCAGCCCATGTTTTGTTCACGGATGAGGCTTATTTCACTCGGGAATGTTTATTCAATCAGCACAATGCTCATGTGTGGGCTCACAACAACTCACCCGGTTTGCGCCCCCATGGATCAGACAGAGGTTCATATACGTTTGGGTCTAGTAGTAGGGCCAGGGCTATATGAACCTCTGTCTGATCCACCCATTAAGGTCTTGAAACGTCTAGAGACACATGTCAATAAACCGTCCACACATGGTTTAAAGATAAGAAAATCTCGACTACAACTCAGCGTCTTCTACATACTACTGGCTGCCAACTACCACAATTCTATTGATCGCCAAAGATCCACAAACCGGGTATTCCCCTCAGACCAACAGTGTCGTGCAGCAGTGCCCCAACGTATGAACTATCCAAGCATATTGCGCGCCTCCTCTCACCTCTTGTAGGAAATACCACACACACTATCAAAAATAGCAGCGAATTCTCCACCTCATTAAGGACCTTTCAATCCCTGACAGCACCGTCATGGCATCATTTGATGTGGTTTCTTTATTTACTTCAATTCCCGTCCAACAGGCCGTGCACTGTGTTAGAAGGCTCCTCGAGAACGACTTATGTCTCCAATCCAAAACATCACTATCCACTGATAACATCTGCACCGCCCTCAACCTATGCTTATCAAGCAGCATAGTGTGCATAGTGTTGGGGGAAAGGTGCCTCCGGTGGTTTCCCACATCTGCGCCATATATACTCTGTGGAGACAAACGGTATCACTGTGAAAGCTAGAAAAATTTTTTGTGTTGTAAATGAAGTATTATGCTGGGTTCTGTTGGGTGTCCTGGCTTTTGGCCACAGGGCCCCTGATGGGACCCCACGTTGCCCGCATACACCACTAGGAGGGAGCCAGGCTGCCCATAATACTCTGGCTAGTCTCCTCCAGGTCACCTGAGCTTCCTGGAAAGAGACCAAGTAAAAAAATAATAATAAATAAATAAATAATAATAATAAAATAAAATAAAATAATAGGGTAAAGGATGTACTGGAGAGGGTAAAGGAAAGGAGGTATAGACAGAGCGACGGAGGATGTAAGGGAAGGCATCCTCCACAGGTTGGGTGGGAATTCTCTCACCTAAGCAGAAGTGGAAGAAGAGGGCCCTCGAGAGGGTGGGAAGACAATCACGTATCAAGAGAGACACGGATGAAACAATTCAAGCGACCTGAGTGTCAAGTCCAGTAGCTAGAAGTGGTCACAATCTAGGTGAAGATGTTCAGTATATGAGAAAAGGGTGTTGATCCATGTGCATTAGTTCCAGGACGTTGTACCAGTGATCTTCTTCTGGTGAAGAGATCGTGGGCGAAGGCAGAGAAAGCGTGGTACTGGTCTTCCTCATTGATCAGAAAATGTTCATTTCCTCGAGGCAAGGCATGTATTTTTGATATGAGCAACGTTCGCAGGTCCTCGTAGAGCGGGCAAACATAGAATAGGTGATCCCAGTCTTCGTTTTCACCACAAAGACAGCGAGGGTCATCCACGATGTTCATAGAGGCAAGTTTGTGATTTATGGATCCATGGCCTGTAATCAGGAAAGTGGTATATAACACTGGGCTGTACCATGCTGGAGCTTTAGGGTAGATCTGGGCTATTTCAGGTAAGAATTTTTTAGTGATGAGGGTGGTATTCCATCTGTTTTGCCAGACGTTAAGAAGGTAGACTGCAAGGCGCTTTTTTCCTTCTTTGATGGTGTTTGCTGGGTTTGTAGTGAAATTTGGGATGGTGGTAGGGAGTCCCTTTGCGAGCCGGTAGTGCACGCCTTTGCGAATTATCTGCAGGTCTAGAGGGAGAACTCCTGCAAGACTTGGAGCGCTGGGTTGCTTACTGTGCAGCACGCCCGGGTGATAATGAGAAGGATATTACGCTGGATGGAGGTGAGCTTCCTTTGGTTACGAACAATGAGTGCACGATGATACCAGACTCCTGCACAGTAGGTTATAGTGGGAATAAATACAGCTTTGTATAGCACATGCAGTGAGCGGCGATTTAGGCCCCAGTCAGACCATCTGATCCTCACTACCATTGCCGTGCAGTTCCTGACTTTGCGATGAATGTAGTCTATATGCGGGTAAAACGTGAGATTGGGGTCGAGAATTACCACAAGGTACTTCATCTCAGTTGTCAGTTTGATAATTCTACCAGCAATTTTAATCTGCGGCGGCCTGCTTATTAGCATTAGCATTAGCATTAGTAGAGGCATATGATGCAAGAAAGCAAGCTTATTCAGCATCAGCCAAAAAAAAAAAAAAAAAAAAAAAAAAAACACACACACCACTCCCATTTCAAATTTGTTTAGGCTATCAACTTCAACAACAAGTGATGGAAGTCGGTTCCAACCAACCACCCGCTGGCCAAAGGCAAATTTCCGCACATCTATCCGACATCCGTCCTTCCTCAATTTGAATTTATGCCCTCTGAGGTGATTATTCTCAGCAAGATGAAGAATCCCATTGGCATTGAGCATGCTCAAACCATTCAAAGCCTTATACACCTCTATCAGATCACCTCGCCGGTGCCTAGTCTCCAGACTCTGTAATTTGCAAAACTTAAGCCTTTCTTCGTAAGAGCAACCCTTTGTTCCATTCACTAATCTTGTTGCCCTTCTCTGTATCCGTTCCAGCAGCTCTACATCCTTCTTGAAATGAGGCCTCCAGACCTGTATACAGTACTCAAGATGTGGCCAAACCATTGCCTTATACAAGGGAATAATCACCTCCTTATCCCTGCTAGAAAAATTCCTGTATATCATTGACAAGACACCATGAGCTACTCTTGCAGCTCGTCTGCACTGCTCAGAGAACTTCATATCTGCCTGCACAATTACCCCCAGGTCCTTTTCATTCTCCACAACTGTCAGTGTAGTACCGCAGAGTTGATACGTTGCTCTATGGTTACTGTTTCCCATATGTAGTACTTTACATTTGTCAATGTTAAACTTCATTTGCCACCTCTCAGCCCATCTGTTCAACCTTGCAGCAGCAGCATAGCGTCAGTAGTGTCCTTAACAACCCTGCCAACCTTTGTATCATCTGCAAACTCGGACATTAAACTTGATATCCCATTTAGGCTATCAACTTCAACAACAAGTGATGGACGTCGGTTCCACCAACCAACCACCCGCTGGCCAAAGGCAAATTTCCGCACATCTATCCGACATCCGTCCTTCCTCAATTTGAATTTATGCCCTCTGAGGTGATTATTCTGAGCAAGATGAAGAATCCCATTGGCATTGAGCATGCTCAAACCATTCAAAGCCTTATACACCTCTATGCCCTCTGAGGTGATTATTATGAGCAAGATGAAGAATCAATATCATTCATAAACAACGAAAACAACAACGGACCCAACACTGAACCCTGAGGAACTCCACTAATAACATTAGTCCACGTTGAGCAGTGTCCATTGATTACCACTCTCTGTCTTCTGCCACTCAACCGTCCCCTTATCCATAGCAGCAATTTGCCTCCAATGCCACACTGCTCCAATTTGTGCAGCAGTCTTCCATGTGCAACAGTATCAAAAGCCTTTCTAAGATCCAAATATATAATATCAAATTTATTCCCTGCATCCAGTTCTTTTGTGACTACATTATAGTATCCAATCAAATTGGTCAGGCAAGACCTGCCCTTAACAAAACCATGCTGCGTCTGAGCTATAACTGAATTCTTGTCTAGATGATCCTGCAGTGCTTCTTTAACCAGTGCCTCCATTAATTTACCTGGAACAGAAGTTAAACTAACAGGTCTATAATTACTTGTGTCAGCCTTTGATCCTCCTTTGTGAATTGGGGTTACATTTGCACATCTCCAGTCTATGGGTACCTCCCCTGAGTCCAAAGAAGCTCTCATAATTATGGCTAGGGGTTTGCTTACTTCCTTTGCTGCCTCCTTTAATATAACCGGATAGATCCCATCCACCCCAGGTGCCTTTTTTATGTTTATCCTCAACAATCTCTCCTCCACTTTCCTCTCAGTTATTACAAAATCATCCAGCTCACTGCCAATGGTTACTTTACCTACATCATTCTCCTTCCTGAATAACTCCTCATGCGTGAATGTAGATGCAAAATACTCGTTTAGATTGTTAGCCACCTGAGCAGGATCCTCAACTGTTGAACCATCAATATCCAGTGGACCAATCTGATTCATCCCTTTCCTTCTTGAGTTTAAATATGTAAAGAACTCTTTTCTGTTTTTCTTTGCATCCTTTGCCAAGGATTTTTCGTAGTCTGCCTTTGCCTGCCTAATCTCCTTTGTGACTTGGTTATAGACCAACTTATATCTATCATAGGCTTCCATGTGACCCATTAATTTGTATGTATCCCATGCATTTTTCTTCTCTGCCACATGTCCCATTAGTTCATCTGACAACCATTTAGGCCTAAACTTTGAACAATATTTCTTAGTTGGTATGTAAAGCCTGGTAGCCTCCAAGATTAGTTCCTTGAATGCTTCCCATTTTGAGTTTGCTGTTGGTAACATCGTCAGTTGGTCCCACTGTATAGAATTTAAATACTGTCTCAGACCATCATAGTCGCCTTTACGAAAACAAAAACCCTTCCCTTTACCTCTGATGGTAGTTACCTCCTTGAGTAAATCCCACTTCAACACACTGTGATCACTGCCACCTAGTGGTTCATTTATCTGCAGATTCTTAATGCATGAAGAATCACTACTGATAATCAGATCAAGAGTAATGCTCCCTCTTGTTGCCTCACGAACATGCTGATGTAGAAAACAATCATCCAATAAATCCACAAAAGCCTTGCTAGTGTGTGAGTGACCAACCCACAAATTCCAGTCAATATCTGGGAAATTAAAATCCCCCATTATAAGACTCTCTGATTTACTGGCCCACTCTATTTCCCTGTACAATATCGTATTATACTCATCTGAGTCATTAGGCCTATAGCACACTCCTACTCTCAATTTTGATTTCCCTATGCTTATGTCACACCAAACTGACTCGACACTGCCCTGTCCATCGATGTCGACTGGCTTCACTTCCTTGGACTTTATGTGTGTCTTAACTAATAGCATAACCCCTCCTCCCCTCCTGTCCTGTCTATCCTTTCTATACACATTGTATTCCCCAAATTCCAGTTCCGCATTACTTATATCTGTGTGACACCACGTCTCTGATATCCCAACAATATCTGCCTTTGATGTTTTGAGCAATACCTCAAATTCATCAAATTTATTTACCAAACTCCTAGCATTGGTGTACACGCAGGTATACATGCACCTGTTTCTAATCTTAGCTACCCTAACACAACCCATGTGTTTACTTGTACCGCAATGACTCCCAGCAGTCTCTGAAATATCCTGCATCTTGTTTTTCAGGCTTCTGCTCATTTCAATAGAAGCATTGCAAAAATCACTTCCACCTCTGCCAGTGGCTACTGTTAATCTATTAGTCCTTGTATCCCCCCCCCCAACTAGCAGTTTTCCGACCCACCTAACACTGCCTCGACAGCATCAGCAAAAATTCTTGCACCCTTTCTACTTAAGTGTATCCCATCCCTGTAGAAGCAATCTCTCCTGTTAACAAGTACAGTCCAGGCTGAAAAAAATTCTACCCCTTGAGCCTTGCACAATCCCTCCAGGGCCGAATTGATCGACAAGGCTCTCATCATATACTCCCTCATATCGTGTCTGGGCAGAATTGCAGACACTTTCAAATTCAACCCTAATTCACGGCGTTTTTTCAGCAGTGACCTGTATTTGCTAAGTAATTCCGCCGGTCTCCTACACTTAATATCATTAGTAATAATATTATTATTAAATAATATCATTATTTGAAGGGTTCGTCTGAGTAGAATTGAAGTAGTTTTCTCAGGGGATATATGGAGTTTATGGAGGCTGGCCCATTCTTGTAGCTTTGTAAGGGCTCCGTTGGCTGTTGTTTCCAGAGAAGCTCTGGAGTTTCCAGTGACTGTCAGTATCAAGTCGTCTGCGAAGGCTTGGGTGGAAACATCCCCCAGGTCTAGGTTCAGGAACTCGTCCATGACCATATTCCATAGGAAAGGACCAATGACAGAGCCCTGGGGGCATCCTCTGTAGACATTTCTGGAGACTTGTCGATAGGCATTTCTGATTGTAACACTTTTGTTGTGAAGATAGTCCTGTTTGCAGCTGTAAAGATTTGCTGGAACGCTAGCTTCTCTGAGTCTTCGTAGTATACTTGGCCACCAGAGCAAGTCAAAGGCCCCGGCGAAATCCACTGATATTACTAAGAAGTATTTGGTGGCTGAATTTTGACCGAATCCGTGAGCTGTCGAAGAGCATCTTCTGCTGAACGGCCTGCCTCGAAAACCGAACTGGTTTGGGGACTGGAGATTTGCATTTTTATAGTGTTTTTCCAATCTGGATAAGAGAAGACGTTCAAATATTTTGCTTAGAACGGGAAGGAGTGCTATGGTTCTGTATGACCTTGACTGCTCTGGTGGTTTACTTGGGTTCTTCAAAATGAGGCGTAGATTGGCCTCTTTCCAGTCATCTGGGAAGAGTCCAACTTCCAGACAATGGTTGTACAGGCTGAGAAGGAGATTTGATTGCGTCTCTGCAAGCTTCTTAATTACTTATGCTTCGATGAAGTATAACCCTCGGCTTTTTTTGTTTTTTGTTTTGCCAATGGAAAGTTTTAATCCATCTAAGTTGAAAGGCTGTTCTATAGAAGTGGTGCTGTAGGATGCGTTTTCAGTACAGATTTCTTGTTGCTGGCTGGATTGAGGATCTGTGTTTAGCGGGAACAGGGTGTCCAAGATGTTGTTTATTGACTCTTCCCATGTGAGGATTGTGGTGCCCTGCGGGGTGACTGTAGAGGAGATGACCTCACCCCCGGGGAGCTTGTTCGTAACAATGCGATACACAACTCCCCAGGGGGTGCTGTTTCCAGTCGTGGAGACCAGGTGTTCCCAAGACTGTTTCTTCTTGGCTCTAATTAAACTAGTGTAATCATTTCTTAGCCTACGATAGTTATTGCGTAGGGCATCAACTTCATGCGGGGGCCAGGTACGGCGAGCACGTTGAAATGATTTCCGTGCTGTATGAACCTGATGGCGGAAATGATCCAGTTGGTTGCACCACCATGGGACAGCACTCGGGAAAGGGTGTTTCTTCTTGATTGTTTTGTCACAGACATTGGTTATGATTGATGTTATTTTCCTCTGATGCTGGTTGTGGTTGAGGTTGGTGAGATTGGTGTTTCCAGGAATTAGAAGGGAAGCTTGGACCGATAAATTAAAGAGGTTCCAGTCTGCTTTGTTAATTGCATAACGGATGATATTGTTTCTAGGCGGAGGTGCTGATTCTATTGAGCGTTGAAGGGTAAAAGTAATCACCCTATGGTCGGAAGTTGTCCAAGCCTCGAGGACTTTCCAGTCAGTGATCTTAGTGGCAATGGATCTTGTGGCTGCTGAGATGTCTAGTCTATTGTGGACTCTCATAGGGTATTACTGAAGGTAGGCATGTTGTTAGGCTGATGGAACGCATCCTTTTTGACCTTCACGTCAAGAACGAGCGGCTCAAAGCCAAAGTGGAAACCTATCAGGAAGAGCGTGGAAATGAAATGCTACAGCGCACCCGCTCTTATGCAGATGCACTGAGAAATCCTTCAAAAAAGATTACTGAAGCACACAAGCCAACCCAGATAAAGAAAACGATACTAAAGGAGCAACATCTGGTTGTATTATAACCAACAGAAGACAGCCCCATGGAATCGAGTGAAGCCGTCAAGACGGCCGTTGTACAAAAATTAGCAAGCGACTTAAAGAACACTCGTATCAAATCAATAAGAAAAACCAGGAACATCGGAGTAATAATTGAGACAGCAACGCGACACGAAGCCCAGACAATACTGGACAACCCAAAAATTTCCACCATGGGACTCACAGCTGAGACACCCAAAAAGAAAGGCCCAGCAATTATTGTTTTCGGCATCAATAAAAACCTCAAACCGGAACAAGTGGCTGAAGAAATCTATTGTAGAAACCTTCAAGGTGAAAGCGAATTTACCAGCATAGAAGATGCGATACAACCAAAGTACCAGACCAAAGGAAAATCCTCCCAAAATGTAAACTGGGTCAATGACCTCTCGGCACAAGCTTGGCAAGTAATTAAGCAGCAGGTCAGGGTGTACCTCGAGTGGTTCTGCCATAGGTTCAAAGAACACATAGTCGTCCCAAAGTGCTTTCGCTGTTGCAGGTTCGGCCATACTACACACACATGTACACAGGTCGATTCCACGTGTGGGCACTGTGCCCAGAAAGGGCATAACTTTAACACCTGCCCTAACAAAACTGAAGAACCGGTTTGCGCCAACTGTAAACTAGCAAAAATGGATTACAAGCATTCGATAAGGGATAACAAGTGCCCGATTTATCTGAAAGCAAGAAGCACACAACAACAAAGAATCAACTATGGCCCCATATAAGACATATAACTGTAACATCATGAAATTTATGCAGCTAAATGCTCAGCGAGCACGTGCTGTCGTGGACCAAATAAGAATAAAGGCTGACGAAGACAATACAGACGTCCTGTTCATCCAAGAGCCCTATACAAATGCAAAGAAAAGTCAGGGGATATCCGCTTACGTACAAAATTATACAATCAGAAGAAGACACTTCGTGGGCGGTTATCCTTGTTAGGAAGCCGCACATAACTGCCACCAAAATCCACACCCTCTGTACCCCATGGGCGGTGTGCGCCCAGCTTATAGGACCTATGGGATCGTTCCACGTCATCTCATTGTATTGTCGTCCAGGCGAAGGTATAGCCCCTGCCATCAGGTATCTGCAAGCAGTCCAAGCCCTCCTCTCAGATGGGAAGATTATTCTCTGTGCCGACGTTAATTGCCGTTCTGCAATGTGGCACAGCAACTCGAAAGATCGCCCGGGCAATCACAACGGCCGGCAACTCGAGAACTTTCTCGCTACATCCTCTCTTGTAATCCTTAACAAGCTTATCAAGCAGCATCTTCACCTTTGAGGATTCAGTCTACTAGCAGGTACATGGCACTGCTATGGGTGCCCCTGTTAGTTCCATAGTAGCCAACATCGCCATGGAAGACCTGGAGGAGCAGATATACCTGAACCCACCTGTACCTATTACAACATGGTGCAGATATGTTGACGATATTTTTACTGTAATATCACGTGGCTCTGAAACAGCAGTACTGGAATACCTCAACTCCCTGTCTAATTTCATCCAGTTTACTCTAGAGTTAGAGGTCAACGACGCGCTCCTGTTCCTGGATGTCTTAGTGCATCGCGTAGGCCCACGTATAGAGACTTCGGTATACCGCATACCTATGTGGTGTGGACAATTTACTAACTACACATCCGGCCACGCACCCAGTCATCCCAACAGCACTGCCCGCATCCTATTCTCCAGGGCTTGGAGCCATTCCAAGACTGATGCAATTAGGCGTAACGAGATTTCCCGTGTGAAGGCGGATCTAACCAAATGTGGTTATCCATCCCATGTGCTAAACAGGTGCCTATTACAGGCACAAGAACTCACATCCCATCCAAGACCAATGAACCAAGACGGTATACCGTCCGCCTACATTTCCTATGATCCAGGCGTGTCAGGACGGATCTCAAAAATCCTCAGAAATTACAACATCAAATGCGTGCAGTTACCCTGCAGAAACCTACGTTCACTTGTCTCCAGTGTGAAGACCCCTGTCACACCTCTCTTACGCAGCAATGTAGCATATCGCATCACCTGTAGAGACTGTGACAGCTGCTACATAGGAGAAACATCAAGACGTCTCCAAGATCGCCTTACGGAACATGACAGTCATTCGGCTTGCCGAAACTGACCACTCCTCAGTCGCGGAACATTTTTGGGCCACCAACCATGATCTCGATCCCAAACGTGACTTTAAAATAGTAGACCACTCACGACACTTTCGCCACCGCCTATGGCTAGAGTCACTTAACATATTAAACAATCCAAAGGCGATAAACCGCCACAAAAGCATACGACTACACCCTATCCTAGAGACAACCATTTTAATGCTGGATAAACACTGGAGTAAAACAGCGCACGTCCGTGCAACAACAATATAAAATGAATAACGTGCCTCACTCTCAGCTCATTGCACTTATCCGTTGTATTTAAATCAGTTGAAAAAGAGACTCGTTAGTCTTGAAAGCTACTGCTACTTATTATATATTTTATTATATTATATTAAACTGGTATATACAAAAAAATTATATATTTTCTTAATGCAAGAAGTATTCTTAACACAACCACTTTGGAAAAGTTGTGCATAAATTATTTTCAAAAATATACTCTAATACTTCTGTTACTCTCAAATCTGGTTTGAAAATATTTTTAAGTACTTTTTATTCGTCGGTGATGTTAATGGCATCGATATCCTTTTCGTTCTAGATACAGTTTCTTAATTTATTCTGAAAATCTTTACAACATTTTAGAATTTCTTGATCGGTTACATGCTTTAAATATGTATGTCATATAAAACATTGAAATCACCACTTTGTGTTCTCAATAAATCAAACCTGTCTTTAAGAGAATTTATTGTTGTCTATTATTGAAAAATAAAAATTAATTTTTAATTTTAACTCTGCAGCGTTTGTGCCTTCATCTGGATTTTCATAATCAAATGATTTAAATGGAATTTAATTTTTTACGTCGACGTATAAGGGAGACATCAGGAAATTTAGTTTCGGTTTCCAATAACTGTTTTGATTCATTTAAAAACTCTAAAAATCCACTATCATATCGTTTGCTTTGTAAGTAATTAGATAAATTATTTAATTGAGCAAGACAAGAATTTATATTCGATTTTGAATTTTGCATTGTTTTACTTACTGCATTCACATTATTTAATATTTCGTATCAAATTACTATTGAACATATAAATTTAAATGATTTTAATTTCGAGGGTAAACATTTTGACCGGTGTCATGATTTAACATCTTTATTCTTATCTTGCATCATTTCTAAAAGGGCATCATAAATTTCGCCAATTTCTTGTCTTAAAGGTCTTATTGCATCTATACGACTTTCCATCTTGTATCGCTTACTGGTCTTAAAAGTAATTTCGATACGTTTTTTTTTTTTTTTTTTAAAACGTCCCAACATTGCGTGGACGAAGTAAAATAAATAAATTTTCTGTTTATACTCCGGCACGACAACCAAGTCAGTAGAGTTTACAATAAATCGTCAATGCAAATATTTATTGTATTTAGTAAGTAAAAAATATAAACAATTCTTGAACTAGTTAAAAAAATCTACTGTTTCAAAATTCATTTTGGCACCATCATTAACCCCCAAGTTGTGCAGTGCAGGGCACAAAAAAAGCCCGGGGGTTGATATTTAAAATGTTTCTTTGCAAACCATTATGTTTGCCGCTCATGTTAGTTCCGTTGTCATAACCTTACCGCGCATATCATTAACATAAACTTTAAAAATGAATGCACGTAACCCTTCTCCCCTCGAATTTGTTATAGGGCGAAAACCTAAAAAGTGTTCTCTTAAATCTACTGTTTTTGTTCACTTCATTTAAATTTACAAATTAATTATAATAGTAAGTTGTTCTGTATGGCTTACGTCAGGCGTACAATCTAATATTATACAGGGTGTCTCAAAAATATTGGGACAAACGTTTAGGGGAGGTAGGTAACATCTAAAGGAATGTAAATCGCACAGGAACCCATAACCGGAAACGTCACCGTAAGTCGATACACGGCGCTGTTCATCAGTTCAAGAGAGGGAAAATTTCTGGTTTACTCATTCAAGCAGTAGTCGTCGCACGAAGGGCATGCATCGATATACGAACTGTGAGCTGGCAGACATGCACCAACTGTATGGATTAGCAGAGGGGCCCATACGGTGGGTGTGTGGTCCCATGAGGCACAACATCGCTTCGCAATAAATGTGTGGGCAGGTATGGTCGGTGACTGCTTAGTCTACCCATACATGTTACCATCCTGCATGAACTCCGCTAAATATCGGATCTGTCTTGAACAAGTTCTACCAGGGTTACTTGACGATGTTCCAGCAAATGTGAGACGCAACATTTGGTCTCAACATGGCGGGGCACCTGCACATTATGGAAGATGTGTTCGTGACCATTTGAACAGGCGTTTTGGGCGTCGATGGACCCGTTGCCTGGCCCCCACGCTCACCTGATTTATCGTGCCTTGATTTCTTTCTGTGGGGGCCCCTCAAATCTATCGTGTATGAATCGCCTGTGGAGACGGAAATGGATCTCGTGGCGAGACTCGTCTGCGCTGCTGCTACTGTCAATGAAACTCCAGGTGTGTTCGACCGTGTCCGCCAATCCATGCTGCGTCTGTGTCGCGCATGCATCGCGTCTCATGGTGAAACCTTCGAGCATCCGTTGTAACATCATGAAATGCACCCATCTCCTGCTCCATTGTTAATATTAAGACAAATAAATGTTTGCCACTAATTACTGTCTTGTGATATTTCTGCTTCTTGTGCCTCTGCTACTACTTTCCCGTGACGTTTCCGGTTATGGGTTCCTATGAGATTCACATTCCTTTAGATGTTACCTACCTCCCCTAAATGTTTGTACCAATATTTTTGAGACACCCTGTAATCAAATATTTAGATTGTTTTTCCATAAACAAAATGTTGTCTTTAATTTGGGTAGCAATTAATGAGGTTATTTCATTCTGAATTTTTTTACCCAGATATGTGGCATACATGTTTGAGAATTTTGTATTCTTCGAAATTTTGAAATCATTTCCACAGCTTTTAAAAAAAAAATGCCATTATTTGAATCTAATAAAATATTACTCGTTTCCCTAAGGGCTAAATTTTGTCGTGCCAAAAACAGAATTAATAATAATTTATTTATCCATATTTTATGTTACACTTTTTTGGGAGATAACAGCAAAAAGGGAGGGAGAACACATAAGCCAATGGCTTTTTAGGGGGTGTTCCCTTAAAAAATTATGAATATACAAATATACAATTGAAAAATGTACAGTTCAATTACCTGTACAATTTCAGAACTGCACCTACCTGTACCCTTTCAAATTGTTTTTCTTTGTATGTTACGTCTAAATCAATATTTAGTGGTTTGTTTTTCGTTCTAAACACCATATATTTTGATTTTTCTGGATTCAGTATAAGCTGATTCTTTTGAAGCCAATTATGCATCACAGAAATCCATTTATAGCTAACAAATTCTTAGGAAAACCGAAAGGTTTACAGGGAATAGAAAAAAAAAAAAAACCATTATTCTAAGATATAGAGTAGAGCAACCAATTTCTTGAGGTCTTTTCCCCATTAGTTAAAGTAAGTTTGTAATATGAATCGAAAATTGGAGTTTTTTTTGTACATTTCTTTACAGAATACTTCAAAAAGCATCACTACTTGTAACATCATTGTGAACATTTTTACAATTAAATGAGGAGAGAAAAGAAAAATGATGATATACATGCACAGAAATTTACAAACTATTTGCCAACTGCCTCCTTTAATATTTGTACATTATTTCCATGTTGGTGTTTTTAAAATCCAGGAGTTGAGTGGAACGTAATTTGAATCAGACATCCCTAGTGATCTGTTCCATCAGTATTTTCTTGAATTGATTTAGTGAAGTGACATTTTTGATTTTTGCAGGAAGTTTGTTCCAGGTTTTAGCACCTCTGTATTTTATGCTTTTCTAACCTATGGCTTTTCAGAAAAGCGGAATCTTCAGGTTGGCTTCATTTCTTAGATTTTATGATATTTCTTCTTCGTCTGTGGTTATGAAAAAGGATCTGAAGAAAGGGGGAAAGTTTGCTGTCTTCATAGCATTGTAAACAAGGATCGCCTCGGCTTTCTGAAATAGCTGGTAGATGCTTAGGAGTCTCACTTCCTTGTATCTCGAACTAACCGATGCGCTCCCGGGAAGGCTCAAAATTGAACGAACGCATCGATTGAGAATGGAGTGGATTCTCGCGAGGTTTTCTTGGCTGGTAGTACCCCATGAGATGATTCAATAGGTGAGGTGTGGCTGAATTAACGAAAGGAATACTTGTCTGAAAAGAGAAGGAGACACCCAGGCAGAGGCCCTGGCGAGTATTCCCGCTAGTGACGAAGTTTTCTTTGGTAGGGTTATCATTTGTTTTGCCCAACTTAGCTTATCATCTAGCCAGATTCCGAGAAACTTGGTTTCATTCACCCTTTCAAATTGTTTTTATTTGTATGTTACGTCTAAATCAATATTTAGTGGTTTGTTTTTCGTTCTAAACACCATATATTTTAATTTTTCTGGATTCAGTATAAGCTGATTCTTTCGAAGCCAATTATGCATCACAGAAAGCAAGGCAGAGATTTTGAGTTGGAGCACATTAGGGTCTTTATCTGTGATTAGGATGGAAATATCATCGGCATACGCTACTAGGTGAGAAGATGGAAGAAGAGAGAGAAATTCATTGATGTAAAGAACAAATAGGATGGGTCCAAGAAGTGAGCCTTGAGGTACTCCCCCTGGAGAAATAACAGATGTCAGGGTATGACTGATTTGTTCTTACGACAAACGGCCGATTGGTAAGGTAGCTTTCAAGGAGAAGGTTAATTTTCCCTCTCAAGCCAAGGTTATTGAGTTTGTTAAGTAGAATAGTATGGTTTATGCAATCAAAAGCTTGATAAGTCAAGAAACAGTGCTATAGCATAGTAACCCTTTTCAAGACTATCAATGATCCTTGAGCAAAAGTCAACAATTGCAAGATCAGTGGATCTTTTAGAGCGATAAGCATACTGTTGTTGATGGATGAGCTGATTTTCTTCAAAAAAACCCATGAGTCTGCTATGAAAAATTTTTTCGAGTAATTTTGCAAAAACTGAGAGTAGAGCTATTGGTCGAAAGTTGTTGATGGAGTTACAGCGGTTTCTCTTTGGAACAAGAATGATTATTGCTTTTTTGAATTGAAAAGGGAATTTACCAGATTGAAAGGAGAGATTGAATATATATACTTCAGTGGCATAAGAATTGAGCTAAGGACCTTTTTCAGCAGAGACGGAGATATTTCATCAAAGCCAGGGGCTCCCTTTTTTTCGATTGATTCCCTGCTTCTAAAATCTCTTGATGAGAGAGAGGAATGAGAAAAAAAGAGTTTCTGGCTTAGTACTTGGCAGATTCTCTCATTTCATTGTCTCTGAAGTCAAGTTCGTCTTGAAAGAGGTTATTCACACTTGAATTAAAGTGGTTGCAGAAGGCAGTAGCTTTTAGCTCGTCATCTGAAATGAGTACCTCGTTTTCAACTACGTATTCAACATAGCTTCGTGATTTCAGTTTCCTTCCCGGTAATAGTTTGTTCAAAACTGTCCATTTTTTCTTGCTTGTTATGATACCTGTAAGTTGAGAACTATAGTATTTTCTTTTCTCTGACCGAATGCAATCAGTGACTTTGTTTCTGTACGTTGTGTATTTAATTTTATCTGCCTCGGTTCCTGTTGCTCTAGTAATTCTTGCAAAGTTGTCTCTTTTCTTTAACATATTACAAATATAGTTTGAGATGAATGGACATATTTTCCCTCTTGACCTGGTGCCCTTTTTATTCCCTAGGCTCCTGATATATGACACGTATTTTTCATAGCTATTTAGGATATGCTTAAAAAAGCAGTTCGTTTCAATTTCAGGATCACTTGTAGCAAGCACTCCATCCCACGTTGACTGCTGCAGGTCGTGACAAAGCTGATTGAGAGAGTCTGGAGTGATAGATTTGAAAGTATGCATGATCTCTGCTTCATTTATTTCATTTTCGATTACCATTAAGATGGGACGATGATCCGAAATAGTTGTATCAAGTATTGCACACGTGAGAGAGCATTCCCCAATTGCGAAGTCAAGAAGTAAATTGTGGGACTCCCATTCTGTTTGGGATATCTCCATCAGTAAGAACAGTAAGAACATTTGAAGTAATGACATCTAGGAGGTCTTGCACCCGAGAGGATGAGCTTTGAAGAATGTTAATATTAAAGTCACCAATCAGTAGAAGGCTTAGGGATTTGCTTGTGAAATGAGATAAAGTGTTGTCAAGAGTTACAATTACAAGGAATCTGTTAACTGAAGCTGAAGGAGGTCGGTATAGACATCCAATCACCAAAGAGGCAATGCGGATAAAAGTGAGTTCACAAGCTTGATCAGGCAGATTTGAGATAGGAAAGGCAGAGCATCGCAGATGACTATGAACATAAATAGCAACTCCACCACCTTTTGAATCACCTCTGCAACTTTGAAAGAGAAAGTAGTCTGGAATTTGGATTGAAACCTCAAGAGAGAACCAGGTTTCAGTAAAAACCACCAGGTCTGGATGCAGATTCCACGATGTCAGTTTAGCGAAGATTTCATCATTATGTTTTACAAGACTGCGTGCGTTCATATAGAATACTGTAATTGCATCTTTTGATGCTGCAGTAAGGTATAAGTTGTTTGGCTTAATTGTTGGCAAGTGGCAGGGTAGAAAGATGTTTTCACAAGAGTTAGTCATTGAAATTCTGGTAGGCTGAAGAGACAGATGAATCATTTGTAGACGTTATTTCCTGTAGAGATTCCGGGATATCTGAAAAACGCACGGATTGTCATTCATGCTCACTTGTTTCAATAGCTAAGTCACTAACTGGTAACCTAGGGCCAGGGCCAGGGGTCGTCCGTAGAAAGGCCGAATAATAGTTCCCACAGGCCAACAGTGTTCCTTCAGTAATTCGTCAACGTCTGTTTGCTGGCATTGAATGTAGAAAGAGCTGTACGACCCGTGTTTAGAAATCATTTTTATTGCCTTTGTTTCTATCTGCAGCTGTGTTCTGATGTGCTGCTCTACTTCTCTACCGCAGAGTTGGGGTTCGAGTCTCAAGACAAAAATACCCTTGGTCGAACTTTTGGTTCTGGGGATTGCTCTGATTGTAGAGTTGGTGGCTGTTCCCACAACAGGAGGAAGATGTCGATGTCTGCCTGTGTGATTAGAGGCAGATAGATTCCGCTGTCTTCCGATGAGATCTGTCCACCGCCTAGAGGAAATGACATCTTCTAGGAGTGGATTTGCAGTTCGATTGACGTTCTTAGATGTTTTCTGAGACTGACTGGGGATAGGAGCATATACTGGAGGGTATGGAGGTTGCTTTATAATAGATGCGTAAGTGGCTTCTGCAACAGGAGCATGGGTTGGCTGGAAAGTGGAATTTTCCATGGGTTTCGTCCAATTGTATGTAGGACTTACTGACCTGCTGGAGTTTCGAATAAGATCTGTCAAATCCGAAAGTTTCTTTAGTAAAATATAAATTGCGCGTTTTCCAATCTGATTTTTTTAGTTTCATCAAGAACAGAAACCATCATGGATTTGTGAGTGTCCAAGATTTGAAAAATGAGTTTTGTGGTCAGCTCATTTGGATTTTCATCTTGTGAAACTTCTTGGTTAAGGAGGTCAGAGAAGGAGCGATTTGTCGGCTCTGATGCCACGTCATGAGGTATGGCCTCGGATAGCCCACTCTGCCGAGTATCCATTATATATTATATATGTTATCCGTTTTATCACTTCATACCAATGAATTTTTTCACGATTAAAAATTTCTTTCTCATAGTGATCTATCATGTTTTAGTTTTCTAACGCTTTTTCTTAAATCCATCTCTTTAGTATAATTTTTAATGCTAGTTTCATTCTTTTCATGTCTCGATAAAAATTGGGACAAATTTTGCCAGTCTGAAAATCCATTTATAGCTAACAAATTCTTAGGAAAACCGAAAAGTTTACAGGGAATGCAAAAAACACATTATTCTAAGATATAGAGTAGAGCAACCAATTTCTTGAGGTTTTTTCCGCATTAGTTAAAGTACGTTTGTAATATGAATCGAAAAATTTTTTTCATATTGTCATCAACAGGATAATTAATATTTTTTACTTGTACAGGTTCATTTTGAATTAAAAGTTGCACTAACTTATTAGACAGCTTTAACGGCCACATACTGGATCGTCACTTATTTAATCTACTTCAATATCCTTTATTTGCATTTCATCAGTCTTTTTGAGTACTACTTCTATCTTGACCTTCATTTTTATCTTCATATTCATTTTTATTCTCGTCTTCTTCTTCATAATTTTCTTCGTTGGAACCTGAAACACTTTCACTACTTTCTGCTACGGTTACTGGACATGTTAAAGATGTTGACGGTTCGGCTGCCTGTTATTTGAAAGTAATTTAAAATAGCACCTTCTGATTTTTTATTTTCTTCATCTTTTACTTTTATTTCTTTACGATTTTGCCCACTGGAAAATCTTTTTGTTTTTCGGTAAGACTGGCTGTCTCATGTTAGCATGGCCGAATATAAAAAAAATATTTTCTATTACTATTATAAATAAATAATATACATATATTTTTCAGTTACGAAAACTCACCTGCTGCAGGGTAATTTTACGTCAATATTAAATTTAAGTAAATAGATAATTTATAATAAACTTAACGCTGATAATATTTATTAAATTTATTTTTTAATATTCTCATGTAGTACACTGCACTTTAAAATAAAACTATCAAATATTAAATTTCAGTTCATTACCTCTGTAAACGATACTCGCTATAATGTAACTGACAAAAGTTTTTAGTTGGTGGCGACTAAGTACTAACGGGTAATTCCCCTAAACTTGACCCAATTGCCTCAGCGAATGCATCACTATCGTTAAACGAGGTATTACTGTATAATGGACTCTCAACAACCAGTAATATATGAATGAAGAATCAAAAAAGTTACAGGTTCACTATTAACCATTTTTAAAAATTGTTTGTTTTGTTAAGTATTGAGCTATTTATTGGATGTCTAAATAGATTACATTTAAGAAATGCATACACTGATATCCATAGTCGTTCGCTGAGCGGCTCGAATTAAAACCCGACAAATAAAGACTACATTTACAGAACAACTATCAAGAACAATAGCGCTTTGATAACTGTTTGGCTGCCTGTTATTTTTATGTTAGTTTATTATGACAAGAATTTCTTTATTTGTATTTTATTTATTCAAATTATGCTTCGATTCCACATAATTTCGGTCGCCCGTGTTCGTCGCACACAGGGTTGGTGCGGCCCTGCTCCCAGCAGTCTTTGAAATCTTTGTCACCTTGGTTTCTACACTGCAGCTCGTTTGAATAAAAACAGTGCAAGAATCACTTTCACCTTCTGCTTGTGACTACTGTTAAT
Source organism: Mastigoproctus giganteus (assembly GCF_048544385.1). Taxonomy (NCBI): domain Eukaryota; kingdom Metazoa; phylum Arthropoda; class Arachnida; order Uropygi; family Thelyphonidae; genus Mastigoproctus; species Mastigoproctus giganteus. The sequence continues at coordinate 65,699,889 of NC_143584.1, read as the reverse complement.
TAGCCTGTGTTTATCCCCCCAAGCCAGCAGTTTTCTGACCCATCCACCTATGCCTCCATAGTGTCAGCAAATATTCTGGCACCCTTTGTATTAAAATGTATCCCATTTCTATAGAAATATTCTCCCTCCTCTTAACATGGACAGATCATGCTGAGAAAAATTCTACCGCATGAGCTCGAGGACCGAATTGATTGACAAGGCTCTTATCATACACTCCGTCCTATCGTGTATGTATTGCACATACTTTCAAATTTAATCCCAACTCGTGACTTTTTCCAACATTGCCTCGTACGTTTTAAGGGTAGCACAAGGTATCGTAACCGTGCTCCCCACACCGAGTGAAAAATGCCCGGGTTCCAATCCCGTCGATGATGCGATGGGATTCGCATCATCGACGGGATGGATTCAATGGGCTTTTTTCACTTCGTGGCTGAGTTAGTCGGTCTCATGCGTGGATAGCAAGGTTTTCCCCCAGAAACTGGTTTCTTTTTTTTGTCCAGCAAAACAGGCAAATTGACCAGAGAACACATACAATTTACAGACACAAAACACATGAGTAGATTTAATCAATTACGGGTGACCCAAATAAATAAATGATTATAAAGAATTTATACTTTTTATGTAAGCCTGCAGATCTCCTGTACCTGATGCCATTAGCGCCAGTATCACCTTTTGTGCCTTTTAACAACAATTAACATAATTTTTATAAACTATACATCAAAATATGTTAGACTGCCTAACCAGCAATGGCGCAAGAATAGAGGCGGACTGGATCAAAAATTCTTACCAGGAAATCATATAGAATGTATCGGAGGTCAGAGAGTAATACTAAAAATTCCACTGGCCTCTGGTCCACCACGTATCCCTGGTAAGTCTTATGGCCAGTCAACCTCTGCACAAGAATCATTGGTGTGAAATGTCTTGAGACATAATCAACCTTATCTAGCTCAATTTCCCATTGGGATAAACAGCTACCAAATTAGAAGAAGAATTATTTTCCAGTTCTTCAGTTTAATTTTCTGCCTACACCAAAGCTCGCAACAATTGTAAAGCAGTTATTAATCAGTCTAAACTAGATTTTGAAGAGACAAAGAGTAGAAAACTTGTCTCTTGCCGTAATGGTAGCCGAGCATTCTGGTCTCTTGCCAAAGCTATTGGCTGCAACTTTTGCCCATCTCTGCTCCCACCTCTGTTAAAACCAAATGGTTCTGTTGTCGCTTCAGCCAAGGATAAAGCTGACCTGCTAGCATCCCATTTTTCTTCCAACTCATGTATTAATGAACTTGGTAAAACACCTCCCACCATTCCCAATACGCTCCATTCAATGCCTCCTGTGGTCTTCTGTCAAAAGGATGTCAGAAGGGTTTTGACGAATCTTGATGCAAAGAAAGCTCGAGGTCCCGATGATATTTCTCTACTTGTTCTCAAAACCTGTGCTCCTGAACTTAGTCCTGTTCTTTGTCGCCTTTTTTTCACTTTCTTATTCCAAAGGTGTTTTTCCTTCCACTTGGAAATTTGCTCATATCCAACAAGTTCCTAAAAAGGGTGACAAGTCTCTCCCATTCAATTATCGTCCTATTGCAATTACTTCTACTCTTTCTAAAGTAATGGAGAAATCAACCGACAACCCTTAAACTACCTAGAAACCTTCCGTCTGATCAACGATCGCCAGTATGGATTCCGTCAGTGTCGATCAACTGGTGATATTCCGACTTATGTTACTCATTTATGGACAAATTCAATAGAAAAGTTCGGTGAAACACAAGCAGTTGCTCTTGACATCTCAAAGGATTTCGATCGTGTTTGGCATAAAGGTTTTCTAAAAAAACTTCCATCTTATGGTTTGCCAACTGTTTTTTTGTAATTGGTTATCCAGATTTCTCTCTGATCGCTCACTGAGGGTGATGGTAGATGGCTATCTTCTAACTTCTCCACTAATGCTGGTGTGCCCCCAAGGTTCAGTTCTTCCCCCAACTCTTTTCCTCTTGTATATTAATAACCTTCTTCCAGTAACTGGAAATCCTATCCACAGTTTTGCCAATGATAGCCCAATGCATTCCACTTTCCATTTTGAGAAACCATGCCCTGATCTATCAGCTTCAACTTCTCGAATATCCGCCACCAATTCCTTAATTACCAATCTCCAGGTAATTCTCCAGTGGGGCAAAGGAAACTTAGTTAATTTCAATCCTTCTAAAACCTAGCCTCTTCTTATATCTGGCAAAACGGATTCTTCTGTTCCTATGCTTATCTTTGGTGACACTTAGATTTCTAGCCAGAATGATATATCTCTTTTTGGATTACACTGACTTCTAATCTTTCTTGGCACAAGCACATGACAAATATTGCTTCCTCTGCAGCTAAAAATCTTGGTTTTCTCTTTCGCTCTAAGCGTTACTTTTCTTTCGAACGAGGTGTTCACTCGGTACAAATCACAAATCCGCCCTACCATGCAATATTGTTCCCACATCTGGGGCAGTGCCCTCTAGACTTCTCTCAGACTTCTGGATTCCATTCAGAAGAGGGCAGTTAGGATAATTATGACTCCTCTCTAACAAAGTCTCTCCACTCGCTGTCTAATAGATGTACTGTTTCTGCTGCATGCCTTTTGTAGATACTTCCATGGGCACTGTTCTTCTGAATTGGCTTCTATAATTCCCACTCTCTTTCAAAACAGTCGGAACACGAATCGCCACCAGCCAACGTTCATTTACTGTCCAACTTCAAACTCACAGAACAAACTTTTCATCTTCCTCGTTTATTCATTCAACTGCCGTTTTCTGGAACAAACTGCCTGCACACGTATTTCCTGAAAATTACAGTCTACAGAAGTTCAAGTCTAATGTCAACAGATATCGCCTTTCATCTTCTCAACCTCCAACACATAGTCTGCCTCCACGAGGTATACCAGGTACCCAGTAATTTTTAATTTTTACTCTGGCAGGTCCTGCCACCTGAGATTTCAGTGACTAGGACCTTAAAAAAATGGAGGCAAAAAAAGCTGGAAAAGTAAGGCCAAAATAGCGTTTAATTTTGGACATTGTTGAATTTTGACATTGTGAGGAGGGTACATTGACAGTTTAGGCAGAGTGGGGAGAGGAGACTGAAGACTGGGGGGAAAGACAGAAGTATGGGGACAAAAGAGAAGGCAATCCCCAAAAGCCAGTGGGGCAGGCCCTCATCTTCGCGTAGTATACTTTGTGGGTGTGAAACAGAACACTGTCAATGCCAGCGGTTTAAAGGTATATGTGTAGTGTTGCGTGCTATTGTTCTTCTGGTCATTTAACCGCTGGGCTCCAACGTTGTCCCGCTGCACCCTGTGGAGGCAGACCAGGTACACCATTATTATTATTATTTACTCTGGCAGGTCCTTCCGCCTAATTTCCTGAGATTTCAGTTGCAAGAACCTAAAAAAAAAACAAAAAACGTAGGGGAACGCTGAAGTTGGAAAAGCCCAAAAACTGGAGATTGCGGTTATTTTGACATGTTTAAATCTAGACGTGTGGGGCATTCGCTTGCATATATAGAGTGGAGATTGGCTGAAGACTGGGGGGAAAGACAGAAGTATGGGGACTTTAGGGAAGGCGAACCTAATCAGTCAGTGAGGTAGGCCTATGCTTCAACAGAAGTGGGGGAGGGGAGAGGAGACAGAACTCCTTTCTTTCCCCCCCTCCGCATGGGTGAGGAATTACAGGTACCGTGGCGCCTCCGTAGCCAGGTGGGCAGGAGCAGCAGTGCGTAGCACAATCTTCTTGATTAGCCCGGCGTTCGAGCCCGTGAGCCACTGAATATGGAGGATGGATGCGGAAAGGTCAGGGAATGACCACCGCATATCCCAGGAGCAATATGGCCTTAGTTGCTAATGCTCCTAAAAAAAAAAAAAAATAATAATAATAACAATACAGGTACGGTGCAAGGCAGCGTGATACAAATCACCAGATGGTGCTGGCAGCAGAGCTGCAGGTTGTCAAGGTCAGTGCAGAGTCCAGATCACGGAAGTGTCGAATCCGTAAAGACATCGTTCCTAGCACACAGGTCGCGACAAACTCCCTACAGGTGAAGTCCTCAGTACAACTGTAAAGCCTGATGGTTCTTCCACCTTCACGTGGGAGGACTCTGTGCACAACATGCTAAATGCCCTCTTTCTAACAGATGATGCACAGCTAACTGAAGAGCAACTACAGATTGTTACCACTAATGGTTACACAACAGAAAATACTGAAGAAGCTTTTACAAATGACGATCTAAAAGCTCCACTGGACAAAACTAAAGAAAATAAAACTCCTGGCAATGACCTCCTCGATGTGGATGTTATCAAGAAATTTGCAACCTACTTCCCTAACACCATGCTCGCCACTTTCAACAGATGCCTAATGGAAGGCCACTTTCCTGCTATCTGGAAGGAGGCATGCCTTAAACTCATCTTGAAGAACTCAGACAAACCACCTGAAGAGCCAACATCTTACAGGCCAATTGCTCTCTTGCCAGTCCTTGGCAAACTTCTGGAAAGGCTTCTACTTAGCAGGTTGTCAAAATGCTACTCTAAAGAAAACCTCATTTCTCCACTTCAGTACGGTTTCAAAGCTGGTTGCAGCACTGAAGATGCTCTTTTTACACTAATATCTACTGCTTCAAGCACTCAAGGCAAGTATGCGCTAGCCATCACAGTTGACTTTGCTGGAGCGTTTGATCGGCTGTGGTGGCCCAGTTTTCTCAGAAGACTCCGACAAGCCAAAGCATCACTCAACCTTTATAGCTGTGTCAAGGAGTACCTCAGACACTGCACTGTCCATGTTAGTACCAGGTACAAGTCTGTCACTAGCCAGGTCTCCCGAGGCTGTCCCCAGGGCTCGGTCATGGGGCCTTTCTTTTGGTCCATCGTTCTGGACGAGTTCCTTGGGATGGACTTGGGGATGACTCAACCCCTTGCGTTTGCTGACGATTTGGTTTTGGTGGTGCATGGTGACACATGAGCTGATCTAGAGGAGCGAGCAAATTGCGCAATAACTAAGCTCCAGGATTGGGTAGCCATTCACCGACTAAAGATCTCGGGAGAGAAAAACCAAATCTATATTGCTCAAGGGAACGCTCCAACTACGAAGACCACCGGTTATCAAAATTGACCTCCATAAGATTACACCCAGAAATCAAGTATTTAGGAATCGTCTTAGATATGAAGCTAAATTTCCATCCTCACTTGAAATATATGTCACAGAAAATAAAAAAAATACTCGGCCATGATCATCCGTATAAGACGTGCAGACTGGGGCCTTAAGCGCCGGGCTCTGGCCCTCATCTATAATGCCATATTTGTCCCAATAGCTTGCTATGGAGCCTCAGTATGGTGTACTAGGGTCTCCCTCGACCGAAATCGCCGTAAACTAGACTCCATACAGCGTTCTATGCTCCTTGCCGTAACAAGGGCGTGCCGTACAGTAAGCACCCCAGCTCTACAGGTTCTAGCTGGATGTATACCCCTACACCTAGAGGTAATAAAAAGAGGATTGTATCAACGATTGAAGAAGAGTATTCCCACCGAAACAGCAGGCATCATTCTTAACCTTGATAACAACCCCAAACAGGAAAGGAAGAGAATCTCTGAAATTGTGTACATGACCTGGCAAGACATGGGACACCACCAACAAAGGATTGATAACCAAAAAGTTCAATCCCTCTGTGAACCTCATCAGTCCAAAGCCTCCTCCCTGGTACTCACCAGGCCTCCATACTACATTTCTATTGACAGGCCACGGACCCTTTAAAGCGAAGCTAACATCCCTAGGCATTGAAGATGATCCACTGTGTCACTGCGGGGCTGAAGAAACGTGGTATCACGTAATGTATAATTGCCATGAATATGACGAGTTCCGGTTAAGGTTTGCCACTAAAATGCAAGAAAATCCCTGGCATTGTGAGCACCTGATGGACGAGCAGCGCTACGCCGCCTTTACAGAGTTTGCGCAGTCTCTCTTCACTGCTACACGGGTTTGGCACCTAAACACCACCCATTGAATATCAAAGTAAGAAACTTCCTGGATATGACAGTCCTCTCAGAAGAAGGGGAAAAAAAAACCCTCCTTCCTTCCTTCATCCCAGGAGTGACAGAAACCACCAGCACAGCCCAGCTGCGCTGCCATTAGGCCTCCCTAACCACGCTCCCTTGCTTGGTCCTTTGCCTCCACTCCCCAGCTGGAGGGGGAGTTCATCCCTGGTGTCCTCCCCCCTTTGCCACCCCTCTTTTTAACTCTGGTGGGGCATGGGCCTGCTCCACTGACTTGGGGCCATCTTCCCTATGGATCCCATATCTCTATCTTTCCCCCCATCTTCCTCCCCTTCTCTAACTTACAACTAGTGTCTGAATCAACTCCGAATTGCTTGAGTCCTACACCCAAAAACTTAACAACATCAAATCGCCCAACCAACTAGTACTCCCTTTGTTTTGGCTGACCCCTATCTATAGCGTTTTTTTTTTTTTTTTTAGGTCCTTGCCACTGAAATCTCAGGAAATTAGGTGGCAGGACCTGCCAGAGTAAATAACTATAATAGTGATGTACCTGGTCTGCCTCCACGGTGCGGAGTGGGGCAACGTTGGGTCCCATTAGGGGCCTAGAGGCTAAATGACCAGATGAACAACGGTACACGACAATACACAAATACAAAATCCATATATTTTTAAACCTCTGGCATTGAGAGTGTTCTGTTTCACACCCACAATGTATAGCACGCGGAGATTGGGGAAAGCCCTGGTGCCGTTTGACACTAAACACACACTCTACACACAGAGGTCGCGTCCAGGTTGTACATTAGGTGCTCCCAACTTTCAGGCAGTCTACAGTGATTTGGTGGATTGTTAGTGATGCCTAGGATGGAGTTTCTCTCAAATGGGTCCGTGTCCTGTTAGTAGGAAGGTAGCATGTAGCCCTGGGAAAAAACAATGTGGCGACTTTGGCTAGGTCCTTTCGACATTGGGTATGAATTTCTGATATTTCCCTTGATGGGATTGATCCAGCTGTCCTGCCATATCCGCATTACGTATCAAGTCGTCTTTGCTCCATCGTGAGGGCGTTTGTTGTAGGCAAGGTGGGTTACTGTTCTGCCTTTTGTTTAGTTATACATTAGGCCTGTCCGGACATTCTCCAGGTCAAAGGCAAAGGCCAGCACTTGTAGGGCATAGGTGCTGACCGTGCAGTACCTCCTAGATATAGTCAGCAGTATGGAGCACTGTATCGTGTCAAGCTTCTTTCTATTCGTCGCCGTTATTGCTTTGTGGTACCATATGCTGGAGGCGTAACTGATGATTGGCATAAAGGCAGCCTTATAGAGCAAGGACAGCATGCAACATTTAAGGCCCTAGTGTCTTCGGATGATTTTATTGACCATGGCCATGTAATTTCGGATCTTCGTTTGGATGTACAGTGAAACTTCTCCTAACGGACACCTCTCTTTAACGGACATCTCTCTACAACGGACATTTTCAAATTCCCCAACTCTCCTCTATTGGTTTTAACGTGTTTCCAGATTGCCTAGCGGACATTCTACGTAACGGACGCGGACAGGCAATCTGCACTGTTTCGTTTAGATTAGCACTTAATTTGATCTCCCCATAACACGGAGAGCGGGAGAGCTCACGGCCCTTTTTCTAGGAATGTTTCTTCCATGTATTGCCTCAATCGTGTTTATTTTCTATTTCCGATTCTCTGAATTTTATCAAGGTTTACATCGCGGGTCTAAACCCTTTTTCAAGAATTTTAAGGCACGTGTAAAACTTCTGAAATTTTGTCGGCCTTTCGTCTTTTGAGTTTCAGTTTTCAGTTTTGTTCAGTGTCGTGTGAGGTGCACAATGTCTTCTCGTAAACATTTAACATTAAAAGATAAAGCCGAACTCATTAATGCGTATGATCGGCAAAAAAATAGTTTTCGCACTCTCGCTGCAAAATTCAAAATCGGGAAGACGCAGGTAAGCGACATCCAAAAGAAAAAAAATGAACTGCTCAAACAATTTTGGCAATACAGAAATGATCAGGTTCAAAAATCATTCCCGAAAACTGTTGGACTTCAAATTGACATTGTTACGTATGAGTGGTTTTATCGCGCACGTGCTAAAAAAATTCCCATTAATGGGCCTACTATTTAGGGAAAAGTTTGGAGGTTGCGAAATCTATGGGAGTAAATGAGTTCAAAGCTTCTCTGGGATGGCTAGACAAGTTTAAAACTCGGAATAAAATTTCTTGGAAAACCGTAAGTGGTGAAGGTGGATCTGTTGATACTGGGGTTGGAACAGAGTGGACCGTCAAATTGGAAGATTTTATGTCGTGATTTTGAAGCTAAGGATATTTACAACTGTGATGAAACAGGGTTGTTTTTTAAAGCTCTTCCTGAAAAAACAATGAGTCTAAAAAACGAAAAGTTCCAGGGCGGAAAAAATTCTAAGGAATGCTTGACTGTACTATTGTGTACAAATATGCTGGGATACTTTGAACAACCTCTTGTTATAGGAAAACCACAAAATCCTCGTTGTTTCAAGGGCATAAAGTTGAATCTTTTGAATGTATACTGGAAGTCTAATAAAAAAGTGTGGATGATACGAGATATCATGAGCGAATGGATAAGTCACTTTAACCAAAACATGATTCGTCAAAATTCTTTTCATGGATAATGCTGCATCTCACCCGCACATTGAATTGTCCATCATCGTTTTTCTGCCATCAAACACATCTGCAGAGTGTCAGACCTTAGATCAAGGGATAATAAAATATTTTAAACTTCACTACAGAAAACGTGTTTTAAGACATCTCATTGCAAACATGAACGATGTAACATGTGCGAGTGACCTTGCAAAGAAACTCAGCATCCTAGATGCGATTCAATGGATTTCCTCTTCAATAAACACAATTAGAAAACAAACTGTAGTGAACTGTTTTGTGAAGTCTGGCTTCTCAAACGCAAAAATTGAAGTTGTGAACAGCAATGTGGAGCACCAAGAAGAACAAGAACTTCAACATCTATTGATAATGTACGATACTTCCGCTACAAGTAACCCTGGCTAAAAAGATATAGACTCCAACCTCACTACAGAAGATGGTGCTCTAGATATCAACGACATTATCATCGATATTTTTCAAGTTCCTCATGAGGATGAAGAAATGGAAGGAGGTCATTCTGTCGAAGAACATATTAACGACGAACCACAGATGAAAATAGAAGAAGCGCTCATACAAATCAATCGTTTAAAAATGTTTTTCGCCGCTGAAGAAGATACTGAAGGACTTTCGATGGTTTCTTCACTCCAAACAAATGTTGAAAACAAAATTATCAGCCGGAAGAAGGTGCAGAAGAAAATAAGTGATTACTGTATGTATTTTTCTTAAGATAAAGTCATAATATGCATATCACAATTGTATGTATATTATTTACAAAAATATTGTGCAAAATCTGTATATATAATTTAATTTATTATTAAACGTTTAACGATTTTTCTTTATCTCGTGTATGTAATTGTATATTATTTACAAAAATATTGTTCAAAATCTGTATATATTTTAATTTAATTTTACCTTAAACGTTTAGCGATTTTTCTTTCTTTTTTCTCCCTCAGACTTCTTGTTAGCGGACACTTCTCGTTCCCCATGGCTGTCCGTTAAAGGGAAGTTTCACTGTATTTTAAATGAGGAGCGAATGTCAGGTTACTGTCCAGGCCAATCCTCAGATGCTTCATTTGCTCTGTTAAGCAGATCGTTGTTCCCTGTATTTTTATTTGTGGGGGCCTGCTAATATTTAGATTCCCTTTGAGCAACAAGGAGCTAGTTTTTGTTGATTAGATGTGAAGGAAGTTATGGGCAAACCATAACTTCCTTCACAACTCCAGGGGCTCACATCTTGTATGGGCTTGGCACACCCAGGTTCCTGAGCTGGATATCATTTTTCTCTTCCTTGGTGATTTCCTTCTACTTCTTTCTCTCTCTCTCTTAGGGTAAATTAGAATTTTTTTTTTTTTTTTTTTTTTGGCTGGTGCAGCAAAAGCCTCAGGCTTCCTTGAACCATATGGCTCAGGTGGTAGATGACTTTCATCAACTGGTGAAATACCACCACTTTGCTTATTGGAGGCTTGAAGTGGTGAAACCCATGTTTAGTCTCTAGAGCAAAGTTTCCGGCATCCCCCTCCCCCTTGTACTTCTCCTTCAACCCATGCACTGTACTAAGTACTATAGGTTTTGATACCTTTCGTGTTTCGGGTTTTCATAAAAAAAAAACAAAAAAAAAAAAAAACTTAATAAACATATGGTTTGCTGTTTTCTAGTCCATGGGGAATTGGCCTGTTCGTAGTGATTAAAGAGGTGCAGAACAGATTGCAGTATATATTCTATTGTCTTCTTGATTATTTCAGGTTCATAAAGGCATGGGGATTTTCTTGTTTTGATTTTAGAGGCAGCAGTGTTGAGCTCCTCCAAAGTGAAGGGTGATTCCAGTTTTTGGTTGTTATATGTTCATTTTCTGCTTGTAGTTGCATCTGAATTTGAAGATGGTGTCTAGGATGTAATTGACTGAGCTCTGCCAGGTGGTGGTCACATATGCTTTTGATTCAGCTGTCACTGGTGCTGAGTCAACAAACCAAACATTTCTTCCTTATTTCCACTACAAGTAGTGTTGTACCATTGTAACCATTTTTATATGTAAGTTTCTTAAACCCATAATTGCGTTTACCTTTAATAGTAATTTATGCAGAAGTAAACCTGAAGGCTCCAGAGAATAGTGTTTTGGGTGTTACACAGTTGTATTCTTCAGCATTACAACTATCTGGCATAATTTGTGATAAAATTTTTTAATTTATCAACAATTTGCAATTCATTTTATTTTTTGTTCTTTTCGTATCTTTTCTTTCTTATTCGTGAAGCCTTTAACTTATTAATTTCATATTTTTAAATAAACCCTTTGTTTTCTTTGATATCAGTATTTTTAAGTGCTGCTTCATATTCTTCAAGATCTTTTCTTTTCTTCTCAGCCTTTCTGATATGATCTTTCTCTTTTCTATTAGTCATTATTAACAACATTGCTAATAGCTGTATAAACTTTTGAATCATTGACTTGAGACATGCAGAATTCTAAAATTAAAAACACTATTTTTCAAAATAATCTTATATGCAGGGTGTCTCAAAAATATTGGTACAAACGTTCAGGGGAGGTAGGTAACATCTAAAGAAATGTGAATTGCATAGGAACCCATAACTGGAAACGTCACGGGGAAAGTAGAAGCAGAAATGACACAAGACAGTAATTAGTGGCAAACATTTATTTGACATAATATTAACAATGGAGTACAAGATGGATGCATTTCATGATGTTACAACAGATGCTCAAAGGTTCCACCATGACACGTGATTGATGCAGCATGGATTGTCGGACACGGTAGAAAACACCTGGAGTTTCTTTGACAGTAGCAGCAGCGCAGAGTCTGGCCACGAGATCCACTTCCGTTTCCATAGGCGATTCATACACGATAGATTTTAGCCACCCCCCTGCAGAGAGAGAAATCAAGGCTTGATAAATCGTGGAGGCCAGGCAAGGGTCCACCACAGCCAATCCATCGACACCCAAAACTCCTGTTCAAATGGTCACGAACACACCTTCCATAATGGGAAGGCGCCCCTTCATGTTGAAACCAAATGTTGTCTCACATATGGTGGAATGTCATCACGTAACCCTGGTAGAACTTGTTCAAGAAAGGTCCGATATTTAGCGAAATTCATGCGGGATGGTAACAGGTATGGGTCAACTAAGCAGTCGCCGACCATACCTGCCCACACATTTATTGCAAAGTGATGTTGTGCCACATGGGGGCGCACACCATGTGGGTTGTCCAGAGCCCATACATGAGCATTGCGCTGATTGAATAAGCCTTCCCTGATTGAGTGAAATAAGCCTCATCTGTGAACAAAACATAGGCTGGAAAATTCAAGTCTTGAACACTTTCTTGGAGAAACCACTACGCAAAAGCCACATGTGCAGGATGATCTTGGGGGAACAGTAACTGAACCATTTGGAGATGAAAGGGGCGTAAGGAATCATTGTGCCAGACACACTGTACACTGCAACAAGATGCTCCTAAGGCAGAGGCAACGGCACGTGTGCTGGCAGTAGGATTATTCTGGACGGCATTCAACACTTTCTTCCATGGTGGGAGTTCGCATTGAACATGGTCTGCCCGCACGACTCCTACTACCTCTAAATGACGCATAATTGCACAAATTTTGATGCACACGAACAAACAAACGGTGGACAGGTACATGTCTGTCTGGGAAGCGTTCTCCATAAATTCGTTGCCATCGCCATCTGCTAATCCATACACTAGGTGCATGTCTGCCAGCTCACAGTTCGTATATCGATGCATGCTCTTCGTGCGACTACTGCTTCAATGAGGAAACCATAAATTTTCCCTCTCGCGAACTGATGAACAGCACCATCTACGGACTTACGGTGATGTTTCCTGTTATGGGTTCTGATGCGATGCACATTCCTTTAGATGTTACTCACCTCCCCTAAATGTTTCTATCAATATTTTTGAGACACCCTGTATAGAAAATTTTAGATGTAAATTAAGTGTTGGTAAAAGTTTACCTATCATTCTTATTGCAGTCTATATTTCTTTGAGACAGACCTGTTAATCAATTTGTTGTAGTATGATGCAATAGCAGTCAGCAAAAATATTGTTTTATGTATAGATAGATAGACATTGAATGTACTATATACCACTTAAATTCACACAAAGGAAACATGCAAATTCAGTTCAGGGTCCTACTATAGGAATGGGTTTGTGATGTTTTGTGTGCTTACACAAGCTAACTTATCTTGCATCCAACATTCTTCATTCTTATTTCTCCAAAATTATTAGAGCAATACGAGGAGGTAGGAGAAACTACTTCTTAATATACGGGTGGTCCTTGCTTTACAAGTTTTTTTTTTCCCAAGTATCAACAAAATTGAAAATATGAACATTAATTGCAAAATAAACCTGAATGTTAAACATTCAATAAATATCGCAATTCCAACCATGCACGTAGCTTTACAATACACTGCATCCTGCTTTCCATTATTAATACCTTACAGAGACACCATCGTATCGTGAAAATATCGTAATGTGAACCCAACAAGTTTTTCAGTTATTCGTTCGAAGACCTGGGAAGTTGAAAACTTCGCTATATAACTAAACTATTTATCTCTCTAAAATGTCATTTTTCGAATGTAAATTGTATTGATTCCAATTCAAATCATTAAAACGCACTACACTTTCATCGTTATCATACGTTTCGAAGAATCACAATTGAATGCCTTTGTGATATATTTCAAAAACAAATTTCTGGAGGTCACTACCATAAAACAATATGCACTTTCGGGTTTATTATATATTTATCCCTCAGGGTCCATTATTGTTTTCTGTATTTATAAATGATATTGATGATGGTATATCAAACTAAACGTCCAATTTGCAGACGATACGAAAGTTGGCAGAGTTGTCAAGGACACTACTGACACTATGCTGCTGCAACAGGATCTGGATATGTTGAGCAGATGGGCTGAGAGGTGGCAAATAAAATTTAACATTGACAAATGTAAAGTGCTACATATGGGAAAGAGCAACCCCCATAGCAACGTATCAACTCTGTGGTACTACACTGACAGTGGTAGAGAATGAAAGGGACCTGGGGGTGGTTGTGCAGGCAGATATGAAGTTCTCTGAGCAGGGCAGACGGGCTGCAAGAGTAGCTCATGGTGTATTGTCAATGATATATAGGAATTTTTCTAGCAGGGATAAGGAGTTGATTATTCCCTTGTATAAGGCAATGATCAGGCCACACCTAGAGTACTGCATACAGGTCTGGAGGCTTCATTTCAAGAAGGATGTAGAGTTGCTGGAACGAGTACAGACAAGGGCAAGAAGATTAGTGAATGGAACAAAGGGGTGCTCTTACGAAGAAAGGCTTAAGTTTTGCAAATTACAGTGTCTGGAGACTAGGCACGGGCGAGGTGATCTGATAGAGGTGTATAAAGACTTGAATGGTTTGAGCCTGCTCAATGCTGATGGGATCCTTCCTCTTGCTCAGAATAATCACCTGTGTGGGCATAAATTCAAATTGAGGAAAGACAGATGTGCGGAATTTTGCCTTTAGCCAGCGGGTAGTTGGTTGGGGGAACAGACTTCCATCCCTTGTTGTGGAAGTTGATAGCCTAAATAAATTTAAGGTTCAGGTGTACAGGTATTTTGAACAAATGAAGGGGTGAAGTGGAAGTTTTTTTTTTTTTTTTGCTGATGCTGTATAAGCTTTCTTGCATCATATGCCTCTACTAATGCTAATGCTATACTAATGCTAATGCTATACAAAAGTGGAGTTGGGAGGAGACCTCAGTCCACATGAAAATCAACACCATATGCTATGTAAAGGCTATGTTGCATATTGCGAGCCTAAGCATGTGCAAGAGATTTTTCAGCTCCAGTAAACAGGGAAGTTTTTGAGAAATTTTTGCTGTTAACTTGTTCTCTATATGTAGCTTTATAGTTCCAGTCACACTCCTTAGTTTATTTCTAATTTAACTAGAGATTTTGTAGGTTAATACTTAATAGGATTAGTGCGCGTGCGCGTGATTGTTCGGGTCGGGTTATTTACATGCTCCGCTTACTTCAATTGTTTTAGTTTCTTAAACTGGTGTAACCATTTTAATTTTCATCTAATGTCTTAGATCTATATTCATAGCTCGTGAAGAGTGAAAATCAAAGTGTTTTCGTTACTATTTCGTCAGTAATTTCGGATTTCCTGGCAGAATTGCTAAAGTTGAATCGGACCTTATTGTTCGCCATTGAGAGTAGTGTGTATTCTAAATGAATTTACCCTTTCGAGCCCACATACTGCGAAAAGTAAGCGGTCAGTTCTTCACCACCCTACTTAATCCTAGCCTGAAGGAACATTCCTGGGTCAGTAAGTAGTCTGCTTTTACTTTGTCAGCAACCTTGCCATATCTCTCCCTGTAGTGTTTAGCGAATTTTGGGTACAATGCCGTCGAAAAATATGCAACCCTGCTCGAACTGCGAAAAACTTTCCAATTGCCTAATAAAATGTTCTTATCATGCCAGCTTCTTTTTTGCAATTTTTGTAGTGGCATTAAAGATCTAAAACGGACAGCACAACTTAGGAAATCAGAATGGAGATGTGCACTCTGCTGCAAGCAAAATAGGAATTTGTCAGATACAGCTGACAATTTGGCTGCTCCCTTAGTGCAACTGCCTCCCTCGCCCAGTCTCTCCCTCTAGAATGCTGAATGTTGTTAATGACGTCACCACACATATCAATTCCACTCTCAGTGAACCGGCTACGAATAGCAACTTTTTGACTGGGGTTACTGATGATTATTCTCAAATGGAATCACAGGCTCCAATCAGCTGCGCTTTTTGGAGGTGTAACACTGAGAAACTTGAAACTATTGAAGGCATTCTAAGAAAACTGTATTCAGAAAATAGCTCGCTAAGGGAACGTCTGAGCCAGCTAGAAGATTATCAACGAAAGTCCTTGAGCGTACTACAAGGTCTCTTGCCCGTGAACACTAGACTCCCTTGTCCTGGCCCACTGGAACGCCCATCTCCCACACCTGAGTCATCGCTACTACCCGAAATGGATACAGTTACACTCTCTATAGACAACGCCTATAGCGCCATGCTAATATCAACGAAACGGAACTCTGACATTGCAGGCATGAATGGAGCACAGCAAAGCCAGATGCCCGGACCTCAACCGACGCAAGCATCCCCATGGCAACGGTATTCCAGAAACAGCAAAACCACCTTGATTGGCACAAGAGTAGCCTCAGAATACGAGATCGCCAAGCCACCAGCAATACTCATGCAAATATCTTCATTAGAAGGCTGGATCTGTTGACAAAAGTTGAAGAAATTCAGGTACTATTGATGGAACTAGGCATACCCGGAAAGCCTTTCAAAATCAATACCAAGCATCCGTCTTATGCTTCCTTTAGGATTCAGATTGATGGGCCTAATTACCAACAATACCTCAATGCAGAATACTGGCCCAGAGGTCTGTTGGTAATGCCATACTATGGGACACCAAAGAACAAGAACTTATCGCGAACATCGGACCGATCGCATTCCAGTTAGAATATCCAGAATGAGAGCACATCGAACGCGACATCGATCCCGGGACGAGATTTCAGATCATTATGTGAAAAGCAAATAACTGTTCCAAGAGTAATCTCATCATAGTACAACCTTCTGTCGAAGTAAAAATTCGATGATTCCTACAAAACATGAGTGTCAAAAACAAGCTAGATGGTCTACTTGATTTGCTTTCCTGCTCAGAGTACGACTTCGTCATTCTGATTGAAACCTGGCTCAGAGATGAAATGGAAATTGCTGCCTTCACCTCAAATCTTGGCTATCACACGCTGGCTGCTAATAGAATTGGGAGACGAGGTGGCGGTGTAGAAATCTGTCAAAAGAGTTCACTACCCCTGATTAAGGCATCCACTTCTCCAGGAGGTGATATAGCTGTTCTTGGAATCTACCGAATTGCTGGTTTGTCGATCTCTGTGTGTGCCGTTTATTTACCTCCACCAGTTTCTGAGGATTCGGTCCTTAATCTGACAGCATGGCTGTCATCCACAATCAATCATCGGCAAAAGCTGATCATCCTCGGAGACTTTAACCTTCCACTGCCAGCCACAAAGAAGCTCCTAGATACTCTGTCATTGAACATGTCGGAAATTGTCGGAACATGTCGGCATTGGTCTTATTCATGTTCCTCCCTCACACGGCGATGCCACCCTGCAGCGCATCTTCTCAAACTGTTTAGTAGAGGAAACCCTGACCATAACTGAGAACTTCCTCCCGTCCGATCATGTTCCGATTGCTGCGATGATATCTCTGCAGGCACCTAAGGATGAACGTACACAAGTACAAACTACGAACACTGTCAGGAGAGTATACAATCTAAAATACATCAACATTAGAAAAGTTACTACCCTTTTCCAACTTTACCCATGGAACATAGTGGCTGAGCTTAACATAAAGGAGGCTGCCTACTGGCTTTCGAGATGGATGGAATTCATTGCAAGGTCTGCAATGTCCAAAACTTGCATCCTTAGTCCCTACTCAAAGCCATGGTAGAATGACCTCCTGACCAAGGCCTTTAGGGAAAAACAGGCAGCCCATGCCTCTTACAAGAAGTCGCCTTCACAAGTCATACGCCAGATTTTCCAAAGCAAGGATGGATTTCTAGAAGAGGAAACAATTTTCTATTGACAATTTCATGAACGGCCGTCTATCCAGGGGAAAACGTGTGTGGTCCACAAGTCATACTTGCACCCCTCTTCCTTTAGATGTCCAGGAATGGTGAGCATGTGCTGCGTTTTAAGCGAGATCACCGTGTGTCCGAAGCATATCCTTGGAACGAAGCGCTTAACATTTCTTCACCTACTAGTAATACAGAAATTTCCGAAGAACAACTAATAAAAATAATAAATTCACTACCTGACAAGTCCACCATAGGAATTGACGCAATACCTCTGTTTAGTCTAAAAATTGCTTCTCATTTCATCAGCAAAGAGCTCACTCAACTCTACAACAAAGTACTCAAATTTGCACAGGTGCCTTCAAGCTGGTTATCATACAGAGTCGTAGCAGTTCCGATAAAGTCCCATGCGAAAAGACCGGCTGACTTTCAGGCCAATATCAATTGCCTCTCCCTTCCTGAAATGCCTCGAGAAGTGCATCTATAATGATGTAGCACTCGCAATCTTTGCGCATAGGCCAGAACACACCCATTATGCCATGCCTAATAGATCTACGGTAACCTGCCTACTGTCATTATCACAGAAAACACTTCAGGCCTGGAATGACAACGAAAATCTTCACACCATTTTTCTCGACATGAAATCTGCTTTTGACTCAGTCCAAATAACACCCCTTCTTGCCTTACTTGAGAGATTCTACGGGATATCCGGACAGATGCTCGAGATCCTCAATAGTTTGCTATCTAGGAGAATGCTTCACTTCGAAGGCGATGGCGTTAAAGTCACTAAAAGCGTTGAAATAGGGATCCCACAAGGTAGTTGTCTCTCAGCCTTGTTATTTGCAGCAATATTCGTTCCACTAATGGATCAAATTCCAGCGTTCCTATCTTATGCTGATGATATTGTTTGCTATTTGCCATGCAAACGTCATGTTGGTCCTTTACAAGAAAGACAAACTGCCTCTGAATCTGTAAACAGCTACCTAAATACATTCTATAAGTATGCTAAATTTTTTGGCCTGTCAGTCAATCCAGAGAAGTCAAACTATCTTATCTTTAAGCCAAGTCGGATGACTTCTACTGATACTGCATCTTCTCTACTTCCAGTATTGGCAGGAAATGTCCTGACTCCCACAGACAGTGTCAAATTCCTAGGAGTAATCCTTGATGCCAACCTCACATATAAAAAACAAATCCAAGCTCAGTATTCCAAAACCCTGAGAGCGTTCTGGGGAATGAAAATTGATCTGTGCAAAACGCACAATAAGAAAATAATCAAGAAGTACCTCGCAACTTATTTCTGTAGTGTACTCTCCTATACGGTGGAAGTTTGGTCGGAGGCACCACCCACCAGCCTCAGGAAACTGTGGGGCCTCAAATTCTGGGTGCTGAAGTGGGCCAACTTGTGGTCGCACCAGATCTACACATCTAAATCTACTCTCTGCTGCAACCTGCAATATACGCCCATATTCCACAGAGCCCATGTGCTAAAAATAAAGTCATTCCTTCATCTGTGCTCAGCTAAGCAGGATCACATCAACATCTGGAACACGGTTGGTTGGCGTTTGCCAGGCAGACATCTCCGTAGTACACCCTCCTTATGCTCAAAGCTCCAGCGGTTACAGAATTTCAAAAGACACTTCCCTAATGTGACTCTGGACACTCTCAACATCGACATCGACCTGTGGACGATAGACAAGGCATATTGAGATGGCATCTTGTCCCATCTTGCTGATTGTAAAGGACATTTATGTAAGTGCCGATCTTAGTTAGCCGATGTAATTTCATGTTCAGCTCAACTTATAGTCCTTTTTCGCTGTAATTACTACTTCATTCATTTTTACATTTTGACCATTATCTTTGCTTTGATCTATTAATTATTATTTAGTTATTATTATTATTTTATTTATTTATTTTTTTTTTATAAATCAAAATCACTTGGATAAACAACTAATTGTAAGATTCCTCTGGCTTTCTGTGTAAGGAATCACTAGCGTATAAAATTTATGTTAATAAAGAATCTTTTTTATATATGTAGAGCCTTTATCCGTTGAAAACTTGCTGCCAGTGTTATAGGACATCAGATCATAAGGTGTAGTACAGCATATATCATATATCTTGAACTTGATAGTGTAAGTTAAACGTAAAACTTAACAGCGTAATACATATCATGGCATTTACAAATCTCGTAGCTTAGTGTACTATTGTCAATTGACTTTCAATGTCAATCAATTACAGTAGAGTGTGTTAATGACCAGAACTAATTGGAACTGGGGGTAGTTCGGACTGCCAATTTGTGCGAATTTTCACACTGATCAAAAGTAGTGTTCTGGGGGAAGGAAAAAAAAAAGGTTTAGGAAGTTTAGAAATAAAAAACACTGGCTTTAAATTCTGAGGGCCTGCCTAATTTTTTGTTAAAATCCAGTAACTTTTCCACAACAAAAGTCCAGATATGGGTTCTAAAGTTTGTCAGTGTGAACCACAAATAAGCATCATTTTTGGGGGATGGGTCATTTGAGGGATAAGTCATTCTCATAGTTTTTCTATTAGTTTTGCAACATCTGAATCAAGTTTTGATTCAAAATATTTTTTCCCTTGTTTTTAATGTCTCTGTCTTGTAAAATTTTGCTAATGAAGACCCACATTCTTCCTTTGAAAGTGTTTAAAATCTCATTCAATTCAGTTTCTAAAAATTTCTGCTTCCTTTAAAAATGCAAAAACTAAAGCAAGGTAAAATTAAACTCTGTTCAGAAACTTTTTACTCCGTATCTCACGATTGTATCATGTTAGTTGCAATTTCTGTGTGCTGTCTTTTGTATTGATTGACGCTTATCTTTTTTTACTGTTTTAGATTTTACAATCCCGCCTCCCCCACACAAACAAATACCAGTTAACAGAAATATCAGATTACAAAGTGCGCTGAATAACAGATTGCAATGGGTTATGTTTAGTAAATACAGTTTAGTATTGTATGTATTAAGCTATGTACATAAGCATAAATTAATTTTTATTTAAAATGTAGATATTCTTTTGATATTCATGTACATTTAATTTTTTTACTTGGTAAGAAAAAAAAGGTGTAAATTTGTGCTTTATATCTAAATTTTTATAGCCTGTGGATAATATCTGTAATTTTTGCTTATTAGAAATCATTATTATTATTAGTTATATAGTGCAAGGAAGCCTGAGGCTTATGCTGCACCAGCCAAAAAAAAAAAAAAAAAAAATTTTTTTGAATTATCCAGTGGGGGGGGGGAAGAGAGAGAGAGAGAGAGAGTCAGAAGTAGAAACGAATCACCAAGAAAGAAAGAGAAGAATGACGATATCCAGCTCAGGACCCTGGGTGTGCCAAGCCCATAACTCACCAGATGTGGGCCCCTGGGGTAATGTTGAATAGAATCAAAATTCAATTTGCAAATGTGTTTTAAGGTACCAGCATAAAAAAAAAATAATAATAAATAAATAAGTAATTGCTGGATCATTTGGAATTACTGATGTTGGGTTTTTCAATGTTAAATGGAAATCATTCCCCAGACTAGAGAAGCAAAGCAACAGGCACAAAATAGCAAGAGTGCTGTGGCTTGGGGAAGAACCAAAGGGAACAATTCTCCAACACATCACAGTCTAAAAAACTGTGCAACTTGTGAAATGTATGCAGATTTTTCTGGAAAAAGACATGATCAAGCCAAGAAGAATAACTTTGGATGTGTTAGGTACAGAATGTGAAGAAATTAGGAACTAACTCAGCGTCCATTAGAGATTTAGAAAAATGATAGATGCCTGTGAAAGAACTAAAATGGGGGACCCACCAAGCTCTGAGCTGCCCAACTGAAAGCCAGAGCTCACTCTTGTGCAACAGGCAACACAGTGGCAATCTTCAAGGCAGAATGCACTGGTCTCACAAGAGCTAGTTATTCTCAGCGACTCCATTGTCAGGGAAATGGAAAATAAATTTTCAAAAAGGATAGGTGAAACGGGACCAAGGTATGTCTGCCAGAGTCAAACGTGGATGTTGTAGAGCAGATATTATACATTAAGGGCAGAAAAGGTGATGTACACGTTGGCACTAATGACATTAAAAGTAAGAGATCCACAGACTTACTTAACAAGTACAGGTCAATGGTGAAAAAAAAGTTGCGAGTTAGAGTAAAAATTGAACGTGTCTGGAATTCAGCCCAGACATGATAGGAGGAAGTATATAATGACAGCCTTATCAATCAATTTGGGCCCAGAAAGACAGTGCTTGCTAACAAGAGACTACTACAGGGATGGGGTACACTTAAATAGAAAGAGTGCAAGAATATTTGTTGATGCTATCAAAACAGTTAGATGGGTAGGAAAACTGTTAGCTTGGTGGTGGATTCACAGAATAATAGATTAACAGTAGCGGCAGTCAGAGGTGGAAGTGATTCTTGCACTGCTTCTATTGGAATGAGAAGCAGCATACAAAGCAATTTGATGGGAATTAAAGAAACTGTTGGGGGGGAGTCATGAAACAAGTAAATACGCTGGCCTTGTTAGGGTAACTAAAAGTAAGAACAGGTGCATGTATACTCGCATGCAAACCAATGCTAGGAGTATAAATAAATTTGTGATGAATTTAAAGTGCTGGTCAAGACATCAAAGGAGGGATGGGATATTGTCAGGATATCAGAGACTTGGTGACACACAGATATAACGAATGCAGAATTGGAATTTGGGGACTACAATGTGTACAGAGAGGATAGATGGTAGGGAAAGAGGGAGTGGTTATGCTGTTAGTTAAGAAACAAAATCTGAGTCAGTCCATTCAGTTGACATTGGTGGACAGTGCAATGTTGAGTCAGTTTGGTGTGAAATGCACAGGGAATGCAAAAATGAGGGTAGGAGTGTGTTATAAGCCAAAGGACTCTGATAAGTACAACGAACAGCTATACAGAGAAATAGTGGATCAGTAAATCAGAATGTCTTATAATGGGGGACTTTAACTTCCCAGATATTGACTGGTGCTTTTGGTTTGGTCACTCACACAAAAGCTTTTGTGGATATATTAGATGATTGTTTACTACAGCAGCATTTCTGAGAAGCAACAAGAGGGAGTAATACTCTTTGATCTGATTACCAGCAGTAATTATTCATGCATTAAAAATTTGCAGATGAAGGAACCACTAGGTGGCAGTGATCATAGTGTACTGATATGGGGTTTACTTAAAGGTATAACTACCACTGAGGGTAAAGGGAAGGTTTTTTGCTTTCATAAAGGTGACTACAGTGGTCTCAGTCTATTTTTAAATTCTATACAGTGGGACAAACTGATGACGTTAGCAACAGAAAATTCTAAATGGAAAGCATTCAAGGAAGTAATCTTCAGAGCTACTAGGTTTTTTTTCTAAGAAATGCTGGAAATGGTTTACGTCTAAATAGATATCAGATGAACTAATGGCTGAGAAGCAAAATGCATGGGATGCATATAAATTAACAGCTGACACAGAAGCCTATGGTCGATATAAACTAGTCTTTAGTCAAGTGAAGGTAGATTGTGAGAAATCTTCGGTAAATGATGCAAAGAAAAACAGCAAAGACTTCTTTACTTACGTAAACTCTAGAAGGAAGGGTATGAATCAGATAGCTGACAAACTGAACGAGTATTTTGCATCTATATTCAACTTATAAGAGGTGAGCTAAATGATTTTGTAATAACTAAGAGCAAAGTGGAAGAGAACTTGCAGTTAAACATAAGAAAGGAACCCAGGGTGGATGGGATCTATCCAGTTATATTAAAGGAGGCAGCAAAGAAAGTAAGTTGCTCCTTGAGGTTGCCACAGACATTCTCTCAGATATGCCAGACAAGCTGTACTTGCTACCTGTGAGTCTAAAACACTGATGGAACTGATATTCGGGTAACACTCAAGTCAAGTGGACCCAATTTCGGCGAAGTCCGGACGGTCTGTGACAGCCAAATCCTCTGCTTGCACCTTCACGATGCTGGGACTGTTAGTAATCTTGGGTATAACCTCCATGCACAAGTACATGGTGGGTGACCATCCAGGTGTGAACCAACGTAAGCAGGAGTTGAGGTGTGGTGCCCACACCACATGGAGGACCGCCGCCACTCTGTTACCAGGCAGTACTAGGTGGTAGATGACTCTCATCAGCCGGTGCAATACCACCACTTTGCTTATTGGAGGCTTGAAATGGTGGAACCCATGTTAAGTCTCTAGAGCTAAGTTCCAGTCAACCCTTCCCCATCTCTTCCATCATGCAGTATGATTGATGACTTTTGAGGTTATGATGAACATCGTGGTGAGAACCAATATTCCTTAAATTTCGAGGGTACAGCTCTAAAACAGAGTTTCCAGGCCAGCCGCTAGTTAGTATACCAGACCGAACCTATTGGTAACTCTCTAGGAGGCTTCCGGATCAGTTAGTGTATAATCTTGCTACCTCTACTATGCCAGATAGTGACTGGAGGGAGTCCGAGTAGTGTGTATGCGGGGAGCATTGTCGAGGCCACGTTATGTCAAGGATCTGGGTATATTCTTACCATGTGTACGCCATATCAAAAAATTTCATTACTTCAAACAGCATGTCCCACCCACTTTATCTTACTATTGAATACAAAATGAATTGTCAAACTAATAGAGCAAGCTTATCTGTGAAAAGATCTAAACCGTCCAAGCACTTACAAATTCATTTCACAAATATACGTAGTCTCAATTCTAATCTCAACGATGTCCATTTCCACTTGCAGTCTGCCAAACCCCATTTACTTTAACTGACAGAATCTCCGTTATCGGTTGATTCAACTACTGCTCATCTCAGATGCCCAAATTATTCGCTGTATGATTCCTTTCGCCTCAAAGGTGTATTCATATACTTGTCCATATGTCCATTCTGATATTCCCTGTCAGAGACTTGGCAATTTGGAATCTCCTCTCTTTAATATTCTCTGGCTTAAAATCTCTCTACCTCGTGTCAAATTTATCTGTTGTCGCTACCGTTCTCCCAACTCCACTAATCACTTGGAGCTCTTTGACTTCTTCTCTTTGCAACTTGACTTTCTCCAGTCCAACTTTTCTAACACTGAGGTAATTTTCCTTGGTTATTTAATGTACACAACTCCAGCTGTTCGAGATGCTGAGGCTTTTGCAATTACTAATGATCTTGCACAGATTTTTCATTTACCTACAAGAATACCGGACAATCCTTATCATACAGCCAATACGCTTGATCTTTTTCTCACAAACAACCCTTCTAAGTACGCGGTCGAAGTGAGAGTTCCATTAGGATCACAACTTGGTGATTGTCTCTTCTCCAATGGAACAGTTAACTCATGGCTTCTCCGAACCTCGTGTTGTTTGGCATTACAAGAATGCAAAATGGGATGATGACCTGCGGGACTTCTTTTCCTTGGTCGGATTAATGTTTCAAAAGTTCTGATGTCAACGTTTGCTCAGATCGTGTTAGTGAAATTATTCTTGCAGGAATGGAATCCTTTATCCCACACTCCACATTAAAATCTCGTCCTTGATCTAAACCTTGGTTTTCCAATAAATGTGCTAAGGCTGCTCAAGAGAAGAATGTTGCATATCGTAATTGGCTTGTTTCTAATTCTTCAGTTTCATTTTCTGCCTACACCAACAATTGTAAAGCAGTTATTAACCAGTCCAAACTAGAGTTTCAACAGGCTAAGAGTAGAAAACTTGCTTCTTGCCCTAATGGTAGCCGAGCATTCTGGTCTCTTGCCAAAGCTATTGGCCGAAACTTTTGCCCATCTCTGGTCCCACTTCTGTCCAAACCAGATGGTTCTGTTGTCACTTCAGCCAAGGATAAAGCTGACCTGCTAGCATCCCATTTTTCTTTCAAATCATGCATTAACGATCTTGGTAAAACACCTCCCACTATTCCCAACATGCTCCATTCAATGCCTCCTGCGGTCTTCTGTCAAAAGCATGTCAGAAGGATTTTGACAAATCTTGATGCTAAGAAAGCTCCAGGCCCCGATGTTATTTCTCTACTTGTTTTCAAAACCTGTGCTCTTGAACTTTCTCCTATTCTTTGCAGCCTTTTTTCACTTTTTTATTCCAAAGGTGTTTTTCCTTCTGCTTGGAAATTTGCTCATATCCAACCAGTTCCTAAAACGGGTGACAAATCCCTCCCACCCAATTATCGTCCCATTGCAATTACTTCTACTCTTTATAAAGTAATGGAGAAATCAAACGTTAACCCTTAAACTACCTAGAAACCTTCCGTCTGATCAACGATCGCTAGTATGGATTCCGTCAGTGTCGATCCACTGACGATATTCTGGCTTATGTTACCCATTTATGGACTAATTCAATGGAAAATTTCGGTGAAACATAAGTAGTTGCTCTTGACATCTCAAAAGCTTTCGATTGTGTTTGGCATAAAGGTCTTCTGAACAAGCTTCCATCTTATGGTTTGTCAACTGTTTTTAATAATTGGTTATCCAGTTTTCTCTCTGTTCGCTCAATGAGGGTGATGGTAGATGGCTCTCTGTCTTCTAACTTCTCCACTAATGCCTGTGTCCCTGAAGGTTCAGTTCTCTCCCCACACTCTTTTACTCTTGTATATTAATGACCTTCTTCCAATATCCATTTACTGTCCAACTCCATAGTTTTGCCTATGATAGCACATTGCATTCCACTTTCCATTTTGAGAAATCTTGTCCTGCTCAATCAGCTTCAACTTCTCGAAAATCTGCTACCAATTCCTTAAATTCCGATCTTCAGGTAATTCTCCAGTGGGGCAAAGACAACTTAGTTGATTTCAACCCTTCTAAAACTCAGTCTTGTCTTATATCTCGCAAAAAGGATTCTTCTGCTCCTATGCTTATCTTTAGTGACACTCCGATTTCTAGGCAAAATGATATATCTCTTTTGGGGATTACCCTGACTACTAATCTCTCTTGGCACAATCACATTACAAATATTGCTTCCTCTGCATCTAAAAAACTTGGTTTTCTTTTTCGCACTCGGCATTACTTTTCTTCCAACCAGCTGCTCACTCTGTATAAATCGCAAATCCGCCCTGCCATGGAATATTGTTCCAACATTTGGGGTGGTGCCCCCAAAACCTCTCTCAGGCTTCTTGATTCCATTCAGAAGAGGGCAGTTAGGTTAATTAATGACTCATCTCTAACAGTCTCTGCACTCGTTGTCTCATAGACGTACTGTTTCTGCAGCATGCCTCTTCTACAGATACTTCCATGGGCACTGTTCTTCTGAATTAGCCTCTGTCTGCCCAGACACGATAGGAGGGAGTATATGATGAGAGCCCTGTCGATCAATTCGGCCCTGGAAGGATTGTGCAAGGCTCAAGAGGTAGAATTTTTTCAGCCTGGTCTGTACTTGTTAACAGGAGAGACTGCTTATACAGGGATGATTTTTTTTTTTTTTTTTTTTTTTGATTTGGTAGTTGTTGGTGCATCGGCTTCTGTGGCCATATTGCACCTCCCAAGGTTTTTGCAGTCTTTGATCCAAGCCCGAGGCGGGTATCGAACCCGCGACCTTTGGGTTGCCGGGCAGGTACTTTACCCACTCGGCTAGCCCGGTCGGTTTATACAGGGATGGGATACACTTAAATAGAAAGGGTGCAAGAATGTTTGCTGATGCTATCGAGGCAGTGTTAGGTGGGTCGGAAAACTGCTAGATTGGGGGGATACAAGGACTAATAGATTAACAGTAGCCACTGGCAGAGGTGAAAGTGATTCTTGCACTGCTTCTATTGGAATGAGCCGCAGCCTGGAAAATAAGATGCAGGATATTTCAGAGACTGCTGGGAATCATTGAGGTACAAATAAACACATAGGTTGTGTAAGGGTATCTAAGAAAAAGAACAGGTGCATGTATACTTGCGTGTACACTAATGCTAGGAGTTTAGTAAATAAATTTGATGAATTTGAGGTATTGCTCAAAACATCAAAGGCAGATATTGTGGCGATTTCAGAGAAGTGGTGTCACACAGATATAAGGAATGCAGAACTGGAATTTGGGGAGTACAATGTCTACCGAAAGGATAGACAGGGCGGGAAGGGAGGAGGGGTTATGCTATTAGTTAAGAAATACATAAAATATAAGGAAGTGAAGCCAGTCGACATTGCTGGACAGTGCAGTGTCGAGTCAGTTTGGTGTGACATAAGTATTGGGAGATCAAAATTGAGAGTAGGAGTGTGCTATACGCCTAATGACTCTGATGAGTATAATAAGAAACTGTAAGGGGAAATAGAGTGGGCCAGTAAATCAGAGAGTCTTATAATGGGGGATTTTAATTTCCCAGATATTGACTGGAATTTGGGGGCTGGTCACTCACACATTAGCAAGGCTTTTGTGGATTTATTGGATATTATTTTCTACATCAGCATGTTCGGGAGGCAACTAGAGGGAGTAATACTCTTGATTTGATTATCAGTAGTGATTCTTCATGCATTAAGAATCTGCAGGTAAATGAACCACTAGGTGGCAGTGATCACAGTGTGCTGAAGTGGGATTTACTCAAAGAGGTAACTACCATTAGGGGTAAAGGGAAGGGTTATTGCCTTCGTAAAGGCGACTACGATGGACTGAGACAGTATTTAAATTCTATACAGTGGGACCAACTGATGATGTTACCAACAGCAAATTCAAAATGGGAAGCATTCAAAGAACTTATCTTGGAAGCTACTAGGCTTTACATACCAACTAAGAAATATTGTTCAAGGTTTAGGCCTAAGTGGATGTCAGATGAACTAATGAAACATATGGCAGAGAAGAAAAATGCATGGGATACATACAAATTAACACTTGACACAGAAGCCTATGACAGATACAAGTTGATCTGTAACCAAGTTACAAAGGAGTTAAGGCAGGCGAAGGCAGATTACGATAAATCTTTGGCAAAGAAAAAAAGCAAAGAGTTCTTTACTTATGTAAACTCTAGAAGGAATGGGATGAATCAGATTGGTCCACTTGATATCGATGGGTCAACTGTTGATGATTCTGCTCAGGTAGCTAACAAACTGAATGAATATTTTGCATCGACATTCACACGAGATATTCAGTGAGAGGAATGCCTGAGGTGTATTCAACTCTGGCAGTAAGCTAGAGAATCTTGTAATAACTGAGAGTAAAGTGGAGGAGAAATTGTTGAAGATAAATACAAGAAAGGCACCTGGGGTGGATGGGATCTATCCAGTTATATTAAAGGAGGCAGCAAAGGAAGTAAGCAAACCATTAGCCATAATTATGAGAGCTCCCTTGGACTTAGGGGAAGTACCCATGGACTGGAGATGTGCAAATGTAACCCCAATTCACAAAGGAGGATCAAAGGGCGACACAAGTAATCATAGACCTGTTAGCTTAACTTCTATTCCTGGAAAATTAATGGAGGCACTGGTTAAAGAAGCACTGTAGGATCATCTAGACAAGACTTCAGTTATAGCTCAGAGACAGCATGGTTTTGTTAAGGGGAAGTCTTGGCTGACCAATTTGATTGGATACTATGATGAAGTCACAAAAGAACTGGATGCAGGGAATAACTTTGATATTATATACTTGGATATTAGAAAGGCTTTTGATACTGTTGCCACATGGAAGGCTGCTGCACAAATTGGAGCAGTGTGTCATTGGAGGCAAATTGCTGCTATTGATAAAGGGGTGGTTGAGGGGGAGAAGACAGAGTGGTAATCAATGGACACTGCTCATCGTGGACTAATGGTATCAGAGGAGTCCCTCAGGGTTCAGTATTGGGTCCATTATTGTTTTCTGTATTTATAAATGATATTGATGATGGTATATCAAGCTTAATGTCCAAGTTTGCAGACGATACGAAGGTTGGCAGGGTTGTGAAGGATAGTACTCACACTGTGCTGCTGCAACAGGATCTGGAAAGGTTGAGCAGATGGGCTGAGAGGTGGGAAATGAAATTTAACATTGACAAATGTAAAGTACTACATATGGGAAACAGCAACCCCAGAGCAACGTATCAACTCTGTGGTACTAACACTGTTGTTGTTGTTATTTGGTTTTTAGGAGCATTAGCAACTAAGGCCATATTGCTCCAGGGTTATGCGGTGGTCATTCCCTGACCTTTCCGCATCCTCCGTATTTGGTGGTGACGGGCTCGAACCCCGGTCTAAAAAAGAAGCGTGTGCGACGCACTGCTGCTCCTTCCCACCTGGCTACGGAGGCACCTACTACTACTACTAACACTGACAGTGGTAGAGAAAGAAAGGGATCTGGGGGTGGTTGTGCAGGCAGATATGAAGTTTTCTGAGCAGAGCAGATGGGCTGCAAGAGTAGCTCATGGTGTATTGTTGATGATATATAGGAATTTTTCTAGCAGGGATAAGGAGGTGATTATTCCCTTGTATAAGGCAATGGTGAGACCACACCTAGAGTACTGTATACAGGTCTGGAGGCCTCATTTCAAGAAGGATGTAGAGATGCTGGAACAAGTACAGAGAAGGGCAACAAGATTAGTGAATGGAACAAAGGGGTGCTATTACAAAGAAAGGCTTAAGTTTTGCAAATTACAGTGTGTGGAGACTAGGCACCGGCAAGGTGATCTGATAGGTGTATAAAGCCTTGAATGGTTTGAGCATACTCAATGCTGATGGGATTCTTCCTCTTGCTCAGAATAATCACCTGAGAGGGCATAAATTGAAATTGAGAAAAGACAGCTGTAGGATAGACGTGAGGAAATTTGCGTTTAGCCAGTGGGTGGTTGGTTGGTGGAATAGACTTCCATCCCTTGTCGTGGAAGTTGATAGCCTAAATACGTTTAAGGCTCAGCTGGACAGGTATTTCGAACGAACAGACAGGTGAAGTGGAAGTGGTTATTTTTTATTTATTTATTTTTTTTTTTGAGCTGATGCTGCTTAAGCTTGCTTTCTTGCATCAAATGCCTCTGGTAATGCTAATGCTAAAAATGCTCTTTCAAAACAGACCGAACATGTGCCGCCACCAGGCAACATCCATATACTGTCCAACTTCAAACTCACAGAACCAACTTTTCATCTTCCTCGTTTATTCATTCAACTGGCGTTTTCTGGAACAACCTTCCTTCATATGTATTTCATGAAAATTACAGTCTACAGAAGTTTAAGTCCAATATCAACAAATATCTTCTTTCGTCTTCTCAACCTTCAACGCAAGCATGGTACTAAGTACTATAGGTTCTAACACCTCTCGTGTTTGGGGTTTACATAAAAAAAAAAAAAAAAGTAGGCAAACCCTTAGCCATAATTATAAGAGCATGCTTGTACCTAGGGGAGGTTTCCACAGATTGGAGATGTGGAAATGTATTCTCCTTTCACAAAGGAGGATCAAAGGGTAACATGAGTAATTACAGACCAGTTAGTTTAACTTCTGTTCTGGGGAAAATAATGGAGTCACTGGTTAATGCACCTGTGCCAGATCATTAGCATTAGCATAGGCATTTGATGCAAGAAAGCAAGATTATGCAGCATCAGCCAAAAAAAAAAAAAAAAAAAAAAAACCACTTCCACTTCACCCCTCTGTTCATTCAAAATACCCGTCCAGCTGAGCCTTAAACTTATTTAGGCTATCAACTTCCACGACAAGGGATGGAAGTCTGTTCCACCAACCAACCACCCGCTGGCTAAAGGCAAATTTCCGCACGTCTGTCCTACATCTGTCTTTCCTCAATTTGAATTTATGCCCTCTCAGGTGATTATTCTGAGCGAGAGGAAGAATCCCATCACCATTGAGCATGCTCAAACCATTCAAGGCTTTACACACCTCTATCAGATCACCTCGCTGGTGCCTAGTCTCCAGACACTGTAATTTGCAAAACTTAAGCCTTTCTTCGTAAGAGCACCCCTTTGTTCCATTCACTAATCTTGTTGCACTTCTCCGTACTTGTTCCAACAGCTCTACATCCTTCTTGAAATGAGGCCTCCAGACCTGTATACAGTACTCTAGGTGTGGCCTGACCATTGCCTTATACAATGGAATAATCACCTCCTTATCCCTGCTGGAAAAATTCCTGTATATCATTGACAATACTCAATGAGCTACTCTTGCAGCCCGTCTGCACTGCTCAAGAACTTCATATCTGCCTGCACAACCACCCCCAGGTCCCTTTCATTCTCTACCACTGTCAGTGTAGTACCACAGAGTTGATACGTTGCTCTGCGGTTGCTGTTTCCCATGTGTAGTACTTTACATTTGTCAATGTTAAACTTCATTTGCCACCTCTCAGCCCATCTGCTCAACCTTTCCAGATCCTGTTCCAGCAGCATAGCGTCAGTAGTGTCCTTGACAACCCTGCCTACCTATGTATCGTCTGCAAACTTCGACATTAAGCTTGATATACCCTCATCAATATCATTTATGAATATAGAAAACAATAATGGACCCAACACTGAGCCCTGAGGGACTCCACTAATAACATTAGTCCACGACGAGCAGTGTCCATTGATTACCACTCTCTGTCTTCTCCCCTTCACCCACCCCTTTATCCACAGCAGCAATTTGCCTCCAATGCCACACTGCTCCAATTTGTGCAGCAGTCTTCCATGTGCAACAGTATCAAAAGCCTTTCTAAGATCTAAGTACACCTAATTCTGTTTTTGCACAAACTTTTTTTAGACGAATTTGATTTAACACGAATTCAAAATAAATATTTCATTCTCTTTTTACGCGAGTCATTTTGATTTAACACAATTTCAATGAATTTTTTTTGCCTAAATTCCAAGAAATTTTTTTTTTTTTAATTTGTGGCATATTAGGATCATTTCTAATTTACACGCACCAATAGATTGGATAACAGCTAGTGTGTGCGTTTTGAAACGCGTGCTTTTGTTTACCAATGTGTACGTCTAGGTATCTATGAATCATCAACGTTTTTATTGAATTTGGTGCACATCTACTGTTTTCGTGCATTGTATCTTCGGAAGACATTTAGTAGTAAGCTCTATTTCAAAGTGAAAGAATCTTTAGTGAAATTTGTGCACATAAAAATTTATTAATTTTGCCGATAGTCAATAAATTGTAAGTTTACAAATTTTTCATACTTTTTTTATTAATTATAACTGAGATATTTTTCGGTAGCCCTTATATAATGTCGAATAATTCGCTTATTACCAAAATGAAAAGGAAAGCGATTTCTTTGGAACTTAAAATTCAAATTTTAGATCGTCTTTCAACTAGACAAGGGGCTACATCTGTAGGAAAGCATTTTTGTGTACATGAAGCTACCGTAAAAACTATTAAGAAAAATGAAGCTGTAATTAGGAAGTTGGTATGTTCTGGAACAAAAGTAAGTGTTAATTCATCATCATATACAAGAGATATTGTCAAGGAAAAAAATGGAAAAGGCTCTGGTAATATGGATAGAAGATCAGTTACAAAAAAGAGTACCAGTAGAGGAAATGCCATCAAGCAAACAGCACTAAGAATTTACAGACAGATTAAAGAAAAGTGGCCAAGCACTTCATCTCAGTTAAACAGAAAGTATGAATTTTCTGCAAGTACAGGTTGGATGACAGGGTTTCTTAAAAGGAATGCTCTTCATAATATAAAAATTAAAGGTGAAACTGCATCTGCAGATGAATCGGCTGCTAAAGTATTCCCGCGGGAACTTGCAAAAAATTATTGAAGATGGAGGATACACTCCTGATCAAGTGTGGAATGCAGATGAAACTGGTTTCTACTGGAAACGAATGCCGAACAGAACGTATGTAGCCAAATCGCAGAAAACTGCTGGTGGTTTTAAGGTAGCTAAGGATCGTGTGACCTTATTATTTTCCTCCAACGCTTCAGGAGATCGTATGTTGAAACCACTGCTGGTAAATCGAGCCCTAAACCCACGTTCAATGAAAGGTGTAGATATCAATAAAATGCCTGTTCACTGGATGGCAAACAAAAAGGCCTGGGTGACTACTGTTATCTTTATAGAATGGTTCAACAAATGTTTTGTCCCAGAAGTCAGACGTTATATGAATTTGAAAGGTCTCGAATTTAAAGTTCTTCTGATTCTTGACAATGCACCCAGCCATCCTGTCTTGGAACACCCAAATGTACAAATTTTATTTCTGCCACCTAATTCTACATCTTTGATACAACCGATAGACCAAGGTATAATTGCGACAATTAAAACGTACTACGTAAAACAACATTCCAACACGTTTTGCACAAACTGAATGATGAAACACTAACAGTCATTGATGTGTGGAAGAAATTCTCAATTATGGATTGTATCAATCAAGTTGGATTAACTTTAACTGAATTAAAACCAGCAACTTTAAATGCATGTTGGAAAGCGGTTTGGCCACAATGTGTAAAAAGCAAAGATCCCATCATCCTTAATACGACCGAATTTCCCAACATCGTTACAATGGCACACAAAATTGGTGGAGAAGGATTCGATGATCTATAGTTTGAAGATATTGATGAATTGTTAACCGACAAAGCCCTAAGCGAAGATAAATTTTAGAGATTGTCCTTGGGACTCCTTATCCCACAGAACGTAGTGATAATGAAGAAAATGACTCTGTTCTAAATGCAGATTTAATAAAAGGTCTGGAACTGGCCAGAAAATAAGGTAATCATTTTGTCAAACATGACCCTAATGAGGAACGCGCTGAGAAGTTTCAACGTGAACTGAAATTGTTGACAGCCTCTTACAGAGAATTATATAACGGCCTAACCAAAACACGAACACAACAATTAATAACTGAATTCGTTCGTAAAACCGGTGAAACATCAGCACCAGAGGAGACTCGTGCTGATTTTGCTCAAGAGATCACAAAAAGAATTTCATTAATAGAGGAAGAAGACGATGTCCACAACATTTCTAGTGACAGCAGTGATATTCCAGTCGTACGCAAACGTATGCGCCGTTTATTATCAGAAAGTGAAAATGAATAAAATTTTGTTGTGTAAAACAGATTTTTTTTGTTCATGAAGAATTTTTTTCATTTCATATGCATACAAATTTACTTTAATACATTTTCATTACATATTATTACATGTGTATTTTGTTGAAATAAAATAATAAGCTTAAAAAGAATATTTTTATGTGTTTTTTTTTAAATTATTTTTACTGATTTTTTAGATCCGGAACCAATCTTCTTTTCTTCCATAAATACAATGTCTTTTTTCACATGAATTTTTTTTACAAGTATTTTTCAGGAACGTATCTATCGTGTAAAAACAGAATTAGGTGTATATAATATCAAAGTTATTCCCTGCATCCAGTTCCTTTGTGACCGCATCATAGTATCCAATCAAATTGGTCAAGCAAGACTTCCCCTTAACAAAACCATGCTCTGTCCGAGCTATAGCTGAAGTCTTGTCTAAATGATCCTGCAGTGCTTCTTTAACTAGTGCCTCCATTAATTTTCCTGGAACAGAAGTTAAACTCACAGGTCTATAATTACTTGTGTCAGCCTTTGATCCTCCTTTGTGAATTGGGGTGACATTTGCACATCTGCAGTCTGTGGGTACCTCCCCTGAGTCCAAGGAAGCTCTCATAATTATGGCTAAGGGTTTGCTTACTTCCTTTGCTGCCTCCTTTAATATAACTGGATAGATCCCATCCACCCCGGGTGCCTTTCTTGTGTTTATCTTCAACAATTTGTCCTCCACTTTACTCTCAGTTATTACAAGATTCTCTAGCTTACTGCTAGAGTTGAATACACCTCTGGCTTTCCCCTCGCTAAATAACTCCTCATGTGTGAATGTCGATGCAAAATATTCATTTAGTTTGTTAGCTACCTGAGCAGGATCATCAACAGTTGACCCATCGATATCAAGTGGACCAATCTGATTCATCCTCTTCCTTCTAGAGTTTACATAAGTAAAGAACTCTTTGCTGTTTTTCTTTGCATCCCTTGCCAAAGATTTCTTGTAATCTGCCTTCTTTTACAATCTACAGAAGTCTGCAGTAATAATTCAGACACAGCATGGGTTTGTTAAGGGATAGTCTTGTCAGTCTGAGTGGATACTATGGTGTGGTAATAAACTGTAATCGAAAAATAATTTTGATATCATATACTTGGATTTCAGAAAAGTTAGCATTAGTAGAGGCATTTGATGCAAGAAAGCAAGCCTATGCATTATCAGCCAAAAAAAAAAACCCACCTCTACTTCACCCCTCTGTTCGTTCGAAATACCTGTCCAGCTGAGCCTTAAACTTATTTAGGCTATCAACTTCCACGACAAGGGATGGAAGTCTGTTCCACTAACCAACCACACGCTGGCTAAAGGCAAATTTCCGCATATCTATCCTACATCTGTCTTTCCTCAATTTGAATTTATGCCCTCTCAGGTGATTATTCTGAGCCAGAGGAAGAATCCCATCAGCATTGGGCATGCTCAAACCATTCAAGGCTTTATACACCTCTATCAGATAACCTCGCTGGTGCCTAGTCTCCAGACACTGTAATTTACAAAATTTAAGCCTTTCTTCGTAAGAGCACCCCCCTTATTCCATTCACTAATCTTGTTGCACTTCTCCGTACTTGTTCCAACAGCTCTACATCTTTCTTGAAATGAAGCCTAGGAGTGGCCTGACCATTACCTTATACAAGGGAATAATCATCTCCTTGCTAGGAAAATGCTGCTAGAAAAAAATTCCTATATATCATTGACAATACACCGTAAGCTACTCTTGCAGCCCATCTGCTTCATAATCAGAGAACTTCATATCTGCCTGCACAACCACCCCCAGGTCCCTTTCATTCTCCACCACTGTCAGTGTAGTACCACAGATTTGATACGTTGCTCTGGGGTTGCTGTTTCCCCTAAGTAGTACTTTACACTTGTCAATGTTAAACTTCATTTACTACCTCTCAGTCCAACTGCTCAACCTTTCCAGATCCTGTTGCAGCGTTAGTAGCGTCCTTAACAACCCTGCCAACCTTCGTATCGTCTGGAAACTTGGACATTAAGCTTGATATACCATAATCAATATCATTTGTAAATACAGGAAACAATAATGGACCCAACACTGAACCCTGAGGGACTCCACTGATAACATTAGTCCACGATGAGCAGTGTCCATTGATTACCACTCTGTCTTCTCCCCCTCAACCACCCCTTTATCAATAGCAGCAATTTGCCTCCAATGATACACTGCTCCAATTTGTGCAGCAGCCTTCCATGTGCAACAGTATCAAAAGCCTTTCTGAGATCCAAGTATATAATATCAAAGTTATTCCCTGCATTCCATTCAGTTCTTTTGTGACTGCATTATAGTATCCAATCAAATTGGTCAGGCAAGACTTCCCCTTAACACAACCATGGTGTGTCCGAGCTATAACTGAAGTCTTGTCTAGATGATCCTGCAGTGCTTAATTAACCAGTGCCTCCATTAATTTTCCTGGAACAGAAGTTAAACTCATAGGTCTATAATTACATGTGTCAGCCTTTGTTCCTCCTTTGTGATTTGGGGTCACATTTGCACATCTCCAGATTGTGTGTACCTCCCCTGAGTCCAAGGAAGCTCTCATAATTATGGCTAAGGGTTTGCTTACTTCCTTTGCTGCCTCCTTTAATATTACTGGATAGACCCCATCCACGTCTTTATCTTCAACAATTTCTCCTCCACTTTACTCTCAGTTATTACAAGATTCTTTAGCTTACTGCCAGAGTTTAATAGACCTCTGGCATTACTCTCGCTGAATAACTCCTCATGTGTGAATGTCGATGGAAAATATTCATTCAGTTTGTTAGCTACCTGAGCAGGATCATCAATAGTTGACCCATCGATATAAAGTGGACCAATCTGATTCATCCCATTCCTTCTAGAGTTTACATAAGTAAAGAACTCTTTGCTGTTTTTCTTTGCATCCCTTGCCAAAGATTTCTCGTAATCTGCCTTCGCCTGCCTAACATCTTTTGTAACTTGGTTACACATCAACTTGTATATATCATAGGCTTGTGTCACATGTTAATTTGTATGTATCCCATGCATTTTTCTTTTCTGCCATATGTCTCATTAGTTCATCTGACATCCATTTAGGCGTAAACCTTGAGCAATCAGATTGGTCCACTGTAAAGCCTAGTAGTTTCCAAGATAAGTTCTTTGAATGCTTCCCATTTTGAATTTGCTGTTGGTAACATCAGTTGGTCCCACTGTATAGAATTTAAATACTGTCTCAGTCCATTGTAGTCGCCTTTACGAAAGCAATATCTGTTCCCTTTACCCCTAATGGTAGTTACCTCTTTGAGTAAATCCCACTTCAGCGCACTGTGATCACTTCCACCTAGTGGTTCATTTATCTGCAGATTCTTAATGCATGTAGAATCACTACTGAGAATCAAATCAAGAGTATTAAACCCTCTAGTTTCCTCCTGAACATGCTGATGTAGAAAACAATCATTCAATAAATCCACAAAAGCCTTGCTAGTGTGTGGGTGACCAGTCCCCAAATTCCAGTCAATATCTGGGAAATTAAAATCCCAAGTTTTTGATACTGTTGCACATGGAAGATTACTATACACATTGGAGCAGTAAGGCATTAAGAGAAAGTTGCTGCAATGGATAAAAGGATGGTTGAGAGGGAGAAGACAGATTGGTAATCAATATAAACTCTCCTGTTTGTGGATTAATGTTATTAGTGGAGTCCTCCAGGGTTCGGTGTGGACCCATCGTTGTTTTGTATATTTATCAATGATATTGATGAAGGTGAGGCTTAATGTCGAAGCTTGCAGATGATGCAAAGGTTTCTAGGGTTCCTAATGGCACTATGCTACTGTAACAGGATCTATGAAAGTTGGGCAGATGGACTGAAAAGTGGTAACTGAAGTTTAACATCGACAAATGCAGCATACTACATGTGAGTAGCAGTAGCCTCAGAAAAAGTCAGATATGAAGATTTCTGAGCAGTGCAGACAGGCTGCAGCCAGAGCAGGTCATGGAGTGTTGTCAATGGTACACAGGAATTTTGCTGTAACGGATAATGAGGTGATAATCTGTTTGCATAAATGTAGATTTTTGGGGTTAGTTTTGATTTGTAAGATCTAATGCTAGGTTGTGGTGTTTTAAAGTTGTTTTGTTCTTGTGAAAACTCGTGAAATGGAACAAAAACGCTGTGCATGTGTTAATTTGCCAAACAATTTCTACTATATTTGTGAAAATTTACAGTGAAGTTGCAATGTCAATCAATCACAGAAAGGTGAAACAGGCTTATTTTTATTTTGGTTGTCGTAGTTTGTGTGTTTGTTATTTGGTTTTTAGGAGCATTCCCTGACCTTTCCGCATCATCCGTATTTGGTGGTGACAGGCTCGAACCCCGGTGTAATCAAAAAGTGTGTGCTACGCACTGCTGCTCCTTCCCACCTGGCTACGGAGGTGCCTATGTTGGTTGTCATGTGGGTGATCAGGATAAAAGGTGGGCAATGCATATGTGCTGTATAATGTGCTATGTAAATCTAACTGAATGGATGAAAAGGAGAACAATTCTAAAAATGCCTTTTGCTGTTACAATGATCTGGCGAGAACCAACAAGTCACCTCAAAGATTGTTATTTCTGCCTCACAAATACTAAGGGATTTTCAAGGAAAAATAGTTAAAATAAAATACCCCACCCTTCTGTCCGCAATAAGACCAGTGCCACACACACCAGAACTCCCTATTTCTCCACCTAGTTGTGAAGAAATCACTATTTCGGAAGAAAGAGCAAGTCACTAGAGCCTATACCTGCCCCCTGACGGTCTGCTGATCCTAGTTAAAATCCTGAAAATGACAAACCCACACTTAATTGAGCAAAGTGAACTTAATGATTTGGTT
Source organism: Mastigoproctus giganteus (assembly GCF_048544385.1). NCBI lineage: Eukaryota > Metazoa > Arthropoda > Arachnida > Uropygi > Thelyphonidae > Mastigoproctus > Mastigoproctus giganteus. The sequence continues at coordinate 65,660,863 of NC_143584.1, read as the reverse complement.
AGAAATTTAAATCTTTGAAAGCAACAGGCTGAGCTATTAGGACCTAGGTTGCAACAGTGGAATTTGCTGGCAAAAACCATGAGGATTTCTGTGTTTGGAAACTGAAATGAAAGGTTTGCAGATTATTATCGAATGGAAGGTTCTCTTTGTGTCTGCAAAGATGTAAACAGATTGATGGATAAATGAATTAATTAGGGTTTGGAACAAAAAGCCTAGTAGCTTCCTTGAATGCTTCCCATTTAGAATTTGCTGTCAGTAACATCATCAGTTGGTCCCACTGCACAGAAATGAAAAACTGTCTGAGACCACTGTGGTCACCTTTACGAAAGCAAAAACCCTTCCCTCTACTCCTGATGGTATTTACATCTTTAAGTTAAATCCCATATCAGTATATTGTGATCACTGTTACCTAGTGGTTCCTTTATCTGCAAATTCTTAATGCATTTATAATCACTACTAATAATGATATCAAGAGTATTACTCAGTCTTGTTACCTCTCGAACATGCTGCTGTAGAAAACAATCATTCAATAAATCCACAAAAGTCTTGCTAGTGTGAGTGACCAAACAGAAAGTTCCAGTCGATATCTGGGTTAATTAAAATCCCCCATTATAAGACATTCTGATTTACTGGGTCCACTATTTCTCTGTATAACTGTTCAGTGTATCCATCAGAGTCATTAGGCCTATAACGCACTCCTACCCTCATTTTTGCTTTCTCAGTGCAACGCACTCTTACCCTCATTTTTGCTTTCTCAGTGCTTATGTCACACGAAACTGACAGAACATTGCACAGTCTACCAATGTCACTGTCAACTGGATGCACTGCCTTAGATTTCACGTTTCTTAACTAACAGCATAACCCCTCCTCCCTTCCTACCCTGTCTATCCTTTCTGTATACGTTGCACTCCCCAAATTCCAATTTTGTATTCCTTATATCTGTGTGACATCATGTAGCTGATATCCCAAAAGTATCCGCATTTGATATCTTGATCTGCACTTCAAATTCATTCAAATTCAGTATTGTTAACATTAGTTTCTGGCAGACAATCTGGTCCCATTCCACTTGTTCTTTTGGCACAATACATTTTCTGTTTCCATGACAAGAGTCACCAAACAGTCATCTGATACTTGCAAATGGGCTCTAGCATTGAGGTGAGCTGCTGAGTCCTTGATTGGGCCCTATTTTATTTTTCAGAGAGTATGAACATTGTTCTTCAAGCCCTCATTTAAGCCCATGAGAATGCTCATCTAGCATTCAGTTTCCTCATTTTCTTTTAAAATAAATACACTAATGCTTCCTCTTTTACTGTTTAATGCCAGGCGGACGTTAGCTTTGCAGAAGCAACAAGGCCTGATGTAGCCGAGTGGTTAGGAGTGAGAGTGCATAGCATGTGTTCCTTGAGTGGACCAGGGTTCAAGCCCGTGACTACTAAATACGATAAATATTTGTATTGATGATTTATTGTAAACTCTACTGACTTGGTTGTCGTGCCAGAGTATAAACAGAAAAAAATTTAAATTTAAGTAGCACACTTAATGAAATCCTGATTTGTAGGAGAGTCCTTTGCAATTCTACCTTGAACAAAAGCATTCTCACACTTTCAGCTTTTTTTTTCTTTACTGCTCTAATCTAAGGTTTGATTTTAGTCAAAAATTTTTAGTAAAAATATTTTAGTCAGTGAGATTTGCATATCATTACAAATTGCTTCTAGCAAAAACTACAACTCCTGTAGCACTGCATAGAAAAACCCCAAATTGGATTTACATCTACTTATATTGATAACAATAGTTGCAGAATGAAACTTTTAATATCTTCTATCATCATGGTTGATAAAAATTAAACCACTCACCATTTTGGTACTCAGGCATACCCCTGCATGTATGGTTACTTTATCTGGCAATTTCTGGGAATTTTTTTGGGAGTGGTAGGGAAATGATAGTTTAAATTGCTAACACAATCATATGCAAGGCAGTAATTTTATTCTTACCTTGTAAACATTTTATTTTTCTCTGTACTTACTAAGCAACATGCTCTCAACCATATGATATACAGAATAATGAAATATTAGCTTGATTACGGGGGAAAAAAAAAACAAAAAAAAACACAGTAATTTATAATGCACACAACATGATAACAAAAATATAATTCATTATCTAATAGTTTTACTTATTTTGTAGTTTTCAATACAATCAGCTGAAAGTGAGAGATACAGTGAAAGTCATAACTGCCAACTGAAATGTGGCACTTTGGTATAATTCTTCAGGTTCTTAAAAAATACTTCTGGTATGTTCGGTTACGTACCAATAAAACACAATTTTGGGTATTCTTAGTCACTCTAAAATGTGCAGTTAACGACGACACTTAATTTAAGCACAAAGATGTTAAATGCTTGCAATTACAAAAATATAGAAAACTCACAACAACTATCTACAGCATACTTCATGAAATAAGCTTCATAAAATAAGCTTCAAAATGCAACTTATCAAACCAGTGATGATGCTTTTAATATCTAATAATTCCCAATGTATATCTCACTGCACTGAGAAAAAATTTAATAGCCTTAGGGAAATTTTGGAGCACTTACTGGTGCAACTATAAAAATTAAATGTATTTGTTAATAAATTTTATTGTGTACTCGGTGCTTCTTTTGCAGGTTCCTTTGATTTTGCTTTCTCGTCAAGGGATTTATTCCAACTTTCCAGACCTTTAGGAAGAGTAGTATCTTCATCGAAAGAGCCTGTTCCTTCAACAAACTCTTCATATGTCGACTTTTCCTGAAATGGCCTTTTCCCAAGAAGTTCAACCATATCTTCTCGACTTAAAATCTCTTTCTCCAATAGTCTAAGGGCAACCTAAAATCATAATAATACTGAATAAAGAATATTTCAGGTTTCTTAGCAATAATAATATGGATAAGGATATTCAACTTCATTATTACCAACATGGCAGTGGTTGGGCAGCACCCAACAGTTGCCTTTCAGAAATAATGTACCTGCATTACCCTTTAATTAATGATTAAAAATCTGCAATTATTTCTAGCTTCCTAAAAGTTGCAGAATAGATGTGAGGAAATTTGCCTTTGGCCAGCAAGTGATTGATTACTGGAACAAAACTTCCAGCTGTCATTATGGAAGTTGACAGCTTGAATAAATTCAATGAAGAACTGAACAAACTTTTGGAGCATTGGCTAGGTGAATGGAAAGTGTTGTTGGTTTAATATTTTTATTATTTTTTTGGCTGATGCTGTATAAGCTTGGTTTCTTGCATTTTATGCCACTACTATTGCTGATACTAATGTAGTGAAACCTTTGCTGCAATAGTTTCTGTTTATTTTTTTCTTATGGTTTTCACAGAGTAATTAAATGTGAATAGCTTTCAGGAACATACATTTGTTTGGTTGAAAAGTACCATAGGATTGACTTTGTTATGAAGTTTCGAAATCCGTGTTTGTTTAATATTCACTATTAATTGCCCATTCACTCACAGAAGTTAAAGTAAACATCTACATTAACACAGCAGTTCCTTTTGAAAATTTTTTTATTGTTCTGACGTAGTAAAAAAAAACAAACAGATATGCGACAGTACATTCATTAAAGATGGATGCTACTTTGTCAGAAGCAAGATAAGTGGGTATCACATGTTCCAAAAATATAGAAAATTTTTGTGTTGTGAGTGTGCCAAATTGGAAGTAAAGATTTCAAAAAATAAGAAAATTGAAGTGTAAAATTGCATGTAACATATATATTTATTTGTTTAATTGGGAGGTTTTCTAGAACAAGAGAAACTAAGACCAATTGTGCTTGTCAATTATGCAAATACAATCATTTTTCCTGAGCATATGTTAGAAATGTTCATATAAGTGAAACTGCTATGGAAAACTAAATAAAACAGTCAGATCTACTTTATCACTGAGAATATTCCTATCTGATTTTCATAAATGACATTGATGAAGGGACGATGTCAAAATTTGCAGAGATATAAAGACTGATAGAGTAACGATTAGTGCCAAGCAGCACTCCTTCACAATGACTTGAAAAGGCTTCAAGAATGGTCAGAAAAGTGGAGATATGTTTTAATGCAGCAACATGCAAGGTCTTACACATGGCGAATAGAACCTGAAAATAACTTATACAGTTGGTGGGGTTGAATTAAAAACAGCAGAGGGAGAAAGGGATCTGGGAGTTACTATACATGCAGATATAGTTTTCTGAGCAGTGTAAACAGGTGGCCAGGAAAGTCCATGGTGCTAAATTGATGATTTATTGAAGATTATCTTGTAGAGAGAGGAGGTCATAATCCCACTATATAAGGCAATTGCATTTGGAATACTGTGTCTAACTGTGGACACAATCTATAAAAGACACTAAGCTTCTTGAAAGGTCCAAAGACAGGTAACTCTCATACTGTTCGAATCTTGTCGCCATTGTTATAGTTATGCAGTGAGTAGCAGGAGAATTCTAATTATTTTAATTGTAGCAAACAGGTAGCTCTAAAGTTTGAATCACTTAGGTTGGCTCTAGTTGGATAATTCTGATATATATTATAATTAAAACCATAAACTTCATAGCACAGTATTTTTAATTATATTGAATTTTAACAAAAATCATGACTCAGACCAGAGCAGCAAACCTAGTGAGAGTGATGTGGCACTGCGGTGAACTGAAGGGGGTAGTTGTCCTCTGAATCATGGCCTTAAGAAATGCATGGCATTAGCAGAGACACATGATTCAAGAAAGCAAGCTAAAACAAGCTGATGAAAGAAAGCACTCCATTCACCACTCAATTCGTTCCAATTACCAGCTCAGCCTTAAATTTATTTAGGCTATCAACTTCAACAAAGGATGGAAGTCTGTTCCACCAATCAACTACCCACTGGCTAAAGGCAAGCTTCTGCAAATCTATCCTACAACTGTCTTTCCTCAATTTGAATTTATGTCCTCTCAAGGTGATTATTCTGAGCAAGAGGAAGGATCCCATCAACATTGAGCAGGCTCAAACCATTCAAATCTTTATACACCTAAATTAGATCACCTCGCAGGTGCCTAGTCTCCAAACATTGTAATCTGCAAAACTTAAGCCTTTCTTCGTAAGAGCAACCCTTTATTCCATTCATTAATCTCGTCGCCCTTCTCTGTACTCATTCCAACAGCTCTACATCCTTCTTAAAATGAGGCCCACAGAGCTGCATACAGTACACAAGGTATGGCCTAACCATTGCCTTATACAAGAGGATAATCACCTTCTTATCGCTGCTAGAAAAATTCCTGTATATTATTGACAAGACACCATGACCTTCCCTTGCAGATTGTCTGCCCTGTCAGAACACTTCATATCTGCCTGCACAATTACCCCCAAGTCCTTTTCATTCTCTACCACTGTCAGTGTACTACCACAGAGTTGATACGTTACTCTGGGGTTACTGCTTCCATATAATACTTTACATTTGTCACATCTCAGCCCATCTAGTCAACTTTGCTAGATCCTGTTGCTGTTGTTTGCAAGCTATTGGCGCAAGAGCAGCTTAGGCTATAATGCGCCTAGCCTAGGTAGGAGAGTTTTGTATATCAGCATTTTTTTTTTTTTTTTTTTTTTTTTTTAACTTTACTTGTGGTTTATGGCAGAACCAAGACTTTGCTATATATATTTGTGTAGTTTCTCTATAAAAGGTGTACTATTAATTTTATATGTTTTGAAAGTATCCAGTTAACTTAAGGAAGCAGAAAACTTCGGTTATATTTGGCCGGTCATCTAAAATTGTTTTAAGCATTAGATTGTTTTGTTTATTCATTATTGATTGAAAGGCTCTTTGACGTTCTCTATGAAATTTTGGACAGTTCACCATGAAGTGTTGTATAGTTAGCGGAACTTGACAGTTTTGGCATTGAGGGGGGTTTTCACCTCTGAGTAGATAACAGTGAGTCATATGTGTATGCCCGATTCGCAATCGAGCGAGGATCACTTCTTCTTGTCTATTCGATCGGAAGCTAGTAGGCCATGGTCGAAGTGTTTCTTTTATTAGGCGAAGTTTGTTGCTAGTCTGATCTAGCCAGTGTTTTTCCCATTGTTTTATACTACTTTGGTGGATCAAGGACTTGTAATCTGTATATGGAATTGTATGAAAGGCATAATCAGATGTGGAAGCTTCTTTTGCTGCTTTGTCTGCTCTTTCGTTTCCAGTTATTCCTGTGTGGCCTGGGATCCAGCAGATTCTGATATTGTGATTTGTTTGTAATACCTTTGATATTGAAATTTGGATATGTTGTAGGATTGGGTGTCCTTTGGTATTTGAGTTCTGCAAGGCAGTAACAGAGCTAAGTGAGTCCGTGAAAATAATGCTGTTTGCTATCTGTTTATGTTTGATTTGGTTTATAGCCATTGAAATGGCTTGTAATTCAGCAGTAAAAATACTGCATTCTTTTGGGAGTTGTTGGATGAAGGTACGATCCTCAAAATGAATTGCAGCGCCTACACAAGTCTCTGACTTAGACCCATCTGTATATATGCAGGTGTGATGTGGATATTGTTCTTTGTATGCTGCATATAACTGCTGGTAGTTTTGTCTGGATAGGGTGTTTTTCCCCCAGGTTTGAAAGTACATATCATATATGGGTTGAACTATGCACCATGGTGGAATGGTCTGTGTAATTACAGCAGCTACGTTGTCATAATCAAGTTCTCGGCTTAGTAGTAAATCTTTCAGACGGATGTTGGCAGGTCGATTCATCCGTGGATGGGCTTGGTATATGTTTTCCCAGTTATATGAAAACAGAAAATCTCTATTGGGATGATCACTGATAGATTTTATCTTGACGGCATAGTGCAATAACAAGTTCTGTCGTCTAAGCTCCAATGAAGGTTCATGGGCTTCTGCATAAAGGCTTGGTATAGGTGAAGTTCGAAAAGCGCCGAGTGCTATACGGAGTGCACTGTGGTGTATGGGGTCTAACCATCTCAAAGCACTTGGTTTAGCAGAGTCGTAAACAGCTGCTCCATAATCTAGTTTGGCACGAACTATAGATCGATAAAGTTTGAGAAGTGTACGTCGATCTGCTCCCCAAGTTGTTGCGGAAAGAACTTTGAGAATGTTTAATTTCTTTAAGCAAGAAAGCCGGAGTTGTTTAATGTGATCAAGGAATGTTAGTTTCTTATCCAAAAGAAGTCCTAAGAATCTTATGCTTGGTACTACTGGGATAATATGTCCGTCAAGTTTCAATTCAGGATCAGGGTGTAGGTTTCGTTTTCTACAGAAGTGTATGCACGCAGTTTTTTGTGTGGAAATCCGGAAGCCATTTGTTTGAGCCCATTTGCTTATTTTGTTTACTGTTCCTTGTAGCTGCCGTTCTATACTTCGCATATTCTGAGAGTGATATGAAATGCTGAAATCGTCAACGTATAAAGCTGCGTCAATGATTCTTGGAATTTGCTCGGTTATTGTATTTATTTTAATAGCGAACAGGGTCGTGCTAAGCACAGATCCTTGAGGCACTCCTTCTTCTTGGATGAAAACCTTTGAAAGGATTGTCTGCAGCCTAACTTGGAATGTCCTGTGTTGCAAGAAATTTTGGATATATATAGGGAGATGTCCACGTAAACCAAGGAGGTATAGGTTTTGAAGGATTCCATAACGCCATGCCGTATCGTAAGCTTTTTCTATATCAAATATATCAAAGCAGATCATGACGTGATGTTCCTTTCGGATGAAGGCATTCCGTATACTGTTTTCTAATTTTATAAGTAGGTCTAGTGTTGAGCGATTTTTCCTGAAACCATGCTGTGCTGAGTTGAGAAGATTATTACTGTTCAAATACCACATTAAACGAGCGTTGATGATTTTTTCCATAACTTTGCCTAGGCAACTTGTTAAAGCAATTGGACGGTAGTTGCGTGGATTAGAAAGATCCTTTCCCGGTTTTGGGAAGGCCAGAATTATTGCGTGATGCCAACTATCTGGAAACTGGTTTTCTAGAAAGATTTTGTTGAACAGTTCAAGTAATGCCATTTGGGATTGGTGGTCAAGTTCCTTTATCATCATGTAGTGAATTTGGTCTGGTCCTACAGCGCTTTGCTTTGTCTGCGACAGAGCTGTTCTTAATTCATGGAAAGTTAACGGAAGGTTGTACTGTTCGTCATTTCTTGTGGAAAAATTCAGTTTGTGTTTTTCTATTTTTGCCTTGTATATTTGAAAATTAGGAGTATATGATGTGGTTGCTGATATTTTGGCAAAGGTTTCGCCCAGTGCATTGGCTATTTCTGAAGGCTGTGCGGTGATTTGTCCATTCCAGTTTAGGATTGGAGGTGGATTAATCTGGTATCTGCCATTCATTTTGCTGATTTTATTCCAGACAGTTTGAGATGGTGTGGAACTTGTTAAAGTGGATGCAAATTTTATCCAGGATGCTTTGCTACTGGCTCTTCTAACATACCTGGCTCGCGCTCGTGCCTTTTTGAATATTACTAGGTTCTCTGTAGTGGGACATCTTCGGAAATTATTCCAGGTTTTATTCCTCTCTCTTTTAGCGTGTGAACATTCTTCATTCCACCATGGTTTTGGATGTGTTGGAAGGTGTGATGATGTTTTTGGAATAGCCTGCTCAGCAGCTTGGATTAGTTTATTTGTTACATATTGTACTGCTGCATCTAACGGTTTTTGCTTGATAATATCTGCATCTAATTTTACAATGGATTTATACTTTTCCCAATCCGCTTCATTTACTTTCCATTTGGGATTTCTACGTGACTGACATGTGGTTCCTGATATCATGGAAATGATTATTGGATAGTGATCGCTGCTGAGAGGATCTCTGTGTACAGACCAATCAAGTATTGGAAATAATGTTGGAGAGCATAATGATAGGTCGATAGCTGTGCTATTTCCCGATGGAAGACGCGTGTATGTATGTGTGCCATCATTCAACAGGGTTAAGTCATTCTGTTCTATCCATTTTTCGATCTGTTTTCCTCTCCGGTCTACGGCTGTGTTTCCCCACATAGGACTGTGTCCGTTGAGGTCTCCCAGTATACAGAAGGGTGGAGGTAACTGAGTTAATATATCTTCCAAGTCTTGTTGTTGTAATTCTTGGTTTGGGGGAACGTAAATTGTTATAATGGTTATGAGAGATTTAATGGCTATGCGTACTGCAACTGCCTCGAGGATTGTGTTTAGTGGAAGAACTTGGGAAGGAATATGCGAATTTACCAAAATTGCCACACCACCATGGGTCGTGCCGCCTGTTACTCTGTCTTTACGGTATGTGATATAGTTCTTTACTGTGGGAGAGTCTTGAGGTCTGAGATATGTTTCTTGCAGACAAAGACACAGCGGGGTATGCTGTGCAATCAGATCATATATATCATGTATATTATTGCGGAAACCTCTGCAGTTCCATTGGATTATAATCCCCATTATTTGGTTTTGGAGAAAGTGTCAGACTGTTTCTTAGCTGTTGTTTTAAGCTTTTCAAGTTTATGTTTTTCCTTTGGAAAATATGGTTTGCCGGTATCCATCTCTTCTTCCGCAAAAATCTCTAGTACTGATTCCTCTGCTTGATTGGTCAATTCTGTATCCATTTGTTCCGTTGGCTTCTGGCTTATGATATTACGTTTTTCTGTGGCTTTTGTTTCTGAGTGTTTTGCATTTGGAGGTACAGATAGTGGTGTGTTTGTGACTTTCTCTTTTTGTTTTGGCTGGGATGTGATAAGTAGACCTCGTGCCCAATCCGAAATAGACTTCTTTGGGGAAATCGTGAAATCTGTTTGCGTCTCTATTGTACGCCGATTCTTTATGACCTGTGCATAGGAAGGTCTGTTTAAAATAGTCGGGAGTACAGTTCTCTTAGCTTCTTGGTATGTGACTGAGTGTTCTACTTTATATCGTTGAATCTGCTTTTCCCTTTTCCAGAATTCGCAGTTCTTAGAATAGGCGGAATGATCCCCCTTACAATTTGGACATTTCGGTTGCTCGGCTGGACAGTTCTGATTGGTATGATCTTGAGATCCACAGTTGGAACAGATATGAACTCCACGGCATGCCATTTGTGAATGACCATACTTTTGGCATTTAAAGCAGCGGAGAGGATTTGGAATGTATGGTCTGATGTTACAATTTAGATATCCGGCCTTTACCGATGTAGGTGGTTTGGGAGTGTTAAAGGTCAGTATCAAATTTCTGGTTGGAGTAAGTATACCATCTCTAGTTACATTAATCCTTCGCACAGCAATGACACCTTGATCTTCTAGCTCATTTTTAATTTCTTCTTCTGAGACACTAATAAGGTCCCATTCAGAAATTACTCCTTTTGATGTATTTAGGCTGTTATGGGGAGAGACTGCTACTGGGATCCCTCCAAAAGTTCTCATCTGAAGAAGTCTTTCTGCATGTTTGGCACTGGCTGTCTCGACTAAAATGTCGCCTGATTTCAGTCTCTTGACATTTTTTGGTGTTCCAGCTACACTTTCTAGGCATTTTTGGATTACAAATGGCGACAGTTTTCCCAATGGCTGTTCTGATGTTGAATGAAGGACTAGAAAGGTAGGTGCGTGAAGCGTTGTTATGTCCTTTTTTTTGTCTTTTGGTAACGTTTGTCTCATTATCCTCATTTTTCCGACTCAAAGGAGACGGATCTTTGGGATCTGTGGTTGTGATATTTGGATCATTCATGTTTGCTCCTTTTAGCCCTGGGAGTGAGAGCTTTTCCTCCCAGGTTTCCGGCCCCGCCACGGGGAGGCAGGAGCGGTGCCACCTAGTGACCAAGCGGAAGTTGATTAGTAGTTAGTAGAACTAGGAAATAAATAAAAGAAAGGTGTCTTTCCTTTCTTAGGATTCTTTGTGCTGGTACTTTTCAGCAACTATATATATATGTACAATAGAGAATTTTCTTTAAACTCTATAAATATGTATCACTATCACTTTAGAAATCGCTTTATAATCGCAGAGATATCGCCTGATCACTAGAAACGCTTGGCACTCGGGGCCGATCCTGTTGCAGCAGCATACTGTCATTAACAACTCTGCCAACCTTTGTATTGTTTGCAAACTGGGATTGCAATATCATTTATAAATACAGAAAAAAACAATGGACTCAACACTGAACCCGGAGAGACTCCACTAATAACATTAGTCCATGAAGAGCAGTGTCCATTGATTACCACTCTCTGTCTTCTCCCACACAACCATCCCTTTATCCATAACAGAAATTTGCCTCCAATGCCGCACTGCTCCAACTTGTGCAGCAGTCTTCAATGTGCAACAGTATCAAAAGCCTTGTCTAAGATTCAAATATATGATATCAAAGTTATTCCCTACATCCAGTTGATTTGTGACCACATCATAGTATCCAATCAAATTGGTCAGACAAGACTTCCCCTTAACAAAACCATGTTGTGTCCGAGCTATAACTGAAGTCTTGTCTAGATGATCCTACGGTGCTTTAACCAGTGTCTCCATTAATTTTCCTGGAACAGAGAAAAACTAACAGGTCTATAATTACTTGTGTTGCTGCTTCCTTGTGAACTGCGGTCACATTTTTACACCTCCAGTCCATGGGTCCTCCCCTGAGTTCAAGGAAGCTCTCATAATTATGGCCAAGGGTTTGCTTACTTCCTTTGCTGCCTCCTTTCATATAACTGGATAGATCTCATCCACCCCAGGTGCCTTTCTTATGTTTATCTCCAGTCCATGGGTACCTCTCCTGATTCCAAGGAAGCTCTCATAATTATCGCCAAGGGTTTGCTTGCTTCCTTTGCTGCCTCCTTTAATATAACTGGATAGATAGCATCCACCTATCCAGTTATATTAAAGGAGGTGATCTGATAGAGGATTATCTCATCCTCTATCAGATCACCTCGCCGGTGCCTAATCTCCAGACACTGTAATTTGCAAAAGTTAAGCCTTTCCTAAGATCCAAAATACTTATTTAGTTTGTTAGCCACCTGAGAAGGATCATCAACAGTTGAACCATTGATATCCAGTGGACCAATCTGATTCATCCCCTTGCTTCTAGAGTTTACATAGGTAAAGAACTCTTTGCTGTTTTCTTTGCATCTTTTGCCAAAGATTTCTCATAATCTGCCTTTGCTTACCTAACCTTTGTGAGTTGGTTACAGCCCGGCTTCCATATCACCCATTAATTTATATGTATCCCATGCATTTTTCTTCTCTGCCACATATCTCATTAGTTCATCTGACATTCATTTAGACCTGAACCTTGAACAACATTTCTTAGATGGTATGTAAAGCCTAGTAGCTTCCAAGATAAATTCTATAAATGCCTTCCATTTTGAATTTGCTGTTGGTAACATCATCAGTTGGTCCCACCATATAGAATTTAAATACTGTCGCAGACCACCGTAGTCACCTTTACGAAAGCGAAAACACTTCCCATTATCCCTGATTGGTAATTACATTAGCATTAGTAGAGGCATACGATGCAAGAAAGCAAGGTTATGCAGCAGCAGCAGCAAAAAAAAAAAAAAAAAAACCCCTTCCACTTCACCCCTCCGTTTGTTCGAAATACCTGTCCGGCTTAGCCTTAAATTTCTATAGGCTATCAACTTCCACAACAAGGGATGGAAGTCTGTTCCACCAACCAACTACCCGCTGGCTAAAGGCAAATTTCGGCTCATCTTTCCTCCATCTCAATTTATGCCCTCTCAGGTGATTATTCTGAGCAAGAGGAAGAATGCCGTCGGCATTGAGCATGCTCAAACCATTCACGGCTTTATACACCTCTATCAGATCACCTCGCCCGTGCCTAGCCTCCAGACACTGTAATTTGCAAAACTTATAAGCCTTTCTTCGTAAGAGCAACCCTTTGTTCCATTCACTAATTTTGTTGCCCTTCTCTGTACTCGTTCCAGCAGCTCTACATCCTTCTTGAAATGAAGCCTCCACGCCTGTATACAGTACTGAAAGTGTGGCCTTATACAAAGGAATAATCACCTCCCTATACCTGCTAGAAAAATTCCTGTATATCATTGACAAGAAACCATGAGCTACTCTTGCAGCCAGTCTACACTGCTCACAGAACTTCATATCTGCCTGCACAATTACCCCAAGGTCCTTTTCATTCTCTACCACTGTCACAGTAGTACCACAGATTTGATACATTGCCCTGGGGTTGCTGTTTGCCATATATAGTATTTTACATTTGTCAATATTAAACTTCATTTGCCACCTCTCAGCAAATCTGCTCAACCTTTCCACATCATGTTGCATTAGCATAGCGTCACTAGTGTCCTGTACAACCCTGCCAACCTTTGTATTGTCCGCAAACTCAGACATTAAGCTTGATTTACCATCATCAATATTATTTATAAATACAGAAAACAATGGACTCAACACTGAACCCTGACTCCACTAATAACTTTAGTCCACAATGAGCAGTGTCCATTGATTAGCACTCTATGTCTTCTCCCTCTCAACCACCCCTTTATCCATAGCAGTAATTTTCCTCCAATACCACATGCTCCAATTTGTGCAGCAGTCTTCCATGTGCAACAATATCAAAAGCCTTTCTAAGATCCAAATATATATGATATCAAAGTTATTCCCTGCATCCAGTTTTTTTGTGACTGCATCATAGTATCCAATCAAATTGGTCAGGCAAGACTTTCCCTTAACAAACCGTACGAGCCCGTGACCCCCAAATACGGAGGATGCGGAAAGGTCAGGAAATGACGACCGCATATCCCTGGAGCAATGTGGCCTTAGTTGCTAATGCTCCTAAAAACCAAATAACAACAACAACTTTAACAAACCCATGCTGTGTCCGAGCTATAACTGAAGTCTTGTCTAGATGACCCTGCAGTGCATCTTTAACCAGTGCCTCCATTAATTTTCCTGGAACAGAAGTTAAACTCACAGGTCTATAATTACTTGTGTCAGCCTTTGATCCTCCTTTGTGAATTGGGGTCACATTTGCACATCTCCAGTCTATGGGTACCTCCCCTGGGTCCAAGGAAGCTCTCATAATTATGGCTAAGGGTTTGCTTACTTCCTTTGCTGCCTCCTTTAATATAACTGTATAGATCCCATCCACCCCAGGTGCCTTTCTTGTGTTTATCTTCAACAATTTCTCCTCCACTTTACTCTCAGTTATTACAAGATTATCTAGCTTACTGCCACAGTTGAATACACCTCTGGCATTCCACTCGCTGAATAACTGCTCATGTGTGAATGTCGATGCAAAATATTCATTTAGTTTGTTAGCTACCTGAGCAGGATCATCAACAGTTGAACCATCGATATCAAGTGAACTAATCTGATTTATCCCCTTCCTTCTAGGGTTTACATAAGTAAAGAACTCATTGCTCTTTTTTATTTGCATCATTTGCCAAAGATTTCTTGTAATCTGCATTTGCCTGCCTAACCTCCTTTGTAACTTGGTTACAGATTAACTTATATCTGTCATAGGCTTCTGTGTCACATATTAATTTACATGTATCCCATGCATATTTCTTCTCTGCCATATGTCTCACTAGTTCATCTGACATCAATTTAGGCCTAAACCTTGAACAATATTTCTTAGTTGGTATGTAAAGCCTAGTAGCTTCCAAGATAAGTTCTTTGAATGCTTCCCATTTTGAATTTGCTGTTGGTAACATCATCAGTTGTTCCCACTGTATTGAATTTAAACACTGTCTCAGACCACTGTAGTCGCCTTTACGAAAGTAAAAACATTCCCCTTTACCCCTGATGGTAGTTACCTCTTTGTGTAAATCCCACTTCAGCACACTGTGATCACTGCCTCCTAGTGGTTCCTTTATCTGCAGATTCTTAATGCATGAAGAATCACTACTGATAATCAAATCAAGAGTATTACGCCCTCTAGTTGCCTCCCAAACATGCTGATGTAGAAAACAATCATCCAATAAATCCACAAAAGCCTTGCTAGTGTGTGAGTGACCAACCCACAAATTCCAGTCAATATCTGGGAAATTAAAATCCCCCATTATAAGACTCTCTGATTTACTGGCCCACTGTTTCCCTGTACGGTTTCTTTTTATACTCATCAGAGTCATTACGCCTATAGCACACTCCTACTCAATTTTGATTTCCCAGTGCTCATGTCAAACCAAACTGACTTGACACTGCACTGTCCAGCGATGTCGACTGGCTGTACCTCCTCGGATTTTATGTGTTTCTTAACTAATAGCATAATCGCTCCTTGTTTTCTATCCTTCCTGTACACATTCTACTACCCAAATTCCAGTTCTGCATTCCTTATATCTGTGTGACACCATGTGTGATATCTCAACAATATCAGCCTTTCATGTTTAGACGAAAACCTTAAATTCACCAAATTTACTTACCAAACTCCTAGCATTGGTGTACACACAAGTATATTTGTACCTGTTCCTATTCTTAGCTACCCTAACACAACCAATGTGTTTATTGTACCACCACAATGACTCCCAGCAGTCTCTGAAATCCCCTGCATCTTGTTTTCCATGCTGCTACTCATTCCAATAGAAGTAGTGCAAGAATCACTTTCACCTCTGCCAGTGGCTACTGTTAATCTATTAGTCCGTGTATCCCCTCTATCTAGCAGTTTTCCGACCCACCTAAGACTGCCTCAAAAGCATCAGCAAATATTCTTGCACCCTTTCTATTTAAGTGTATCTCAGCCCTGTAGAAGCAATCTCTCCTATTAACAAGCACAGAACAGGCTGAGAAAAATTCTACCCCTTGAGCCTTGCACAATCTCTCTGGGGCCGAATTGATTGAGAAGGCTCTCATAATATACTCCCTCCTATCGTGTCTGGGAGAATTGTAGACACTTTCAAATTCAACCCTAATTCACGGCTGTTTTTCAACAGTGACCTGTTTAGTAATTCCGCCGTTCTCCTTCTATTAATATCGTTAGTGCCAATGTGTTATTGGCACTAATGATATCACATATTGTGCCCTTAAAGGATGATATCTGCTTTACAACGTCATCAACCTTAGCCCCTGGCAGATACACCCTGTTTCTGTTCCACCTATCCTTTTTACACAATATGTTCCCCATTTCCCCGACAATAGTCACTGATAATTATTAGTTCCTGTGGGACCAGTGCATTCTGTCTTGGGGGTTGCCGCTCTGTTGCGTGATGTTTAAGTGCAAATTCTGGCATTGATGTGGGCAGCTGAGAGCTTGATGGGCCCCTCAATTAGATCCTTCTAGGGCATCTATCATGTCCTTGATGGATGCCCTTGAAGCATTGTTATGGACCTTTTATCCTTTATGCCAGCTTGAAGAACAGGGTGGATGCCCTCAAAGGATTAGATGGGGGGGTAAACCATCCAGCTGCCTACATCAACACCAGACCTTGCAATTGATCATCAAGCAATACAGCAGCAACCACAAAGGCAGAATTGTGCTGGTCAACTGCACAACAGCAAGTTGTTCTCGGTGATACTATTATCGGGGAAATGGGAAATATATTGTGCAAAAAAGGATAGGATCCATATTGTAATTTGCATGAAGTTTTAAAATGGGTTCCTCAAATTGTGAGTATGCATCCACTTCCATATTACTGGTGGGTGATTTGGTTTTCTTACAGTTCTTTAGCAGTTTTCAATTTTTCACTGTCATGCGCGACTGTAGGAGTATCTAATTGGAGTGTTAGCTTCCAGAAGGTGAGTTGCTTTAACCTAGTTAGGTAGAGAGATGTTGGGCAGTATTGACATGTCAATTTCAACTGCAGTTGAAAGACAGCTCCTTGTTGTTTGTTTGTTTGTTATTTGGAGCATTAACAACTAAGGCCATATTGCTCCGGGGATATGCGGTGGTCATTCCCTGACCTTTGCGCATCCTCCGTATTCGGTGGTCACAGGCTCGAACCCCGGTCTAATCAAGAAGCGTGTGCTGCGCACTGCTGCTCCTGCCCACCTGGCTATGGAGGCACCACACAGCTCCTTGTGCGAGACACACAGGATTGAGTAGGCATGGTCAACATAACTTGCCTGTGTGCCTCAGGATATGTGATTTTTTGTTCTATTCTGTATTTTTGGATTTTTTTTTCCGGTTTTCCACATTTCACTTTATTTAGAAAGAGTAGGGTGGGTTCCTTCGCAGTTAGGGCAAACTGGAGTTGAAGCTAAACAGTCTGCTTGTGTATGGTCTGATTGACAATTAGGACAAATGGTGACACCTCTGCATGCCTGCCGAGAATGACCATATTTCTGGCATTTCGGCAGTTTAAATAGCCAGCTTTTACTGTGGATTCTGGAGTGCTAAATACAGTAGACTCTCGATTTTCCAGGATAGATGGTAAAAAAAAAAAAAAAAAAAATCATGGATAATCGATTTTCAGGTTAAACAAAGAATACGGTTCCCCGACATACGTAAGAGTTACGTTCCAGGACGTCTCACATAAGTCGAATTTCATATAACTCGGGAATGAATAATAAAATACTGCTACTATATCCCTGATATGCCAAAATTACAAAAACCACATAATATCCTCAGAAGAATGAAGAAAAATAGTTATATTTTTAATTAATTCAATTAAAAACTTTATCTGGGGACAGCAGTGAAGTAGCCAGAGTGGCAGATAAGAAAAGAAAACATAAAAGGAATCAAAAACATGTACTGTATAGTTTATACAGTACATGTTATTGTACTGTATAAACTATAAAACTTGGTTATTATAGTTGATTCATTGGTGCCGATTGTTTCACCGCTTCTGATATTCTTCTTTCTGTCCTTCGCCTTTATGATTGTGTTCACCGTTGTCACTGATAAATCTGAATTCTGCGCAATACTTGTTTGGCCATTTTCATACATCCTTATTATTTTAATTTTTTGATCCAACCCTATCACTTTCCTTTTCTTGACAGATTTACTAGTACCACTGTGACTTATTCTCTTAGTTCATAATCATGATAACAGTCAAAATTAAATTTTCTGAAAACAACTTCCGAGGTTAAGGCGAAAACTTGCCCTAGGTGACTCCCACTTAATGCTGATAATTCGTTCAGGAAAAAGAGAGCACCAAGTAAATCCACACTAAGTGAGCGCTGCATTCCCATAAGGTAATGGTAACATATGTATTTAATAATCAATAATAAACAAACAGTAGTGCAGTGGTTTTCAACCGGGGTGCCAAAACAACATTCCAGGGGTGCCATGTAATTTAGGGTTAAGTCACTTAAACTTTTTTTTTTTTAAATTTATATGTTTATTTCATTATAAAAAGGTGTACAGTATCTTTTTAGTTTGGTGGTGATCTATAATTTATGTTTACTGAGTACATCTATATATATATATATATATAATTTGTATTATGAAATATAATTTTTATAATTATATTATTGTAATAACTATCATATAACATATATTTTTTAAATATTTTTTATATATATATATATATATATATATATATATATATATATATATAGAGAGAGAGAGAGAGAGAGAGAGAATCGGATCTAATGGGCAGAAAACTGAGTAGGGGTGCCGTTATTAAAAAAAAGGTTGAAAACCACTGCAGTAGTGTAAAGATGCACAAATGTTGGTCAAAATATTTAATATTCAAATATTTGTACATATAAAATATTCTGCATTACATACACATAATTATATGGTAACTACTTACATATCAAATGCAGACATATATAATTATAATTCATAGTATACATCTGCATTACATGTGGAACTACTTACATATCAAAATTAAATTCACGATTTTAATCAAGATTAAAATCAAGAATTTAATTGATTTAATTTAATTGATGAATTTAATCATTAAAAATGTGTTGATTTTGCCAAAATAAAGCCCTCTGGTAAACTAAAAGGGATTTTAAATCTATTGAACAAACAGCCCTTACTAGTTTTAAACGGTCCACACATTTTTTTTTTTAGGTGAGTTTTCTTCTGATCATCATATAGACTAATCTCTCTCTCTCTCTTTTTATAATATTTAACTTAACTGAATTCTGCATTGGATATTATCTTCAACAAAATTAGTTAAAGTTTCTCCATTTCAATCCTAATAGCCGGCCTAGCCCTAGTTGTTTGCAGTGGAACAACTCTTTCCTGCTGCTAAAATTCATTCTTTATTTTTATAATTGTTCTCATAGTTAAACCTGCCAGTCCTAAATTATGGCACACATTCGCTTGTCGTTGACCGGAATCGATTTGCTTCAAAACATCTAATTTAATTTTCAAAACATCTAATCTAATTTAATCTTCATACAGCATACAGAGTTGTTGCTTTTTCATTCTTATCTGCCATTATTAACTCTTCGAATATGTAACTGTGTTAGTTGCATTAATTATGATACAATGTTCGAGTAAACTGTCCGTTACGCATGATGTCTAATACTGTATCGAGTGATGACTAGACCGGATAACACAAACATTACAAGTAATATACTTAATCATTTTTTTAAAATGTCGATCTAGGAACTACGTAACAAAGTCACTGTACTGAAATTAAATTAGCGTGCGAGAAAATTTAACTGAGAATTGAAAAATTTCTCAAGTCACCATGGGAAATGGTTTAATGCTGTTTTGCTATTCATTTTCAAGCTATCGACTCCATCAGATGAAGCATTTTTGTTAAACATGCCAAAAATGCAATCTGTATATTGGTAAAAGAGCGTAATAGTGATTTGTGACAGCATTATAGTCAGATACCAGTTTATAATATAAGAACAGCGTTATAGTGAATCAGCGTAAAGCGAACTGCGTTATAACTAGGGCTTGCTGTATTATCACCGCACGTGAGCTCACATTTTACCGGAGCACATTTCTGGAGGTCACTACCAAAAGCAATAAAAACAATTTGCACTTTCCGGGTTACTGGGCTTTTCTGTTAGTGCAATTCATTATAAACGGGTAGTAAACTCGATCTTATTGCATTTGTGATAATACTGATAGCTGGAATTTTATGGGTTTTTACGTTATTATGATGAAATGTGTGTCCCCTTCACTGAATCTTGAGTCATACAAAAAAAAACAAAAAAAAAAAAACAAATAACGTAAATCAGGGACTTACCGTATCAGAAAATGTTCAGCAACCTAAGTAAAAAGTATGGTGATAGATAAAAAAAAAACAAACAAAAAAAAAAAAAACTTACCACGCACTACTTGCATGTCCAATGCGAAGTAAATACTTTTTACATCACATCCCTTTACTTTTTACGATGTCGATTTTAAATTTAATAGCTTCCCTTTACTTTTTACAGTGTCATGTATGGTTTAGTCACAGACATTATAATGGTTCTTTAGAGATTTAATGGATGCACTGTTTTCAAATGTTTGAATAATTTCAAGTTTTTGTTTCATTTGTCCTTTTGCGGTGCGACGGAACACAACAATCGACGTGACCCACTAAAACAAACTAAACATTTTTTTATTTTTTTTTTGAGCGGCGGATGTGAAGACAGCGTGGGTTGCAAGATAACAAGTACACTAATCTCCCGATGACCGCTTATTTACGACTTGCAACACATTTGTTCATACCTATTCTGGTGTGCTGGAGACATTACCAATACTGCCAGAAACTGCACCCAGAAGTACCTCCTCGTCATCTCGATCGACTTTGCTGGGGGCGTTCAACACCTTATGGTGACCTAGCGTCCTCAGACGGCTGAGACGGTTTGGTTTAGATTTTATTGGCGCATTAGCAACTAAGGCTATAATGCACCAAAACCAGGTGATATATAAAAAATATAAGCTTTCACTGGCCTAATTACTTAGGTTACCATGTCAAGATATAAAATGTAGAAAAGATAAATCAATAAAGAAATAACAATAACATGTAAATTTTAAATACAAGAAAAAACCTTTATTGATTTAAAATAACTAAAAACAGCAGTCACATGGTCACTGTTGGATAAAATCTGACCAAGTGTATACGGCTCAGCTAGTTGATTAAAAGCGGTAAAACAGATATTGCTAAAATCTGGACAGTCAATTAAAATGTGTCTGAATGATAAAATTGTGCCACAAGACTCACACATAGTAGGATCATCAGCCCTCAGAAAAATGAATGAGTCAGATGACTATGTCCTATGTGGGTCCGGGCAAGAACAACTTCCTCCTTACGATTCCTGCACAGACTAGACTGCCACGGTTCAATTACAGGCTTTATATGATATAATTTATTCGTAGTCTGTCTATTCCATGAATCTTGCCATTGGGAGTGTATCTTTTGGTGTATTATTTGCCTATAGTCTGTATAGGGGGAGTGACAGGCAGCAATTATTACTGGGAATTGCTGATTTGGCTGTGTTGACAGCCAAATCATTCCCCGTAATCCCGATGTGGCTGGGAATCCAGCAGAAGTGGATATCATATTCACGTTCACGGAGGAAGTGAATCTTCTGCTGAATGCAAGACAGAATTGGATGAGGATTATATCTCACAGTTGTTAAAGCCTGTAACATGCTGAGAGAGTCGGAATATAAAATGAACCGTTGGTATTGGCATTTAATAATGTGATCCAAGGCTAACTCTATAGTGTGCAGCTCTGCAGTAAATATGCTGCATTCGGGGAGAATCTGCTGTGATATGGTGGTGTCTGGAAAGACAGTAGCAGATCCCACATATGATTCCAACTTCGAGCCGTCTATTTAAACTGGCGCGAAGTCAAAGTTCAGCTCGGTGTGCTGAATAAAGCTGCAGGTAGACAAACGCTGAAAAAAGCTGCAGATGGGGTGTCAGACTTTCCCCAATTTTTAAGGGACTAGTCACATGCTGGAACATGAGCATGCCAGGGTGGAAGGGGTTTCTTTGGTGTATGGGAAACCTTGTCTACCTTGATATTAAGTTCTTTGAGTAGCTCTTGGAGATGAATACCAAAAGGACGATTGGCAGTCTTACGGGTGTTGTACAAATTTTCCCATCGTGGCTCAAAAACGAATGGCCACGTAGGATGGTCTGGCAGGGATTTCAGTTTTAAGGCGTACTTTAGAAACAACTGCTTACGTCAAAGCGATAATGGTGGTTCGTTTGCTTCGACATATAAGCTCTGGACAGGAGATGTGCGATATGGAAAGCCTGAGGATGGACAGGATCCAGCCATCGAAGTACATTGTCTCTGGCCAAATTGTATACCAGGGACCCATAATCTAATCTGGATTGCATGGTGAGTGCATAGCAGGGTGCATCGATCTGCACCCCAAGATGTAGAGGAGAGAGAGCGCAGAATATTCAGGCCTCTTGTGCACTTTGTGCAAAGTTGATGGATGTGATCCAGAAAGGTCAGCTTTTTATCAAATACGAGTCCCAAGAATTTTTTTTCTGCTGCTACTGGAATAGCATATTGTCTGAGCCTTAATTCAGGTTCAGGATGAAGACTACGCTTACGACAAAAGTGTACGCAAATGGTCTTCTCTGGCGAGAACGTGAAGCCATTAGCAGGTGCCAGGAATTAAGGCGATCAATGGCTTTTTGCAGTTGTCTTTCAATAACCCTCACTTTGCATGACTGACAAAATATGCTAGAGTCATCAACATAGAGGGCACTGTTTATAGTTGAAGTTGTTCTGTGATGGAATTTATTTTGAAGGCAAAAAGGGTGACACTTAATACTGATCCTTGTGGTACTCCCTCCTCTTGGCTGAAGGAACAAGAGAGTGAGGATCCCACATGAACTTAGAAAGATCGATTGGCTAAAAAGTTTTTAATAAAAATGGGAAGATGCCCTCTAAGACCAAGGCTATGCAAATCTTTTAAGATGCCAAATCTCCAAGTTTTGTCATACGCTTTCTCCATGTCAAAGAATACAGACACCAAATGTTCACATTTTAGGAATGCATCCTGGATGTATGTTTCCAGTCTAATGAAATGGTCCAGAGTGGACCGGTTCCTTCAGAAGCCGCACTGGATGTTGGAGAGAAGGACGTTTGATTCTAAATACCATATTAAACAAAAATTAACCATTCTCTCCAGGATTTTGCACAGCCAGCTAGTCAGAGCAATAGGACGATAATTAGTAGTGACTTTTGGATCCTTTCCTGGCTTAGCAAAGGCAAGAACGATTGCCTTGCGCCAGGAATCCAGAAACAGCCCTTCAATAAAGATTCTGTTATATAGAAGGAGCAGATAATCCATAGATTTTGGTGAAAGATGCTTAATCATTTCATAATGGGTGCCATCTGGTCAAACAGGACGTGCTTTGGAAAGAATAAGAGCTCTTTTCAGTTCCTGTATAGTGAATGACCCGTTGTAGGGATAGACGCTCTTAAAATTAAGTGCTTGTTTTTCGATTTTATGTTTCAGGACCAGGAACTCTGGGGAATACGAAGATGTTGCAGAGATGTTAGAGAATGTTTCCCCAAGAGAATTGGCTATAGCAGCTGGATCTGCAATAGTGCATCCATTATAATCTAGGATTGAAGAAGGGTGGGATGTATATTTTCCCTTCATTTTCCAGATTTTATCTCAGACCAGCTTAGTACTAGTGGACTGAGTAACTGATGAAGTAAAATGGATCCACGATTCCTTTTGACTCTGACGGCGGATGTAGCGTGCTTTGGCTTGTGCGCGTTTAAAGGCTATAAGGTTGGTCGTGGTAGGATATCGGCGGAATATCGCCCATGCTTTGTTTTGAGCCTTTTTTGCTGCTGTGCACTCCTTGGACAATAATTTCTGTGATGTACTGCCTCATTGATAGGCTTCTGACTGACGGTACTAAGGTCAAAATTTGCCTGATGTAGGAAGGCAGTCCACAGTCAGCCTGATCAGTCTTCCACCGTGGTAACCTGAAAGGAAAATATGGTCTCCCACTGTGTAACAAGGTTATCACAGGGAAGTGATCACTTCCGTATGGGTTCTCCTCCACTTCCCAAGTGAGTGAAGGGAGTAGAGAATGGGAGCAGATAGAGAGATCAATCGCAGAAAAAGTAAGGGTAGGCATGTGGAAGAAGGTGTTTGTTTCAGTATTTAGAAGGGAAAGGTCATTGTCATTTAGCATACGCTCTATGACTCGTCCCCTTCCATTGATGTTAGCACTACCCCACAGGGTAGTATGTCCATTAAAATCCCCAAGAAATAAGAAAGGGGGAAGCAACTGCGTTATAAGATTATCAAGGTCTTTCCTGGGAGATGTCAGTCCCAGGGAGCAAATAAATGGAGCACACAGTTAATAAAAATCCCAGTGTAAGGCAAATTGCAATAGCCTCTATGCTGGTTGTAACTAGCAAGGGCTGAACTGGGGTCTGGTTGCCCACAAGGATAGCAACCCCTCCACGAGCAGGACCATCCGCAATTCCATCCTTATGAAAAATTGTGATGTTATGCATGGTGGGATCATCATTTGCCATTAGATAAGTCTCCTGCAAGCAAAAGCAAACTGGCTCGCGCTTTTGCAGGAGGGCCTTGATGTCATCAGTATTTCGCCGGAATCCACGAGAATTCCATTGTAGGAATTTAGCCATTATTTTGGCTTGGTGGGTCCATCAGGCAGCTTCCGAGGTGCTGAGGGCTAACTCTTGTCAGTCTTGGATTTATCTTTTTTTTTTGGGGAAAGAATGGATGCTGTCCCATGTACATTTCTTTCTCCGCAAAGAGTTCCAAGACTGATTCGTCCAGAACCTCCTTATTCTCTACATCCATTGTTTCTGGTATCACGGGTGACTCTTCTGAACTTTTTGGCTTTTCTTTACCACTTTAGTTTTGGTAGTGGTGGAGCACTGCAAGGTACGGATATAGGAGTGGCAGCCGATTGTGTTTTTTTGGTGGGCTTTTGAGAACTCAATAAATAGCATGCAATCAGAGCGAATGACTCTCTTGGTGGTATAGTCATATCAGTTTGTGTACTGATAGTGCACTTAGCAGAAACTTGAGCATATGAAGGTTTCCCGCTATTTATTGGTTGGATATGTTTTCTGGCCTTTGGGTAGGAGATATTCAGCTCTGTTTTCAGTTTTTGTATTTCTTTTTCATTCTTCTACCGCTGGCATGCTCTAGAGTAGGCAGGGTGCTCTCCTTGCAGTTGACACAGATTGGTTCTGAAGCTGAACATTCCTTGCTCTCATGGTCTTTAACACCACATTGAGCACAGGCAGGGTTACCACGACAAGATGTTTGTGAGTGGCAGTATTTTTGGCATCTAGAACACCTCGGTGGGTTTGGGATATAAATCCTCACTGGGCAGTTTAGATAGCCTACCTTGATGGAACTTGGAGGCTGTTGGGTATTGAACGTGAGGATAAGAACTCGGGTAGGGACAAGATTCCCATCCTTGCATATCGATATTCTCTTAACAGCTGTCACTCCTTGGTCTTTTAATTCAGAGCAGATCTCTTCTTCAGAAACATGAAGAAGTCCCACTCTGATATAACACCTCGTGAAGAATTCAGAGTTTTGTGGGGGGTTACATTGATAGGTATTCCGCCTATGGATGTAGAGGTCAAGATTTTAGCCGCTTGTTTTGAGCTGGAAGCTTCAACCAAAAGGTCGCAAGAACGCAGTCGTTTAACGGATTTTGGTGAACCTGCCAACCCTTCTAATCCTTTCTTAATAAAGAAGGGCGATATCTTTCCAATTGACTGCTCTCCGGAGGAATGGAGAACGAGGAAGAGTGGCGTCACTGATGGTGGTGTGTCCTCAGTTCTGGCTCAGTTCAGTGACCTCAGATCTTCTCTCATCGCACAAATTCATTTCATCCCGAGAGACTAGGAGCAATATCTCCTGGAAGACCACCATACCTATACAGCCTTTTCTAACTTTGCTCAGGGCCTCTTCACGAGGCGGAAAACCCTACCACAACCTCAGAATCAGACCCAACCAGACAATGAAACGGCCTAATCAGCCACGTGTCAAGACCACTACTTGCTTCAGCATACTGCAATCCCTGTGAAGACTTTCAACCTGCACAATAGACGTGCCTTTACAATGCAGCCTCAATATAACCTCGATCTACCATGACTGCCACTCCGGCTTCGCCCCCACCAAGTTGACTCACCACTGAAATGACTCCACTATCTGAACAGGACTTCTTTGTCCCAGGATTGACACTACAGGATTTGACCCTCTTGGATTGACTCTACCAAATATATCTTCATGCAGCTCACTACTGAAATGACTTCACCACCTGGACGGGACCTGTCTGTCCCAGGATTGCACTTCTCGAATTGACTTTCTCGGACCGGACTCTGTCAACTATGACTTCACACATCAATTTCTCTTCTCCCCACCACCCCCTTCTTTCCTTCTGGTGGGGCATGGGCCTGCCTCACTGATTTTGGGGTCATCTACTCATCGACCGTATACTTCTGTCTCTCACCCCCCAGCCTTCAGTCCACCCTCCCCGTTCAGCCTTCAAACTAGTGTTCATCCCGTGTCAAAATTATCCTAGCCCTACACCCAAAATTCTTCATTCCACACTGTATAACTTAAAACTCCTTTGGCCTGACCCAACCACTAGCACATTTTTTTTTTTTTTTTTTTTTTAAGGTCCTAGCCACTGAAATCACAGGAAATTAGGTGGCAGGATCCACCAGAGTACTTATTTAAAAACACTGGTGTACCTTACCTGGCTGGCCTCCACGGGGCTAAGTGTGACAACGTTGGGCCTCAGCGGCTAAATGGCCAGATGAACAATGGTACACAACACTACATCCAACAATATCCATACACTTTTAAATCTCTGGCCTTTACAGTGTTCTGTAACACACGACAATGTAGACTACACGGAGATGGGGAAACCCTACACACACTTTACACTTTACCTATTCTAGTTATCACTTGAATTTTTTTGATTTCTGGTTGATTATTTTTTTATTTATTTTTTTTAAATTTCGAGTCTTGAAGTGTCCCGGTTAATCCGATACTGGTGAATCGAGAGTCAGCTGTAAATGGATCCAATTAGGAATGAGACTTCCATCTTTTTTGGTCATTATTCATTTGGCACTAATTACTTTTTGACTGCTAAGTTTTTGATCTAATTCTTCTTCAGAGACTGTAAGTAGATCCCGTTTTGTGATGACTCCTTTTGATGAATTTAAGGTATTGTGTGGAGTAATAGACACTGGCAGCCCACCAAATGTCAATGTTCCTAGCATGTATTCAGAATGTTTTGAAATGGCTGTTTCAATCAGGAGATCTCTGGATTTAGTCATTTCACCATTTTTCAGGATCCAGCGATTGATTTCAAATATCTTTGATTTAGAAATGACAATAACTTGCCCAGAGGCTGGGTAGACTGAGGGTGTATTACCAGAAACTTTGGCATTTCATGGCACTGTGCTTCCCTTTGAAGACTTTTAAGATTTGTAAGAGTCATTATCATTGGATGTTTCTCTCGAGCATGAAGGCTTTAGAGCAGTGGTCTCAAACTGGTGACCCACGGGCCGCATCCGGCCCCCAAAGCAATTTTACACGGCCCGCGAATACACTTCAATTATGTATTTGTTGTAAATACAGTGCTTATAGTTTTAGAGACAGAGATATGGACTGAGCTTATGTGTGCGAGTGCTATTGAAGGAAAAAGAGATAGAATCAATAGGTTGGGGCTTTGTCTTTGTCACTATAGGCTTGTATGCCAGGCCACGTGACTGGGATAATGTGGGAGAACTTCCCACGTCAGTACTATCAGTAAATTTAGTTCGCCAGCCGACAGTTGGTGGCGCTTTAGTATTCTGGAGTTTCCGATTTTTTCTACTGAGTTGGTACTTCTGATATATATTTTCCTTGAGTAGTGTAGTGTAGTGTAGGTATTGATATAATGTAGATTCTACATTATATCAATACCGATCGTTTAGAATTGTGCAATACCTAGTGTTGCTTTCATACGAAAATTCATCTTGTTAAATTAAAGTTTTAAATAAAATTATAACAGTGATTTTAATTAAGAGATTAAACTGCAATCTTTAACAAAGGGTAAAAGAAAAGTGGAAGGAGAAGGACGTGTTTTTCAAGATAAATGGGAAATTATGTACTTTTGTGGTGTTGTGCGCAATAAAAATTGTATGTTTTATTTGTATTAGCATTAGTAGAGGCATA
Source organism: Mastigoproctus giganteus (assembly GCF_048544385.1). Lineage (NCBI taxonomy): Eukaryota > Metazoa > Arthropoda > Arachnida > Uropygi > Thelyphonidae > Mastigoproctus > Mastigoproctus giganteus. The sequence continues at coordinate 65,632,922 of NC_143584.1, read as the reverse complement.
TGACGCAAGAAAGCAAGCTTATGAGGCATCAGCCAAGAAAAAAAAAAAAAAAAAAAAAAACACCCTTCCATTTGTTCGAAATACCTGTCCAGCTAAGCCTTAAATTTATTTAGGCTATCAACTTCCACAACAAGAGATGGAAGTCTGCTCACCAAGCAACTACCCGCTGGCTAAAGGCAAATTCCCGCACATCTATCCTACATCTGTCTTTCCTCAATTTGAATTTATGCCATCTCAGGTGATTATTCTGAGCAAGAGGAAGTATCCCATCAGCATTGAGCATGCTCAAACCATTCAAGGCTTTGTAGACCTCTACCAAATCACCTCGCCGGTGCCTAGTCTCCAGACACTGCAATTTGCAAAACTTAAGCCTTTCTTCTTAAGAGCAACCCTTCGTTCCGTTCACTAACCTTGTTGCCCTTCTCTGTACTTGTTCCAGCAGCTCCACATCCTTCTTGAAATGAGGCCTCCAGACCTGTATACAGTACTTAACGTGCGGCCTGACCACTACCTTATACAAGGGAACAATCACCTCCCTATCCCTGCAAGAAAAATTCCTCTATATCATTGATTGTTAAACATCATTTGCCGCCTCTCAGCCCATCTGCTCAACCTTTCCAGATCCTGTTGCAGCAGCATAGCATCAGTAGCGTCCTTAACAACCCTGCCAACCTTTGTATCATCTGCAAATTTGGACATTAAGCTTGATATACCATCATCAATATTATTTATAAATACAGAAAACAAGAAAGGACTAAACACTGAACCCTGAGGGACTCCACTAATAACATTAGTCCACAATGAGCAGTGTCCATTAATTACCACTCTGTCTTCTGCCACTCAACCATCCCTTTATCCATAGCAACAATTTGCCCCCAATGCCAACACGGCTCCAATTTGTGCAGCAGTCTTCGATATGCAACAGTATCAAAAGTCTTTCTATGATCAAAATATATAATATCAAAGTTATTCCCTGCATCCAGTTCTTTTGTGACTACATCATTTTGGGGGGTGACAAAGACCAATAGATTGACAGTAGCCACTGGCAGAGGTGAAAGAGATTCTTGCACTGCTTCTATTAGAATGAGCAGAAGCCTGAAAAACAAGATGCATGGTATTTCAGAGACTGCTGGGAGCCATCGCGGTACAAGTAAACACATGGGTTGTGTTAGGGTAGCTAAGAATAGAAACAGGTGCAGGTATACTTGCGTGCACACCAATGCTAGGAGTTTAGTAAATAAATTTGATGAATTTGAGGTATTGCTCAAAACATCAAAGGCAGATATTGTTGGGATATCAGAGACGTGGTGTCACACAGATATAAGGGATGCAGAACTGCAATTTGGGGAGTACAACGTCTACAGAAAGGACAGAAAGGGGGGGGGGTTATGCTATTAGTTAAGAAACACATAAAAACCAAGGAAGTGAAGCCAGTCGACATCGCTGGACAGTGCAGTGTTGAGTCAGTTTGGTGTGACATAAGCATTGGGAGATCAAAATTGAGAGTAGGAGTGTGCTATAGGCCTAATGACTCTGATGAGTATAATAAGGAACTGTATAGGGAAATAGAGTGGGCCAGTAAATCAGAGAGTCTTATAATGGGAGATTTTAATTTCCCAGATATTGACTGGAATTTGGGGGCTGGTTACTCACACACTAGCAGGGCTTTTGTGGATTTATTGGATGATTGTTTTCTACATCAGCATGTTCGGGAGGCAACTAGAGGGAGTAATACTCTTGATTTGATTATCACCAGTGATTCTTCATGCATTAAGAATCTGCAGTTAAATGAACCACTAGGTGGCAGTGATCACAGTGTGCTGAAGTGAGATTTACTCAAAGAGGTAACTACCATTAGGGGTAAAGGGAAGGGTTATTGCTTCCGTAAAGGCAACTACGATGGACTGAGACAGTATTTAAATTCTATACAGTGGGACCAACTGATGATGTTACCAACAGCAAATTCAAAATGGGAAGCATTCAAAGAACTTATCTTGGAAGCTACTAGGCTTTACATACCAACTAAGAAATATTGTTCAAGGTTTAGGCCAAAATGGATGTCAGATGAACTAATGAGGCATATGGCAGAGAAGAAAAATGCATGGGATACTTACGAATTAACACATGACACAGAAGCCAATGATAGATACAAGTTGATATGCAACCAAGTTACAAAGGAGGTTAGGCAGGCGAAGGCAGATTACGAGAAATCTTTGGCAAGGGATGCAAAGAAAAACAGCAAAGAGTTCTTTACTTATGTAAACTCTAGAAGGAAGGGGATGAATCAGATTGGTCCACTTGATATTGATGGGTCAACTGTTGATGATCCTGCTCAGGTAGCTAACAAACTAAATGAATATTTTGCATCGACATTCACACATGAGGAGTTATTCAGCAAGGGGAATGCCAGAGGTGTATTCAACTCTAGCAGTAAGCTACAGAATCTTGAAATAACTGGGAGTAAAGTGGAGGAGAAACTGTTGAAGATAAACACAAGAAAGGCACCCGGTGTGGATGGGATCTATCCAGTTATATTAAAGGAGGCAGCAAAGGAAGTAAGCAAACCCTTAGCCATAATTATGAGAGCTTCCTTGGACTCAGGGGAGGTACCCATAGACTGGAAATGTGCAAATGTGACCCCAATTCACAAAGGAGGATCAAAGGCTGACACAAGTAATTATAGACCTGTGAGCTTAACTTCTGTTCCAGGAAAATTAATGGAGGCACTGGTTAAAGAAGCACTGCAGGATCATTTAAACAAGACTTCAGTTATAGCTCAGACACAGAATGGTTTTGTTAAGGGGAAGTCTTGCCTGAACAACTTGATTGGATACTATGATGCAGTCACAAAAGAACTGGATGCAGGGAATAACTTTGATATATACTTGGATCTTAGAAAGGCTTTTGATACTGTTGCACATGGAAGACTGCTAGATAAATTGGAGCAGTGTGACATTGGAGGCAAATTGCTGCTATGGATAAAGGGGTGGTTGAGGGGGAGAAGACAGAGAGTGGTAATCAATGGACACTGCTCATCGTGGACTAATGTTATTAGTGGAGTCCCTCAGGGCTCAGTGTTCGGTCCATTATTGTTTTCTGTATTTATAAATGATATTGATGATAGTATATCAAGCTTAATGTCCAAGTTTGCAGATGATACAAAGGTTGGCAGGGTTGTCAAGGACACTACTGACACTATGCTGCTGCAAACAGGATCTGGGAAGGTTGAGTAGATGGGCTGAGAGGTGGCAAATGAAGTTTAACATTGACAAATGTAAAGTACTACACATGGGAAACAGCAACCCCAGAGCAACGTATCAACTCTGTGGTACTACACTGACAGTGGTAGAGAATGAAAGGGACTTGGGGGTGGCTGTGCAGGCAGATATGAAGTTCTCTGAGCAGTGCAGACGGGCTGCAAGAGTAGCTCATGGAGTATTGTCAATGATATACAGGAATTTTTCCAGCAGGGATAAGGAGGTGATTATTCCATTGTATAAGGCAATGGTCAGGCCACACCTAGAGTACTGTATACAGGTCTGGAGGCCTCATTTCAAGAAGGATGTAGAGCTGCTGGAACGAGTACAGAGAAGGGCAACAAGATTATTGAATGGAACAAAGGGGTGCTCTTACGAAGAAAGGCTTAAGTTTTGCAAATTACAGTGTCTGGAGACTAGGCACCAGCGAGGTGATCTGATAGAGGTGTATAAAGCCTTGAATGGTTTAAGCATGCTCAATGCTGATGGGATTCTTCCTCTAGCTCAGAAAAGTCACCTGAGAGGGCATAAAATTAAATTGAGGAAAGACAGATGTAGGATAGACGTGCGGAAATTTGCTTTTAGCCAGCGGGTGGTTGGTTGGTGGAACAGACTCCCATCCCTTGTTGTGGAGGTTGATAGCCTAAATAAGTTTAAGGCTCAGCTGGACAGGTATTTTGAAGGAACAGAGGGGTGAAGTGGAAGTGGGTTTTTTTTTTTTTTTGGTTGATGCTGCATAAGCTTGCTTTCTTGCATCAAATGCCTCTACTAATGCTAACGCTAATGTATCCAATCAAATTGGTCAGGCAACACCTTCCCTTAACCAAACCATGCTGTGTCTGAGCTATAATTGAATTCTTGTCAAGATGATCCTGCAGTGCTTCTTTAAGCAGTGCTTCCATTAATTTTCCTGGAACAGAAGTTAAACTCACAGGCCTATAATTACTTGTGTCAGCCTTTGATCCTCCTTTGTGAATTGGGGTTACATTTGCACATCTCCAGTCTCTGGGTACCTTCCCCGAGTCCAAGGAAGCTCTCATAATTATGGCTAATGGTTTGCTTACTTCCTTTGCTGCCTCCTTTAATATAACTGGATAGATCCCATCCACCCCAGGTGCCTTTCTTGTGTTTATCTTCAACAATTTCTCCTCCACTTTACTCTCAATTATTACAAGATCATCTAGCGCACTGCCAGTGTTTACTTCATCTATGGCATTCCCCTTCCTGAATAACTCCTCATGTGGGAATGTAGATGCAAAATATTGATTTAGTTTGTTAGCTACCTGAGCAGGATCATGAACAGTTGAACCATCGATATCAAGTGGACCAATCTGATTCATCCCCTTCCTCCTAGAGTTTACATAAGTAAAGAACTGCTTGCTGTTTTTCTTTGCATCCCTTGCCAAAGATTTCTTGTAATCCGCCTTCGCCTGCCTAACCTCCTTTGTAACTTGGTTACAGATCAACTTATATCTATCATAGGCTTCTGTGTCACGTGTTAATTTATATGTACCCCGTGCATTTTTCTTCTCTGACATATGTCTCATTAGTTCATCTGACATCCATTTAGGCCTGAACCTTGAACAGTATTTCTTAGTTGGTATGTAAAGCCTAGTAGCTTCCAAGATAAGTTCTTTGATTGCTTCCCATTTTGAGTTTGCTGTTGGTAACATCTTCAGATGGTCCCACTGTATAGAATTTAAATACTCTCTCAGACCATCGTAGTCGCCTTTATGAAACCAAAAACCCTTCACTTTACCCCTGATGGTAGTTACCTCCTTCAGTAAATCCAACTTCAGCACACTGTGATCACTGCCACCTAGTGGTTCCTGCATCTGCAGATTCTTAATGCATGAAGAATCACTACTGATAATTAAATCAAGAGTATTGCTCCCTCTAGTTGCCTCCCAAACATGCTGATTTAGAAAACAATCATCCAATAAATCCACAAAAGCCTTGCTAGTGTGTGAGTGACCAACCCACAAATTCCAGTCAATATCTTGGAAATTAAAATCCCTCATTATAAGACTCTCTGATTTACTGGCCCACTCTATTTCCCTGTACAGTTCCTTATTATACTCATCGGAGTCATTAGGCCTATAGCACACTCCTACTCTCAATTTTGATCTCCCAATGCTTATGTCACACCAAACTGACTCGACACTGCACTGTCCAGCGATGTCGACTGGCTTCACTTCCTTGGATTTTATGTGTTTCTTAACTAATAGCATAACCCCTCCTCCCCTCCTGTCCTGTCTATCCTTTCTATACACATTGTATTCTCCAAATTCCAGTTCTGCATTACTTATATCTGTGTGACATCACATCTCTGATATCCCAACAATATCTGCCTTTGATGCTTTGAGCAATACCTCAAATTCATCAAATTTATTTTACCAAACTCCTAGCATTGGTGTACACGCAAATATACATGCACCTGTTCTTTTTCTTAGCTACCCTAACACAACCCATGTGTTTACTTGTACCCCAATGACTCCCAGCAGTCTCTGAAATATCCTGCATCTTATTTTCCAAGCTGCTGCTCATTCCAATAGAAGCAGTGCAAGAATCACTTTCACCTCTGCCAGTGGCTACTGTTAATCTATTTGTCCTTGTATCCCCCAAATCTAGCAGTTTTCTGACCCACCTAACACTGCGTCGATAGCATCAGCAAACATTCTTGCACTCTTTCTATTTAAGAGTATCCCATCCCTGTAGAAGCAGTCTCTCCTGTGAACAAGTACAGACCAGGCTGAAATAAATTTTACCCCTTGAGTCTTGCACAATCTTTCCAGGGCCGAATTGATCGAGAGGGCTCTCATCATATACTCCCTCCTATCGTGTCTGGGCAGAATTGCCGACACTTTCAAATTCAACCCTAATTCACGGCTTTTTTTCAACAGTGACCTGATATTGTTAAGTAATTCCGCCGGTCTCCTATTCTTAATATCATTAGTAAATCTCCTACTCTTAATATCATTAGTAATAAGGGAATATCAGTTCCGAAAGAATACAATTTACATCGCCATTACGAAACGAATCATAAAGAAAAATTTGAAATGTTGGAAGGCAAATTGAGGGAAGAAAAGTTAGTTTCTGAAATTTGGCTTACAACGACAATTTTTTTTTTACTGAAGCAACAGTTCACGCAAGATTTACTCTGGCGCACATCATTGCATTACGATCAAAACCATTTACTGATGGCAAATTCCTTAAAGATTGTTTGATTAAGTCTGCTGAACTTCTTTGTCCTGATAAACAAAAATTATTTAAAAAATATTAGTTTGTCAGCCAACACAGTAGCAGAAAGTATTAACGAAATTGCTAGTGATTTACGATGTCAGTTAAAACAAAAAAGTATAGATTTTGCAGCATTCTCAATAGCAGTTGAGAGTACTGACATCACAGATATAGCACAACTTGCCATTTTCGTACGAGGTGTTATTGATGAATTTGAAGTAATTGAGGAATTATTGGAAATAATTCCTATGAAAGGAAAAACTAGTGTACAGGATATTTTTTCTGAAATAAAAACTGTAATAGATAAATATAAATTAAGTTGGGATAAAATGGTTGGATTTGCAAGTGATGGTGCAGCTGCTATGGTTGGTAAAAAAATTGGAGTAACGATAAAATTAAGAAATATAGTGAAAGAAGAAAAATTTCAGAATAATTTTTACACTATACATTGCATTATTCATCAAGAAGCACTTTGTGCCAAAAGTTTGCAGATGGATAATGTTATGGAAACAGTAACTAAAACAGTAAACTTTATCCGTGGATGAGCTCTGAATCATCGAGAATTTGTTGCATTACTTGAAGAAATTGAAAGTGAGTACAGAGAAATGATTTATTATAACGAGGTGAGGTGGATAAGACGAGGAGCTGTATTAAGACGGTTTTTTTATTTAATAAATGAAATCAAAATTTTCATGACAAAAAAATAAAACCATCGACGAGCTACATAATGATACATGGATAACAGATTTAGCATTTCTTGTTGACTTAACTGGCCATTTAAATATCCTCAATAAAGAGCTGCAAGGAAAGAATAAATTTATCACTGACATGTATGCTTGTATTAAATCTTTTAAAGTTAAATTGCAATTATGGGAAACACAACCGGAATCAAAAAGTTTCGTACATTTCCTACATCTTAAATCCTGCCCTATTATTTCAAATGAAAAATCTCAAGAATATGCAAGAAAAACAGCATTATTACGACAAGAATTTGAAGAAAGATTTAAAGATTTTAATGATTTGGAGTCCGATTTTACATTATTTTCATTATCATTAAAAACGAATGTGAATAACGCACCAGAAAATCTACAAATGGAGCTAATTAATTTAGTGTGATATAAATTTTATTCAAAGATTTGAAGATACAGATTTGATTAACTTTTATTCATACTTGTCAAAAGATAAATACCCTCAGTTACGAATTTTTGCAATAACAATAATCACTTTGTTTGGGAGAACATTTATATGAGAACAGTTTTTTCGCAGTTGAAAATTAATAAGTCTAAGAAAAGAACCCGATTGACTGATGAGCATCTACAATCCGTGATGAAGATAGTTTCTAGTAATTTTTCTCCAAGGCTAAACTTTATCAGAATCGAAACGCCATCAAATGTCAAGTTGTAGTAAGAAATAAAGAAGTTTATAATTATTTACATACAAACATATGTATTTTTTCTGTATGTGTCGAAGAAAAATTTATTAATAAAAGAAAGAGAATAGGTTGTCATTATTTATTCTCAAGTTTTGTCCCACTTGGAAAGTTTTCATAATTTGTTTATTTTTAGTTTAAGTTAAAAGTAAGTTATTTAGTGGTTAATTCAACATATTATAATTATTTGAAATAAATGTCAGTCTGAAAATTTAATATTTAGCTGTCAATACGTTTGAATTACAAAGTGTAACCAACAGAAAAAATTTTTTTCCTTTGTGTTATTATTATTATTGTTTATGTATGTTTTGATAAATATTTAGTAAGTGATTAGGCATCTAAAGAAAATAGAAGAGAAAATTTAACCGAAAGAAAGAGTCTCATAATTTTAGCATTAGTAGAGGCATTTGATGCAAGAAAGCAAGCTTATGCAGCATCAGCCAAAAAAAAAAAAAAAAACCACTTCCACTTCACCCCTCTGTTCGTTCAAAATACCTGTCCAGCTGAGCTTTAAACTTATTTAGGCTATCAACTTCCACGACAAGGGATGGAAGTCTGTTCCACCAACCAACCACCCACTGGCTAAAAGCAAATTTCCGCACGTCTATCATACATCTGTCTTTCCTCAATTTGAATTTATGCCCTCTCAGGTGATTATTCTGAGCGAAAGGAAGAATCACATCAGCATTGAGCATGCTCAAACCATTCAAGGCTTTATACACCTCTATCAGATCACCTCGCTGGTGCCTAGTCTCCAGACACTGTAATTTGCAAAATTTAAGCCTTTCTTCGTAAGAGCACCCCCTTGTTCCATTCACTAATCTTGTTGCCCTTCTCTCTACTCGTTCCAGCAGCTCTACATCCTTCTTGAAATGAGGCCTCCAGACATACAGTACTTTAGGTGTGGTCTGACCATTGCCTTATACAAGGGAATAATCACCTCCTTATCCCTGCTACAAAAATTACTATATATTATTGACAATACACCATGAGCTACTCTTGCAGCCCATCTGCACTGCTCAGAGAACTTCATATCTGCCTGCACAACCACCCCCAGGTCCCTTTCATTCTCTACCACAGTCAGTGTAGTACCACAGAGTTGATACGTTGCTCTGGGGTTGCTGTTTCCCATGTGTAGTACTTTACATTTGTCAGTGTTAAACTTCATTTGCCACCTCTCAGCCCATCTGCTCAACCTTTCCAGATCCTGTTGCAGCAGCATAGTGTCAGTAGTGTCCGTGACAACCCTGCCTACCTTTGTATTGTCTGCAAACTTGGACATTAAGCTTGATATACCATCATCAATATCATTTATAAATACAGAAAACAATAATGGACCCAACACTGAGCCCTGAGGGACTCCACTAATAACATTAGTCCACGACGAGCAGTGTCCATTGATTACCACTCTCTGTCTTCTCCCCCTCAGCCACCCCTTTATCTATAGCAGCAATTTGCCTCCAATGCCACACTGCTCCAATTTGTGCAGCAGTCTTCCATGTGCAACAGTATCAAAAGCCTTTCTAAGATCCAAGTATATAATATCAAAGTTATTCCCTGCATCCAGTTCCTTTGCGACTGCATCATAGTATCCAATCAAATTGGTCAGGCAAGACTTCTCCTTAACAAAACCATGCTGTGTCCGAGCTATAACTGAAGTCTTGTCTAAATGATCCTGCAGTGCTTCTTTAACTAGTGCCTCCATTAATTTTCCTGTAACAGAAGTTAAACTCACAGGTCTATAATTACTTGTGTCAGCCTTTGATCCTCCTTTGTGAATTGGGGTCACATTTGCACATCTCCAGTCTGTGGGTACCTCCCCTGAGTCCAAGGAAGCTCTCATAATTATGGCTAAGGGTGTGCTTACTTCCTTTGCTGCCTCCCTTAATACAACCGGACAGATCCCATCCACCCCGGCTGCCTTTCTTGTGTTTATCTTCAACAACTTCTCCTCCACTTTACTCTCAGTTATTACAAGATTCTCCAGCTTACTGCTAGAGTTGAATACACCTCTGGCTTTCCCCAGAGGTGTATTTTAGCCAGGGAGAGAAGGAGAAAAATATAAATTTGAGAAATAAAAAGTAAGTATAAAGAAAAACATTGTAGAAAATACAATTGAACATTATTGAAATAAATTTTCAGTTAAACCATTTTCGAGGAAAATTAAATTTTAAAAGTAAAATTTCCAAACTTATAAACTTACACGCAACACACCACACGCGTAACACCAGGTTATAAAGGGGTGGTATCCATACAATTAGGGGTAAGTACAGTGCAATATATATATTCACTCTCATTTTTGTAAAAAAAAAAAAAAAAAAAAAAATTCCGGCCCGTCAGCTGCTTTCAGATCGTGCATTCGGCCCGGATGCAATTTTAGTTTGAGACTACTACTTTAGAGGATTCAAATTATTGAAATCCATGGTTGTTCGTTTTAGCCCTGGAGGATAACTTTACCTCCAGGTTACTGGCCCTGTCATTGGGAGGGAGGAGCAGTGCCAACCAGCAACCAAGTGATCAGAAGTAGGAGAGCAGTAGGCTTTCACTGTGAAGAAAATGTTGCAAAATATAATGGCATACAAGCAATAATTACAAAAAAAACCTATCACCAATCTCCAAAAAACCAGTGTGAGTTAGGGATGTTTAACTTGATGTGGAAACTATAAAGATCGGTCGTGTGTTTGGGCCACGATGGGCAGCTTGTAGCTTACGGACGGCAATTGAGGGTTGGAGGAATTATCCCGCTTTGTGCAAACATTTAGAAAATCAGAAAGTTAATTAAATATTCTGGATTACTAAACCGACTTTTCAATCTGGAATTTCTTTACAATTTAGCAATAATGATTGACATCCTGCAGGAGCTCTCTTACCTTTCAGAAGCTTTACAGAATCATTATGGTAAAAGCAGATAAATTAATTATTCTAACTATCAATGCTATCGCTAATTTGAAAAATTCTGAAGGAAATAATGAAGCTAAATTGAGAGCATGTTGAAGTTGAAAGAATTTGAAGGAATCGAAAATAAGAAACATTTAAAAAATTACCTCGTGAAACATTATTAAGGATAAGTTATTAATGTAAAACAGTAATTTTAAATTTAATAAAGAAAATAATGATACTATTGACAATGAGGAATTGAAAGAAATTTCATCTCCGTCACAAGACGGTGAAAAACGAATAAGAAATTTAAGTTTTCTGATAAAATATGAAATAAAAATTAATGATTTTACAGAATTTGTCGAAGACAGTTTATCTTTAAATCGAGTGAAATTCCCTCTTCAATTACGAAAGACAGAAATATCTTTGAAAACACTGCAATTAGCAGTGCTTTCAGGGTAATGAATAAATGAATGAATAATGTTGACAATTAAACACATTGCAGATTATGACGACCATACATCTAAATGGAAAACCATTGCTTCAATTTGATCCGGATCATTATGGCAAATCATTCCTCTGTAGTCGTCGCTCAGGTATTGAGCAAAGCAAAATATTAATAAAGAAGTAAATTGTATATGGCAATTTTTAGAATAAATTTTTCTTAAATATTTGTATAATAATTTTTTTAATGTAATATTTGTTTTTATATTGTAGAATGTTTTGTGATAGTTTTTGTGATATGGGAAATATTTTGTGTTATTTTTTATTCGCAATATTAAAATTTTATCATGAAACAAAAAAAATATATATATACATCCATTATATTTCCGTAGTTGCGGTATAGTTTAGGGCTAAAGCCTCTAGTTATTAAAAAAAAATAGAGAGGAATAAAAAAGTGGCACGTGTACCGAACACACGAGGTAGATGGTTTTATGTGAATCCTACTCATTTCTTTTAGGTATATTGATTTGTATATATAGTGTAGCACATAATATTGTCAATTAATCAGATAATTAATCTTGTTGAACTTCATTGTCAATTAAATTGTACTTTTCACTATACATATAACGACTTGGGTTACGTAACATAAATAATTAGTAAAAATAAATAATTAATACTTAACTTGATATGGAAGTTATATAAAGGGATTTCATAGATAACACTCGATACTGAAACATAAATATAGCGTTATAACTGTGTTGAGATATAAGTTTAGTTTTTTAATTTTATATTGAAATTGAAATTTTATTGAAATTAAATCTAAATCATCACTCTGACCAGAGCAGCAAAGCAAAAGGCTCAAGCTAATGGGAGTGCTGTGGCTCAGGGGAGAACTGAGGGGGGAAGTTGCCCTCTGAATCACAGCCTATTAAAATGCACTACTTGCTTGATGTTTGTGGAGCAGTCAGGTACGGGACATGATACTGCCATGGGGGATGTCTTTGTGTGTGCGCGATGCAAGGAGTGTAAGGAAATCAGGTGACAACTCAGCATTGTTATGGGCCTATATGAGAGCTTGAAGGATTAAGAGTGAGGGGCCCATCAAGCTCTCAGCTGCCCACACCAATGCCAGAGCTTGCACTTGGTCATTACGCAACACAGCGGCAGCCCCCAAGGCAGAATGCGCTGGTCCCAAAGGAACTAGTAGTTGTTGGTGACTCTATTGTCAGGGAAACAGGAAACATGCTTTGTAAAAAGGATAGGTGGAACAGGACCAGGATATGTCTGCCAGGGGCAAAGGTTGATGACGTTGTAGAGCGGATATCATCTTTATATCAAAAGCGGATATCAAAAGGTGATATAGTTGTACACGTTGGCACTAATGATATTAAGAGTAGGAGACCGGCGGAATTACTTAACAAGTACAGCTCACTGTTGAAAAAAAGCCGTGAATTAGGGTTGAATTTGAAAGTGTCTGCAATTCTGCCCAGACACGATAGGAAGGAGAATATGATGAGAGCCCTGGAAGGACTGTGCAAGGCTCAAGCGGTACAATTTTTTTCAGCCTGGTCTGTACTTGTTAACAGGAGAGACTGTTTCTACAGAGATGGAATACACTTAAATAGAAAGGGTGCAAGAATGTTTGCTGATGCTATCAAGGCAGTGTTAGGTGGGTCGGAAAACTGCTAGATTTGGGGGATACAAGGACTAATAGATTAACAGTAGCCACTGGCAGAGGTGAAAGTGATTCTTGCACTGCTTCTATTGGAATGAGCCGCAGCCTGGAAAATAAGATGCAGGATATTTCAGAGACTGCTGGGAATCATTGGGGTACAAATAAACACATAGGTTGTGTTAGGGTAGCTAAGAAAAAGAACAGGTGCATGTATACTTGTGTGTACACCAATGCTAGGAGTTTAGTAAATAAATTTGATGAATTTGAGGTATTGCTCAAAACATCAAAGGCAGATATTGTGGGGATTTCAGAGACGTGGTGTCACACAGATATAAGGAATTCAGAACTGGAATTTGGGGAGTACAATGTCTACAGAAAGGATAGACAGGGTAGGAAGGGAGGAGGGGTTATGCTATTAGTTAAGAAATACATAAAATCCAAGGAAGTGAAACCAGTCGACATTGCTGGACAGTGCAGTGTCGAGTCAGTTTGGTGTGACATAAGCATTGGGAGATCAAAATTGAGAGTAGGAGTGTGCTATAGGCCTAATGACTCTGATTGGTTTGGTTTGGTTTTGGTTTTGGTTTTATTGGCCCATTAGCTACTAAGGCTATAATGCGCCAAGGCCATGTCATTTATAAAATAATTTAAACTTTCAGTGACCTAATTAGTTAGGTCACTATGTCAAGAAGTATAAGAAAAATGTAAATTTTATAAACGAGTAAAAATATTTATTGACTTTAAAAATCTAAAAATAGCAGACACATTGTCATTGTCGGATAAAATCTGACTGAGTGTATATGGCTCAGTCAGATGATTAAAAGCGGTAAGACGGATACTGCTAAAAACTGGACATTCGATTAAAATGTGTCTAATTGATAAAACTGTGCCACAAGACTCACACATAGGAGGGTCATCAGCCCTCAGCAAAAATGAATGAGTTAAATGACTGTGTCCTATGCGGGTCCGGGCAAGAACAACTTCCTCCTTACGATTCCTGCGCAGACTAGACTGCCACGGTTCAATTACAGGCTTTATACGATATAGTTTATTTCCAGTCTGTCTATTCCACGAGTCCTGCCATTGGGAGTGTATTTTCTCGAGTATTCTTTGCCTGTAGTCTGTATAGGGGACTGACAGGCAGCGATTATTTCTGGGAATTGCTGATTTGGCTGCGGTGTCAGCCAAATCATTTCCCTTAATCCCAATGTGGCTAGGAATCCAGCAGAAGCGGATATCATATTCACGTTCACGGAGCAAGTGAATCTTCTGCTGAATGCTAGACAGAACTGGATGAGAATTAAATCTCACGGTTATTAAAGCCTGTAACACACTAAGAGAATCAGAATATAAAATGAACCGTTGGTTTTGGCATTTACTGATGTGATCCAAAGCTAACTCAATAGCGTGCAGCTCTGCAGTAAATATACTGCATTCAGAGGGAATCTGCTCCGATGTAGTGGTGTCTCTAAAGACAGCAGCAGATCCCACATATGATTCTGACTTCGAACCGTCTGTGTAAACTGGCGCGAAGTCAGAATGTTCAGCTCGGTGTGCTGAATAAAGCTGCAGGTAGACCGATGATGGAGTGTCCGACTTTCCCCAATTTTTAAGGGACAAGTCACATATTGGAATACGAGCATGCCAGGGTGGAAGGGGTTGCTTCGGTGTTTGGGCAACCTTGTCTACCTTGATATCAAGTTCTATGAGTAGCTCTTGGAGACGAATACCAAAAGGACGATTAGCAGTCTTACGGGTATTGTACAAATTTTCCCATCGTGGCTCAAAAACGGATAGCCACGTAGGATGGTCTGGCAGGGATTTCAGTTTAAAAGCGTAGTTTAGACACAACTGCTTACGTCGAAGCGATAACGGTGGTTCGTTTGCTTCGACGTATAAACTCTGGACAGGAGATGTTCTATATGCTCCAGTAGCGATACGAAGAGCCTGGTGATGGACAGGATCCAGCCATTGAAGGGCACTGTCTCTGGCTGAAGAATATACCTGGGACCCATAATCAAGTTTGGATCGCACAAGTGCACGGTAAAGCCGAAGAAGCGTGCATCGGTCCGCTCCCCAAGATGTACAGGAGAGCGACCTAATGACTCTGATGAGTATAATAAACTGTATGGGGAAATAGAGTGGGCCAGTAAATCAGAGAGTCTTATAATGGAGGATTTTAATTTCCCAGATATTAACTGGAATTTGGGGGCTGGTCACTCACACACTAGCAAGGCTTTTGTGGATTTATTGGCTTTATCAGCCAATAAATCCACAAAATCCACAAAAGCAAGGCTTTTGTGGATTTTGTGGATTTATCAGCATGTTCGGGAGGCAAATAGAGGGAGTAATACTCTTGATTTTATTATCAGTAGTGATTCTTCATGCATTAAGAATCTGCAGGTAAATCAACCACTAGGTGGCAGTGATCACAGTGTGCTGAAGTGGGATTTACTCAAAGAGGTAACTACCATTAGGGGTAAAAGGAAGAGTTATTGCTTTCGTAAAGGCGACTACGATGGACTGAGACAGTATTTAAATTCTATACAGTGGGACCAACTGATGATGTTACCAACAGCAAATTCAAAATGGGAAGCATTCAAAGAACTTATCTTGGAAGCTACTAGGCTTTACATACCAACTAAGAAATATTGTTCAAGGTTTAGGCCTAAGTGGATGTCAGATGAAATAATGAGACATGGCAGAGAAGAAAAATGCATGGGATACATACAAATTAACACGTGACACAGAAGCCTATGATAGATACAAGTTTATCTGTAACCAAGTTACATCGGAGGTTAGGCAGGTGAAGGCAGATTACGAGAAATCTTTGGCAAGGGATGCAAAGAAAAACAGCAAAGAGTCCTTTACCTATGTAAACTCTAGAAGAAAGGGGATGAATCAGATTGGTCCACTTGATATCGATGGGTCAACTGTTGATGATCCTGCTCAGGTAGCTAACAAACTGAATGAATATTTTGCATCGACATTCACACGTGAGGAGTTATTCAGCGAGGGGAATGCCAGAGGTTTATTCAACTCTGGCAGTAAGCTAGAGAATCTTGTAATAACTGAGAGTAAAGTGGAGGAGAAATTGTTGAAGATAAATACAAGAAAGGCACTTGGGGTGGATGGGATCTATCCAGTTATATTAAAGGAGGCAGCAAAGGAAGTAAGCCAAACCTTAGCCATAATTATGAGAGCTTCCTTGGACCCAGGGGAGGTACCCAGAGACTGGAGATGTGCAAATGTGACCCCAATTCACAAAGGAGGATCAAAGGGCGACACAAGTAATTATAGACCTGTTAGTTTAACTTCTGTTCCAGGAAAATTAATGGAGGCACTGGTTAAAGAAGCACTGCAGGATCATCTAGACAAGACTTCAGTTATAGCTCAGACACAGCATGGTTTTGTTAAGGGAAAGTCTTGCCTGACCAATTTGATTGGATACTATGATGCAGTCACAAAAGAACTGGATGCAGGGAATAACTTTGATATTATATACTTGGATCTTAGAAAGGCTTTTGATAATGTTGCACATGGAAGACTGCTGCACAAATTGAAGCAGTGTGGCATTGGTGACAAATTGCTGCTATGGATAAAGGGGTGGTTGAGGGAGAGAAGACAGAGAGTGGTAATCAATGGACACTGCTCATCGTGACCTAATGTTATTAGTGGAGTCCCTCAGGGTTCAGTATTGGGTCCATTATTGTTTTCTGTATTTATAAATGATATTGATGATGGTTTATCAAGCTTTATGTCCAAGTTTGCAGACGATACGAAGGTTGGCAGGGTTGTCAAGGACACTACTGACACTATGCTACTGCAACAGGATCTGGAAAGGTCGAGCAGATGGGCTGAGAAGTAGCAAATGAAGTTTAACATTGACAAATGTAAAGTACTACATATGGGAAACAGCAACCCCAGAGCAACGTATCAACTCTGAGGTACTACACTGACAGTGGTAAAGAATGAAAGGGACCTGGTGGTGGTTGTGCAGGCAGATATGAAGTTTTCTGAGCAGTGCAGAAGGGCTGCAAGAGTAGCTCATGGTGTATTGTCGATGATATATAGAAATTTTTCTAGCAGGGATAAGGAGGTTATTATTCCTTTGTATAAGGCAATGGTCGGACCACACCTAGAGTACTGTATACAGGTCTGGAGGCCTCATTTCAAGAAGGATGTAGAGATGCTGGAACGAGTACAGAGAAGGGCAACAAGATTAGTGAATGGAACAAAGGGGTGCTCTTACGAAGAAAGGCTTAAGTTTTGCAAATTACAGTGTCTGGTGACTAGGCACTGGCAAGGTGATCTGATAGAGGTGTATAAAGCCTTGAATGGTGTGAGCATGCTCAATGCTGATGGGATTCTTTCTCTTGCTCAGAATAATCACCTGAGAGGGCATAAATTCAAATTGAGAAAAGACAGATGTAGGATAGCGTGAGGAAATTTGCCTTTAGCGAGCGGGTGGTTGGTTGGTGGAATAGACTTCCATCCCTTGTAGTAGAAGTTGATAGCCTAAATAAGTTTAAGGCTCAGCTGGACAGGTATTTCGAACGAACAGAGGGGTGAAGAGGAAGTGGTTATTTTTTATTTATTTTTTATTTTTTGGGCTGATGCTGCATAAGCTTGCTTTCTTGCATCAAATGCCTCTACTAATGCTATTGATTTCGAAATAACAGAGCTTTTGTATTGTAAATATTTTATTGAACATTCGCAAATTTTTACAATGGATGTATGATAACTAATGTAAATGATGTGTACCTGCGATTGCAACGTATCTAAATGTCTAGAAAAACAGTGTCAACTGAAGTACCGACCTTCTAGTTGAAATATGCAGCTTAATATGCAGCTGTTTGGGGCACCTAACAATGGTATGTTACGAAATAATAAGTTGTTGATATCATACCGGTCAAGAAAAATGTGTCACACACTCCAATCACACTACTAGTGAGTGCTCGGCGCAGACTAGTAGTTGTTGATGTCATCCGCAGCAGGAATCCCCAAGGATGTTTCACCTCAAAAAGTTGGCAAAACTGTGAGCCCATTGTTAAAATATTCACAGCTCACCACTGCTTGTAGCTGTTGTATTCCTCAGTACTCATCATTACTCTGTAACTTTACAATGCTGTCTTTTTTCTTCTCTATTACACTGGCGAGCTCCATATTCATCCATCCATGCATGCATCTTACTTATGCTATTTTCCTTAATGGTATTCAACAATTCTTATATATTTGCCCTCTCTCTGGAAGCCACCCAATTAATAGATGCCATTTTAGCACCTTAAACTGCTATAATCCCCTTTTCTGAAATTAATACCCACGCCTTTACCTTTAACTACTGCAACATCTTCCTTCACTGTCCAACTAACAACAGCATGATCACTACCTGCCAATGATTCCTGTATTTCAAGCCCTGTGATATCATGTGATTTGTGAATAATGATCAGTTAAAGAATACTCTTACCCCTAGTATTTTCTTGAACATGCTGGTACAAATAATAATTATCTAGTTTATTTAAAATTTTTTTTCCACACACACTTATTACAACTAATTAAGGGCAGATCAAATTCACCCATAATAGGACATTCAGACTTTCTTGCCCATTCCATCTGTGTGTGGTCCGTAGATTACTCCCACTCTCATTATACCTTTGCTTCCAACTAATGCACACTATCTAACTCAGATTTAAGGAAGTAAAGAAAGATCGATAGGAATGGTGTTATAAGGCAACCGCAGCATGGATCTGTTAAGGAGATCTGATTAGGATCATTATGAGAGTGTCACAAAGGAACTGGATGCAAAGAATAATTTTGATCCTGCTCCAATTTATGTAGCAGTTGTTCATGCAGAACAATGTGGTATTAGCTGCAAGTTACTACTATGATTGATAAAAGAATGATTAAGTGGTAGGAAGACAGAGTACATGAATAGAAATCTTCATATGAGCAGGGCCCCCACATAACTCAGTGTTGGGATCCTTACTCTTTTTAATAGTCAGTAATGCTACTGATGAAGGTATGCCAAGTTTAATGTCTACTTGACTGTTTCCTGATGATGAAATTTAAATAAATTCAAGGAAGAACTAGAAGAACTGAAGGGGATGGTCAAGTGATGTGGGAAGTTTTATTCTGCTGATGCTTAATAATCTTGTTTTCTCACATCATTTGCCACTACTAATACAAAAGCAGACAGAAATTAGCAACATTAATCAGGACATGCTACTTCAAAAAGAATTGAGAAAACTAGGCAGATGGGTTGAAAACTTCATATTAAAAATGCAGAACTTTAGTACAGACTTTCAAAAAGTTGAGGCTAATATCTTTACTCTTTCTCAGATAACACACATAAAGGGATTTAAATTACAATTGAAAATGACAGCTGCAGAATAGATGTGTGAAAATTTGCTTTCAGCCAAAGAGAACTGATTCTCAGAATAAATTTATAGGACTAGGGCAGATTAGTAAAAGGGATGGACAAGGCATATAATTACCCCCATTCCCTTATTGGCTGATATACATTTTAATCATTGACAAATATTTTGATGGTCTCAGTGATAGACAAGTTCTCTACACAGAAACAGCAAAAAATCTGTACTCGTGATGTAGTCACAATAAACCATTTTTAAAAGAGTGTGATTTTTAATTTGTTTTTTTTTTTGATAATTATAAATTAATTAAAAATGTAGTTACAAATTGTACTCCCACCCAAATGACTTAAAACCTCTTATTCCATTCCTGAATTTATACTTTAAGGAGAAGGAAAGCTTCTGTTTTTGGCAGTTGAACCAGTTAAGGTCAGACAGTCAGTCAAAGTGAAATTGTTGTAGCTGCAGAACAGAAGAGAAATTTAAAAATTCAGTACACTGTTATCCAGCTAAAGAATGTGAAGTGACTATTTCACCAACCTTTTCTACGTCATCTCTGTGTCTGGTAAGCAGAGTTAAAGTGCTTTCATATGCTGAGTTCACAAGGTTACGCACCTCTCCATCAATAATTTGTGCAGTTTCTTCACTATATGGTTTATCTAAAACAACATCTCCAGGCTGAGGCAGATCAAAGGAAAGATTTCCAACCTTTTTATTCATACCAAACTGTACAACCTGGAATATATAATTAGAATAAGTAATATATCTTCAAAAATATTACTAACACAATATTTTGAATAGATTAAATAATTACACATTTCTTAAATTCTCAACTTATCTACTTATTAGCAATTCTACTTTGCATGTGTTTGGGGAGAAAGGAAGTTTATTGCAGCAGATCTGTTCTTGATATTCTAGCAATTTCCCCAACTGGTTTATTTGTTTACAAATGAAGGTTTAGACTGGGTTTCGAGCCCGTGATCACCAAATACGGAGGATGCGGAAAGGTCAGGGAATGACCACCACATATCCCCGTAACAATATGGCCTTAGTTTTTAATGTTCCTAAAAACCAAATAACAACAACAAATGAAGGAAAAGCTGGCAGTGACTGAATTGCTATTTACTTGCATCAGTATAGTTCAAAGTAGGGCAACATCTCTGGGGAATGTTAAAAATTCTGACTTTACAGAAGCATGGTTTTTTTTTAATGAAAACCCCAAACACAAGGAGTATTATAACCTATAGTACTTAATACCATGCATGGGTTGGAGGTTGAGAAATTGAAAGAAGACATTTTTTGATATTAGATTTGAACTTCTGTAGATTGTAATTTTTAGGAAATACGTATGAAGACAGGTTGTTCCAGAAAACGGAGGTTGAATGAATGAATGAATAAATGAGGAAGAAGAAGAAAAGTTGGTTCTGCAAGCTTGAAGTTGGACAGTAAAAAGATGTTGACTGGTGGTGGCATGTGTTTGGCTTGTTTTGAAAGAGCAGCAATTATAGAAGCCAATTCAGAAGAACAACGCTCAATGAAGTATCTATAGAAAATGCATGCAGCGAAACAGAACGGCTAGACAAACAGATAAACAGTGGAATGACTCATCTCTGTTAGAGATGAGTCATTAAGGTGCCTCCATACTCTGTAGCCAGGAATAGCAATGCGTAGCACACGCTTCTTGATTAAACTGGGGTCCGAGCCCGTGGCCACCAAATACGGAGGGTGCGGAAAGGTCAGGGAATGACCACCGCATATCCCCGGAGCAATATGGCCTTAGTTGCTAATGCTCCTAAAAATCAAATAACAACAACAACATGAGTCATTAATTAAGCTAAACTGCCCTCTCCTGAATGGAATCTAGAAGCCTGAGATGTTGTGAACAATATTCTATGGTAGGGCAGATTTGCGATTTGTATAGAGTGAGCAACTGTTTGGAAGAAAAGTAATGCAGAGATTGAAAGAGAAAACCAGTTTATTAGATGCAGAGGAAGCAATATTTGTAATGTGCTTATGCCAAGAGAGATCAGAAGTCAGGGTAATCCCCAAAAGAGATATATGAACTTGCCTAGAAATCAGAGTATCACTGAAGATAAGCATAGGAGCAGAAGAATCCTTTTTGCAAAATATAAGACAAGACTGAGTTTTAGAAGGATTGAAAACAACTAAGTTTTCTTTGCCCCACTGGAGAATTACCTGGAGATCGGCATTTAAGGAATTGGTAGCGGATATTCGTGAAGTTGAAGCTGATTGAGCAGGGCAAGGTTTCTCAAAATGGAAAGTGGAATGCAAAGTGCTAATTAGGATTTCCAGTCAATGGAAGAAGGTCATTAATATATAAGAGGAAAAGAGTGGGGGAAAGAACTGAACCTAGGGGGACACCGGCATTAGTGGAGAAGTTAGAAGACAGAGAGCCATCTACCATTACCCTCAGGGAGTGATCAGAGGGGGAAAACTGGATAACTAGAAGCCTGAGAGAGGTTTGGGGGGGGGGGGACCACCCTAGATGTGGGAACAGCATTCCATGGTAGAGCGGATTTGCAATTTGTACAGAGTGAACAGCTGTTTGGAAGAAAAGTAACGCCGAGAGTGAAAGAGAAAACCATGTTTTTTAGACGCAGAAGAAGCAATATTTGTAATGTGCAAAAAAACAGTTGGCAAACCATAATGGAAGATTGTTTAGAAGACCTTTATGCCAAACACGATTGAATCGAAAGACTTTGAGATGTCAAGAGCAACTTTTCCATTGAATTTGTCCATAAATGGGTAACATAAGCCAGAATATCATTAGTGGATCAAAACTGACGGAACCCATACTGGCCATACTGGTGAATGTTGATCAGATGAAAGGTTTCTAGGTAGTTTAAGAGTTTGCAGTTAATTGATTTCTCCATTACTTTAAAAAGAGTAGAAGTAATTGCAATGGGAAGATAACTGGATGGGAGGGATTTGTCACCCTTTTTAGGAACTGGCTGGATTCAAGCAATTTCCATGCAGAAGGAAAAACACCTTCGGAATAAGAAAGTGAACAAAGGCAGAAAAGAACAGGAGTAAGTTCAGAACACAGGTTTTGAGAACAAGTGGAGAAATACCATCAAGACCTGGAGCTTTCTTAGCATCAAGATTCTTCTGACATCCTTTTGACGGAAGACCACAGGAGGAATTGGAGGGAGGCATTTTACCAAGTTCATTAATATATGAGTTGGAAGAAAAATGGGATGCTAACAGGTTAGCTTTATCCTTGGCTGAAGTGACAACAGAACCATCTGGTTTGGACAGAAGTGGGAGCAGAGATGGGCAAAAGTTGCGGCCGATAGCTTTGGCAAGAGACCAGAATGCTTGGCTACCATTAGGGCAAGAAGCAAGTTTTCTACTCTTAGCCTGTTCAAACTCTAGTTTGGACTGATTAATAACTGCTTTACAATTGTTGCGAGCTTTGGTGTAGGCAGAAAATGAAACTGAAGAATTAGAAACAAGCGAATTACGATATGCAACATTCTTCTCTTGAACAGCCTTAGTACATTTATTGGAAAACCAAGGTTTAGATAAAGGACGAGATTTTAAAGCGGAGTGTGGAATAAAGGATTCCATTCCTACAAGAATAATTTCACTGACACGATCCGAGCAAACATTGACATCAGAAGTTTTGAAACAGTAATCCGACCAAGGAAAAGAAATCTCGAAGGTCATTCCATTTTGCATTCTAGTAATGCCAAACAATATGAGCTTGGGAACAGCCATGAGATAAAGGCTCCATTGGAGAAGATACAATCACCAAGTTGTGATCTGAGGTGACTAAAGGACCATTCACTTTGACCGTGTACTTAGAAGGGTTGTTTGTGTGAAAAAGATAAGCGTGTTGGCTGTATGGTTCAGATTGTCCACTATTCTTTTAGGTAAATGAACAATCTGTGCAAGGTCATTAGTAATTGAAAAAGCCTCAGCATCTCAACCAGCTGAAGTTGTGAACATTAAAATCACCTGAGGAAAATTACCTCACTGTTAGGAAAGTTGCACTGGAGAAAGTCTCAAGTTGCAAAAAGAAGAAGTCAAACAGCTCCAAGTGATTAGTGGAGTTAGGAGAACAGAAGAGACAACAGATGAATTTGACAGAATGAGGTAGAGCGATTTTAAGAGGGAGAAGATCATAAAGGGGAGATTCCAAATTCCCAAGTCTCTGGTAATATCGGAATGGACACATGCACAAGTACCACCTTTGAGGAAAAAGGAATTATACAGCGAATAATTTGGGCAACTGAGATGAGTGGTAGTTGAGCGAACCGATAATTGATATTGTCAGAAAATGTACACTGGGTTTGGCAGACTGCAAGTGGAAATGGACATCACTGAGATTAGAATTGAGACCACATATATTTGTAAAATGAACTAGGAGTGTTTATTTAAGCTATCTACTTCCACAATAACAGATGGAAATCTGTTCCAGCTGGTTAAAGGTAAACCTCCACACATCAATTCTACAACTGTCTTTCCTCAATTTGAATCTATGCCCCTTCAGGTTCTTAATCTGAGCAAGCAGAAGTATCTCACTAGCATTGAATTTGCTCAAACTATTCAAGGCCTTATACACCTCAATCAGATCACCTCTCAGGCGTCTAGTCTCCAGATGCTGAAACTTGCAGAACTTAAGTCTCTCTTGGGAAGAGCACCCCTTTGTTCTGCTCACCAATCTTGTTGCCCTTCTCTGTACTCGTTCCAGCAACTATCAAACATCTTCCTGAAATCCAAGCATATGATGTCAAAATTATTTTTTCGTCCAGTTCCTTTTTAACAAATCGTAGTATCCAATCAAATTGGCTTGACAAGACTTCCCCTTAAAAAACCCATGCTGTGTCTGAACTGAAGCAGATGTGCAGCAGCATGGAGTTAATTGTTAGTACAAACTTTCACCTTCTGTTGTGGAAGTGGGTAGTTTAAATAATTTGAGATCATTAATACACGAGTTGGAAGAAACATAGGATGCTAGCAGGTCAGTTTTATCCTTTGTTCAAGTGGCAATAAAACCATCTGTTTTTGACAGAGATGGGAACAGCAATGTGCAAAGTTGCAGCCAATAAGTTTGGCAAGAGACCAGAATGCTGGGCTACCATTTGGACAAGAAGCAAGTTTACTAGTACACTAGCCAAAAATTTTAAACTTTTTTCCGATAACATGAACAAAATCAACTGATTTTGACTAAATTGGATGTGTTGAAAACGAAAATAACAGTAGCAAGTTCATAGCACGTAACGTTTTCATATAACATGAAGCACAAAGGAGCACGAAGCCATAACGGCTTCGTGCTCCTTTTTCCAAAAATTTGCGAATTTTTACTTATCAAAATTTGACTACTTTTCTTGTAAATTAATTGCTTGAAATAGAAATGACGACCAGTAAACATTCCAAATTAATAAAAAATGACATTTAAACTTTATAAACATCTATTTGGATTTAAGTAAGCAATTAATCCACAAAAGTTGTTGTTATGTTGTTATTTGGTTTTTAGGAGCATTAGCAACTAAGGCCATATTGCTCCGAGGATATGCGGTGGTCATTCCACGACCTTTCCGCATTCTCCTTATTTGGTGGTCACAGGCTTGAAATCCACAAAAGTGGAGGCAAAAACAGGAAATCTTACTACTTAGTTATTTTTTGCTCTTATGAGCAGAATGATCCTCCCTTATCAGAAACAAGCAATAGTCACCCATCATTGCTGGATCCCACTGTCATTGATACCTCTGCTCCATAGTGTGGATATCTTGTTGGAATCGTTCCCCTTGCTCATCACTGACAGATCCCAAGTTGCCCAGAAAGAAGTCCGAATGAGAATGTAGGAAGTGTGTCTTCAGCGACATTCATCATTAGAACTTTTGATAGTTATGCAACAATTATAGTACTCTACTTTTTTATTCTCTAAAAACAGCCCTGAAGGATTTCCATACAGGTGGCATTAAGTTCAGTTTCATTTTGGTGGCATTAAGTTCAGTTTCAAAGATACATGAAATTTCATTGTTAATTAAACTGACTTAAACAGAATCATGACCCAGACTAGGGCAGCAAAGCAATGCTTCCAGATTAGCCAGAGTGCTGTGGCTCGGGGATGAACCAAAGGGGTGGATTCTCCAACAAATCACAGTCTAAAAAAATGCACAAAATGTGGAATGTTTGCAGACCTGTCTAGAAGAAGACATGATCTAGCCAAGGAGGATGTCTTTGTGTGTGTGCTAGGTGTGCACACAGTGAGGAAATTAGGTGCTACCTCAGCTTTCTGATGGGTGTCAATTAGAGGTTGAAAAGTGGGGTAGATGTCCCCGAGGAAATTAATATGAGGGACCCATCAAGCAAGAAATTCTTGCCCTGCTTTTATTGTACTCAGCAGCAGCCTAGAGAGCAAGTTGATGGGGACTTCAAGAGCTGCTGGGAGTAATCATGGAACAAGTAAATACATGGGCTGTGTTAGGATAACTAAGAGTAAGAACAGGTGCATGTATACTTGCATCAACACCAATGCTAGAAGTATAGTAAATAAATTTTGATGAATTTGAAGGGCTGATCACAGCATAAAAGACAGATATTGTTGGGATATCAGAGACATGGTGTCACACAGATATAAGCAGTGTAGAATTGGAATTTGGGGAGTACAACATATATAGGATAGACAGGGAGGAGGCATTATGGTGTTAGTTAAGAAACACATAAAACCTTAGGAAGTGCATCCAGTTGGCATGGGTGGACAGTGAAATGTTGAATCAGTTTGGTGTGACATAAACACTGGGAAAGGGAAAATGAGAGGAGGAATGTGTTACTGTCCTAGTGACTGATGAGTACAACAAACAATTGTGCAGAGAAATAGTGGGCCAGTAAATCAGAGTGTCTTGTAATGGGGGATTTTAACTTTACAGATATTGACTGGAACTTGTGGGTAAGTCACTGGCACGGTAGGAAGTGTTTTCTGGATTTATTGGAGGATTGTTTTCTACAGAAACGTGTTTGAGGGGCAACCAGAGGGAGTAATACTCCTGATCTGATTATAAGCATTCATGACTCATGCATTAGGAATTTGCAGATAAAGGAACTACTAGGTGACAGTGATCACAGTCAACTGATGTGGGATTTACTACCAGCAAGAGTAAAGGAAAGGCTTTTTGTTTTCGTAAAGGTGACTACAGTTATCTCAGACAGTTTTTAAATTATAAATGGTGGGATCAACTCAAGACTTAAAAACAGCGAATTTTAAATGGGAAAACTTCAAGGAATTAATCTTGAAAGCTATTAGACTTTTCATACCAACTAAGAAATACTGTTCAAGATTTAGATCTAAATGGATGTCAGATGAACTAATGATGGTAGTGGCAGAAACAAAAATGCATGGGATGCATATAAAGTATAAGGTGACATAGAAGCCTATTGCAGGTATAAGCTAGTCTGTAATCAAGCCACAGAGGAGGTTAGGCAAGCGAAGGCTGATTACCAGAAATCCTTACCAAAGGATGCAAAGAAAAACAACGGCTTCTTTATTTATGTAAACTCTAGAAGCAAGGGGATGAATCAGTTGGTCCACTTGATGTTGGTGATTCGGCTATTGATAGTCCTGCTCGAATAGCTGACAAACTGAATAAGTATTTTGCAACTACATTCATACACGAGGACAGAAGTTTACTAAACTCTAACAGGGAGCTAAATAACTTTCTAATATCGGCAAGCAAAGTAGAGGAGAAATTGTTGAAGTTGAACAAAAAATGCACCTGCCCCAGGTGCAATCTATCCAGTAATAGTGAAGGAGGCAGCGAGGGAAGTAAGCAAACACTTAGCCAGAATTATGGGAGCATCCTTAGATTCAGGGGGCCTTATGGACTGGAGATGTGCAAATGCATCTCCAATTCAAAAGGGGTTCAAAGGGTGATGCA